>NC_143561.1:97570769-97885384 GCF_054136105.1 Typopeltis vanoorti | reverse complement strand
TGCAACACCTGATTTGTTTCCTAGCATTACACTAGCTCCATCTGAACAAAATGCAATGAGATGATTTTTAAATAGTTATCAGAAAATCCATATGAATTTAAAGTAGCAATTATAGTAGCATGTATACATTCCACGGTGATATTTTCTAGTTCTACAAGATTATTAAACAAGAACAACAAGGGGGTTCACAAATTTGAGAAAAATTTAACAAAGGGCCCTCATGAGCCCCTTATGCGAGGGCCCTTTGTTAAAACCTCACCACTGCTTATACATATCATATTACGTTATTTATTTAACCATGCTGCCGGCCAGGACGTACATATATGTCCAAGTTACCATGGATGTGAAGTGCATATTAAAATTGTAATACCATTGATATTACATTGAAATATATGATACGAAGCGTATGAGGATGCGTATTTGATCCATAATGGCCGGTAAGGTGGTTAATAGGACATTGATATAAAATCTATGAATTCATATTATACAATTAGTTTAATAAAGTGAAATTACAAACTTACATTACATTTAATGACTTTTCTGTTGCTGAGTACTAGAAAAATGCTACACTGACAGCTCTCAAATCATTGCTCACTCTATTTCTCCTTTTCGATTTGATATTATTTAAGGCAGAAAATAGTTTCACAAGAGTATGTAGAAGAGACAATTGTTAGAAGAGCTTTAGCAAAGATTTTAATAGCATGAAAGTTTTCGGGAAGGCTATTCCACACACTTTGAATTTAACAGTCTGAATTTTTACATGCGGTATCATGCAGACGTTCCTGCTCAAGTTCTAATTCATTTCTAAGAGCAATAAACTTTCTTTTCTAGATAGGATTACACTGGAAGTCAGCTAGTTGCATTTCTAGATCTTTTAAATCCAACCACTCAAAGCCATCTAATTTAAGATCCATGAATTCTGTTTCATCAAGATACTTTATGAATCGGATTGTTTGTTCCAACATTCGAAATTGCTCAAATCTAGAAGAAAACTGCTCAGTTATTGACTTTAGAACTTCGATAGATTGATTGATATGTTGTTCATGATTTTTGGGACTGGTTTCATTAAAAATTTTCACTCTTGGGAAATACTTAAAATTGTTACTTTCTAAATCGCCTTAACTGAAAGCGATCTTACACAATTTATCACAGTTTTTTCATCAGAATACCAATATCTTTCAACATCCAAGGTGTGTCACCTGAAACACTCAAGTGTGTCAGTGCTGACACGCGTGTCATAGGTTCGCCATCACTGGACTAGACTATGTGAATGGGTAAATGATTGGAGCTATCAGTTTAATGGAGCAAAGTGCAAGGTCTTGAAATTTGGTAGGCAAAATTGGGATGCAGAGTATAACATTAATGGAGAAAATTTGAAGGAGGAAATCCGAGATCTGGGAGTGATGATGGGCAGAGACTTGAAGTTTAGGAATCACATTGCTAAAAATTGTAAGAACATCCCAACAGATTATGGCAATAATGAAGAGAACTAATTGGTCTATATCTACTATTTAGACTTATGTGCTGGTGACCTCATTATTTATAGCACATATAAATAATTAAACAACACATTTAGTCACTCCTATATTTCATCTCTCTTAGAGGAGATGGGAGGAGCAGGACACCAGACTGTCCTTTGTAACCAATGTTACAAAGTCTGGTGAATAAAGAAGAGTTCAGCTATGCCAAAATGATCAACAAATTGATTGTTCCTTCCATCTTCTTGCATCCCTCTCAACATGCTGACTATAGTAATGCTATCATTGTTCCTTATTACTGGGGCACCTCTGAAAAAATAGCCAGAACTCTAAAAAAAAAAATGTAATCTCTACAACACATTCAAACCTTATTTAAAATTGGCTATCCTCATCTGCTCTCCCAAGGATCATCTGCTGCCACTGTCAGTTCCGGGTGTTTACAAAGTTCCTTGTATTTGCAACTTATCTTATTATGATCAGACTGGGAGATCTACTAACATCCACATAGAAGAACATCTCTCACCCATAAGCATGGTCATTTTTTGCAATTCACTATGAGTAGATTTGCTTAAATTATAACTATCAGAGCAAATATATCTAGTATAAATTAAAAAAAAAAAAACATATCGAATTCCTCACAAGTACCCTCAAGTGTGCAGGATATTATGATAGTACTACATGAAGAATTTACATCATTACTAATTTCATATTAACAGTTTTCTTCAAAATTAATCTGTTATCTATCAAGACATCAACATTATCAGATCTTATACTTCTGTCTACTAAGGCACTTTTTATTGTATCAATCACCTACTATATCTTGATCTTTCTCTGGATCTTTTTCCTGCCAACCTGGAAGAGAACTCTTGTTTTGCTAATCTTTCCTCTCCCATTCTGTTTAATTGACCATACCACCTGAGATTAGCTCTGCTAACACATTCCTGGATGATAACAACAGTGTCAAGTTCTTTCCTGATATCCTCATTTTTAATATGATATTGTCATTGATGCCATCTGTTTACGTCCCTAATCTTTCTCAGGACTCTCATATCTGTGGTCTCTAGTCTTTGGTCAAGTGTTTTATTTCTAGCCCTGCTCTCAGAAGAGAGCTGGGCTAGAAATAAAAGTTAAAATTGATTTGAACACTGTCTTGTATACAGCTAATTTAGTGTTTTGACTAATTTCTCTCTTATTCTATATAAATTTATTTAGTTTTACTTCCTACCATCCAGCTGTATTGATTCTGTTGCCTATTCCCATATTTAATTTACCACCTTCACTAAAAATCATGCCTAAGTAGCTGAAATGATTTACTTGTTCTATAGGTTCTCCATTAACAATGCAGTTGATATTTTCAATGTGTCTGCCTATTTTCATTGTCTTTGTCTTGTTATTGCTGATTTTCATACCAAACTTATTTCAACAGCTATTCAGTTTACTCAGGGAATCCTACAGACTTGTACTGGATTTATTTAAAATTATAACATCATCTGCATAAAGTAAAGAGCTGAGATTAACATCTCCAATTTTGATATCAGGTTTAATACCACTTTCCTTCATAATGTGATCCATAAAGATAATGAATAACAGAGGGGATAATGTATCCTTGTTTGACACCAGATTTAATATCAAACCATCTTCCTGTACTTCCTTCAACTCTAACTGCTGACTTACAACTCAAATAGAGACTAAGTATTGCATGATATAATGCCATATGTAGCGTTTTGAATAGCTTTTCTCTTGGCACCTTGTCATGTGTCTTTTGCAGGTCTACTAAACTTAAATACTGATGTTTGTTATGTTCCCATGATTTCTCAACTATTTGTCATAAAGTGAAAATCTGATTCTGACAGCTTCTATTTGGCCTGAATCCAGCTTGTTCTTCTGCAAGATTCCCTTCCATAATCCTTCTGAACCGTTTCTCAAGTATACTTGCAGAAATCATAACAGGAACACTCAATAGGGGAATACCTCTGTAATTCTTACATTCAGTGTTTGTATATGGGTACTATGAAAGCTCTACTCCAATCATTCAGTCATCTGGAATTCATCCAGGCCTTCTGAACTATGCAGTGCAGCCACTTCAAGACTTTTATACCTCCGTATTTGAGCATTTTTTGGTCGAATATCATCAACTCCTGCTGCCTTTCCACATTTCAGTCGTTTGATAGCTTTTCTACTTCAAGTATGGATATGTATTCCTGATTGCATGACTGATAAGTGTTTGTTTTACCACTGTGCTGTCACTGCTTGTTTCATTTAGCAATTTTTTGAATTGCTCTATACATCAAGGATACTGTTTGCTCCAGTTTTCATGTCAACTTTATCATCTCTAATTCCTTTTACAGCACTCTTTTCTCCATTTCTGACTTTTTTCAACACCTCCAGAATATCTTGCCTCTTTCTTGATATTTATTTTCTATGTTCTTACCAAAGTCTCCCAATGACTTGTTTAGCTAGTTTTACAGTGTTTAGCTTTCTTACTTTTGTCTCTGTATTCTCTAAAAGCACAAGCTGACTTATTTGCCAGGAACTTTTGATATGCTTTCTTCTTTTCCTTCACTGTCGCTTTAACTTCCTGTGTCCACCAAGGGATTTTTCTGTCTTTGCACACAGCCTCACCATGTCTTTCTAGCTGAGTCAATCAATGTTTTCTTCAGAGTTTGCCACTGAATTTCTAAGTTTTGGTTCCTGTTCTCAAGCTCTTTCATTTTTTTCTTGAATAATGGTTGTGTATTTTAGTCTGCAGTTCACATCTGAAAGCTGCTCAACTTTTATTTGCTTTAAAACTATCTTACATGTTCTTCTGTTCAGTATGAAATTCAATTTTATCCTGATTAAGACTAAATGGTGATCACATCCAATTTCAAATCCTCTGTACACTCTATTGTCCTGCATCTGTGAGAAAACACCACTATCAGCAATAACATAGTCAATGAGAATTTTCTTATTCCTTGCTTCTTCTCTCCATGTGAATTTATGCACATTTTTATGTTGAAACATTGTGTTAGTAAAAAAAAAAAAACATATATATGAATTAAAACCTGATAGTGATCATTCAGTATGGTCAGTCTGGGCTTGCTGACCGTGCCTTTGGATACCTTGTACAGAATTAAACAGGAAAAAAACTACTATGCTTCACCATAAAAAATACAAATTTGAAAGACTTATTTTAGATCAGCAGCAGATTTAAAAACTAATCTTAATAAATATGGCTGTATTAAACTTCCCAGTATTTGGAAACTGTAATTCTTAGACCACTCACCCAGTGCAGCTAAGGATAGCCAACAGTACCCTTAGATGGTGTATGTCATAGCACTTAAGGCTTTGTCTAATCTATTCCACTTATTGTTTATGCAAATTTGTCTGTGTTTTTTGCAATTTTAATATTGTTTCCCTGACAATGTGTTAGTGGCTGAGATGAAACATAAGAGTGTTAAAAATGTTTACTTATTATTATTATTCAGGCCTCCATGTAGTCAAAAGACTCATCGCGGGAGGTCGTTTTTAGGAAACACAAAGTTTATCATACCACTCCTTGAACCAATTGACTGTTCCCGCTCCAACCACTCTCTCAGGCAATTCATTCCAAGATTCAACCACCCTCCATGCAAAGAAACCACTCTTCACTTGCGCACAGCCTCCTTTCGTAACTTCCAGGAATGGCCCTTGTCATCGCTCCTTCCTGCTGTTCCATCAAGTGAAAGAACTGTACAATGTCTACCCTGTAACTGCCTCTCAACAGTTTAAAAGTCTCGATCATATCACCTCTCCTTCTTCTATCCGCCAAACTCTACAGTCCATATTCTCTCAGTCGATCCTCATAACTCATATTGTACAGTCCTGAAACCATCTTTTTTTTCCACCTCTGTACCCTTTCCACAGTCAATTTATCAACTTCAAATCCTGGGGACCAAATTTGAGAACAATAGTCTAAGTGTGGCCTGATCAGGGCCTTATACAATGGGATGATAACTCTTTTATCTCTGCAGGTCAAAGTCCTTCTCAGTATTGCAGTAATCCTCTGATTTACCCTCACCACCTTTGCAATATGTCCCCTAAATTTCAGATCTCTATCAATCATCACCCCCCTGATCTCTTGTCTCCCCTACCTCCTCCAATCGAGTATGCATCCTCTCGTTGATGGATCCCAAACCTCAAGCCTTTACATTTTGCTTCATTGAACCGATACCCCTATTCATTTGCCCATCTGTCTAGTTTATTCAAATCCTCTTGCAGGGATGCCACATCTGCACTATTACTGATAACCCTTCTCAGCTTCACATCATCCCCAAACAACTGAATGTCCCCTTGTAATCCATTGACAATATCATTGATATAGAGGGAGAACAATACAGGTCCCAGTACTGAGCCCTGCGGAACCCCACTTGTAACCTTCTGCTTCCTTGATATTGCCCCACCATACACAACTCTCTGATACCTATCAGTCAGCCAATCCTGAATCCAATTGACCAACTTGACATTCCAAACCCATGTGCTGCAACTTAATTATCAGCTTATTATGTGGAACCCATCTGTAATTTTTTTAAAAAAACTCCTGCTTAATTGATAATGATCATTCATGTACTTCTATTTGATTTGATTCAATCAAGGAGATGCATATATAATGGTGCATTTGTATTTTTCAAAGGCCTTTGATAGACTGCCAAGTGACAAGCTAGTAGCTAAATTGAAACAGATGGAATTAGATCACAGACTAGTAATTTGAATAACTGATTGGTTGTCAGATAGATATAAGCAGGTTGTATATGGATGAGTGGTATCCTAAAAGAGGAATGTCACTAGTGAAATGCCACTCGGATCTGTTTTAAGACTGTTATTGTTTAACTTATTCTTTAATGTATTGGGAACTGCTTATTTGGAGATGTGCAACTGTATGCCAATAATGCAAAATTGGAAAGTTCTCTGAGAAATGGAGCAGATATTTTTCAAATAGGATGTTTTGGAGAAGGATTACTAAGTCAGTGTTTGGTCCGTGGAATCTCAAATATTATGATTATTATAATTATTTAGGCCCCCAAGGAATCAAAGACTCATCACGGGAGGTCCTTCCTAGGAAACACAAGTCTATCAAGACTCATTGTAGGAGGTTCCTCCTAGGAATTACAAAGTCTATCATACCACTCCTTAAACTCATTGACTGTTCTCTCTCTCACCACTCTATCAGGCAATGCATTTCATGGTTCAACCACCCTCAACACAAAACCACAGCTCACAGTTTCCTTTTGTAACTTCCAGGGATGGCCTCTTGTCATCACTCCTTCCTGTTGTTCAACCAAGCGAAAGAACTCCCCCGTGTCAAACCCTATAACCACCTCTCAACAGTTTAACGGTCTCAATAATATCACTTCTCCTTCTTCTATCAAGCAAACTCTACAGTCCACATTCCCTCAGCTGATCCTCATAACTAACATTGTACAGTCCTGAAACACTGTCTTTGTTATCTGCCTCTGTACCCCTTCCACAGTTAATTTATCCCCTTCAAATCCTGGGGACCAAATCTGTAAACAATAGTCTAAGTGTGGTCTGATCAGGGTCTTATACAATGGAATGATAACTCTTTATTTCTGCAGGTCACTGTCCTTCTCATTATTGCAGCAATCATCTGTATTACCTTCACCACCTTTGCAATTATCCCTTGAATTTCAGGTTTCTATCAATCATCAACTGCAGATCTCTTGTCTCCCCTACTTCCTCCAATAGAGTATTCAGTGACCCATTGATGTGTCCCAAACCTCAAAGACCTTACATTTTGCTGCATTGAACTAACATCCCCATTCGTTTGCCCATCTGTCTAGCTTATTCAAATCTTCTTGCATGACTCTCACATCTGCACTATTGCTAATAACCCTTACCAGCTTTACATCATCTGCAAACAGCTGAATATCCCCCCCCCTACAATCCACTGGCAATGTCGTTGATATAATAATAATAATCGTATGATGATACACGGCCGTGGATCAATTTTACAGGGAGGTACGGCACCATCTCAGTCCCCCCCAAATTTTATCCGGGCTCTGGAACCAGCATAGCTGATGAATCAGACCTATGGCTGGGTTAATATTCCTGACTGTAATCCGTGTGTTCACTGGACCGGTTTGCCTGCTTGCTGGATGAAAAATCCCAGCTTAACTGGTGGAAAAAACTCTGCTGCCCACGCCCAAGACCGGCTAACTTGGCTATGGCCGAGGAAGATCCTTAAGCTCCTTGCGTTGTCGATGGGAATTGAACCTCGGACACCCCCTCCCCAGCCATATGGTTGCTAAGCGCATAGCCACTAGGCTAACCACGTGGAATGTCATTGATATAAAGGTTAAACAATATAGGTCCCCATACTGAGCTCTGTGGGACCCCACTTGTAACCTTCTGGCTCCTTGAAACTGTCCCATCATACACAACTCTCTGATACCCATTGGATAGCCAATTCTGAATCCATTTGACTAACCTGACATTTAAACCCAATGTGCTGCAACTTATATATCAGCTTATCATGTGGCACCCTGTCAAATGCTTTTGCAAAATCCAAGAAAAATGGCAGTATATGCCTTTCCCTCCTTTACCACCTTACCCCAGGCCTGAAGATACTTTCAGGCGCAAACTTTGTTTGCTCACACTTGGATAAAGGATTACACTAAATTTATTATATTCTAACCAAGTGAAAAATAAACTTTCAATGCCTTTCCCTCATGTACTGCTCTTGTAACTTTATTATAAAATGCTAGCATATTACTAAAATAAGAGTGCCCCTTCACAAATCCATGTTGACTCTCACAGATAACATTACCCTCATCTGCCCAATGTTGTATACGGTCCCTAACTAATTTCTCCAAAATCTTAACAACTACTGATGACACACAAACTGGCCTATAATTAGACACTTCCAGTCTGCTACCGCTCTTATGCAATGGCACCATCTTACCTTCTTTCCATTACCTGGGCACCATTCCCGTAGCAAGACTTTCATTGAAAAGCCGTGTCAAAGGAGCTGTCAGTTCCTTAGCACATTCTCTCAAAACTCGTGGTGAAATACCATCCAGTCCCACAGCTTTACTGACATCCAGAGTATTCAGCATCTGGAACACACTCTCCTCCTGCACCTCTAAACCTCGAACCTGCCCTCTCCCTCTAGTATTAAAATTTACTCCTCCAGGATTAAATACTCCAATAAAGTGTTCATTGAAGAATTCCACTATGTCCTCTGCATCAGTCACTGATTCCCATTTTTACCTAACAATGTCATTCTTCCACAATCATTTCTCCTCTTACTGGCCACATAGTTAAAAAATTCCCTAGGATTTTCTTTCGATCTTAGGGCCAATCTCTTTTCATATTCCTGTTTCACCTTGCTTATCATACTAGACACTCTCCTAGCCTGTGTTGTATATTCTTTATGCATCTGCTCTTCACTTGTCTCCTTATTTTTCTTCTATAACCTCTTTTTCACATGCAGTTCCTGTTTAATATTGTTTGTCATTCACTTTACACCAAATTGTGTCCTCTTCTTCACTTGTGGAATACAGCATACCATTGCTGCTAATAAATATTCCTTCACAATTTCCCAAGCACTAATGACATCCTGGCCTTCCAATTCCTCCCTTCATGAAACTTCCCCAAGTTGATGTCTAAGACTATTATAATCACTTGCCTTATAATTACACATATGTTCCCGTCTCTTTGATACTCCTGCATGTCTATTCATCTTCCAAGTCAAAACCACATGGTTACTCTCTCCAACTGGTGGGAGATATGTCATCTCAGTTATTACCAACTCTTCTGATGCTATGACCAAATCCAAAACTCTTGAACCTCTTGTTTCCTCTATTACATGTTGCCTAAGATATATGTCCCTCAAGAATTCTAGTAATTCCATTCCCTTATTGCTACATGCATGTTCCTCGTCCCAATTTATACTACTCTAGTTAAAATCTACCATACCAATCATTCTTCTTGCACTTGCCAAGCTCAACTGTCTAAACATCTCCTGGTCCCCACCATCTGTGCACCATGGTTTGTTGCAACACCCCACTAAATATCCCGTCTTGCCTATCTCTACCTCACACCATGTGCTTTCAAAATCATTGATGTCACTGCCTTTCAAAGTTTCCACTCTTAGAGGACATAAGTCATCACTTATCGTAAGCAGTACTCCACCACAACACTTTCCCATTCTATCCTGCTGAAAAAATGCTGTACCCTGGTACTTCTATTCCTTTTATTATATCCTCTTCTGTCAATCAACCACATCTTGGTGATCCCAATAATCTTTGGCCAGACTGATGCTGCCAGATTCACCAAATCCTCTCCTTTATTCCGGATACTTCTGGCATTAGTATAAAGCATAAAAAATGCCACTATTTCTATACCCTGCATTATCCCCCTCTAGACTCTACTGGGCTCAGCACTACGTGATGTTGTCCCCCTTCTCCCAAGTACCCGTTCCCACAAGAAGCCACCTCTGCTACCATCCACCTTGGGCATTCTAGCTTCCCTGCATTGACACATTGACTCAGATGCCTACGTCCTTCCTCATTCAAATGCAGGCGGTCTCTCTCGCATACATTTCCTCTCTGCCCTCAAACGCTCTCAGCACCCACATATTCCAATCCTCTCTTGTGACACATTCTATCTATTATGTTATTCAATATTACTGCTCTTCTGCTCAGCTCGTCACAATCATACCTAGGCAACATGCACACAATCTTTCCTCTCTGCGTCTTTTTTCGTACACCTCAAGTAAGAATCTCATATCTCTCCTGCCCAATTTATTACCTCTCAAGTCATTTGTTCCTACCATCACAATTACCCCTTTTATCTTTGAACCTTTCACCCCTTTTAATTGCCATAGCCACACTTTCTATTGTTCCTCCAGGCAAACACTCCTCAATCATCCTATCTTGCACACCACGGATCATTGAGTCACCATACATTACACCTCTGACCATTCCCTCTCTCCTACTGTCTCAATTTTCTCCACTTCCAGCATTCCCACAACTCTCTCTCATTCCCTCTCTTCCACTTATCCTGTTCATCCTATTCTCTCCTCTTCTATCATTCCCATAACTCTCTTTCTTTCCTTCTCTTCTACTGTTCCCATTCTCTCCTCTTCTATCACTCCCATATCTCTCTCTCTTATTCCCTCTCTTCCATTTATCCCATTCTCTCCTCTTCTATCATTCCCATACCTCGCTCTTATCCCCCCCCCTTCTACTGTTCCATTTCTCTCCTATTCTATCATTCCCTGTCTTTTACTGTTTCTATACTCCCCTATTCCATCATTCCAAACCCTTCTCTAATTCCCTCTCTCCTACTACTTCTATACTCTCCTCTTCTATCATTCCCAAACCTCTCTCTCCTACTGCTTCTATTCTCTCCTCTCCTGTCATTCCCAAAACTTTCTCTCACTCCTACTCTGATTCGCCTTGCATACATCTCTTCCATTCTCCTTATCTCATCTTTCATACCTCTCGTCTCGTTCACAAGATATTGCACCTCCTCTTTCAGCTCATCTATCCCTCTCTGCAAATTAGTCACTCTTACTCGCTATTTATTTACCCAATCAAAACCATCTTCGTAAACTTCACATCATTCAAGCCTTCCACACTCCTGACTCTTATTTTCTCATGCGTACTTCGCTTGTCATTCTCTCCTATCACACTACTCGTCTCCTGTTCATCATTTTCTCCTATTTCACTACGCATTTCCTAACATTCATTTCCCATCCCTGAAGCAACTAGGTCAGTTATCGATATATCTAATGTGTTAATTTCCTCGCATTGTCTGCATTTTGCTCATATACTCACTTCCCCTTCTCTCAATTGCCACAACTCCCGGGAAGCATACATGCCGCAATCACTGCATGCCACAAAGTCCTTTATATTACGTATAATAGAGTTCTTAAATAGAAATACAATTTTATTAATACAGACCAGTATTTTACAATAAACATTTATTAAAACCTACCAGTTTCGCCAGACAGTTTGCTGGTGAAACTGGTAGGTTTTAATAAATGTTTATTGTAAAATACTGGTCTGTATTAATAAAATTGTATTTCTATTATAAAAACGACCAAAAATGTATACTTTAAGAGTTCTTAAATGGCAGAGGACTAGGTGACATGCCATTTGTGATTGCAGTTGTGTCTGTCATCATTCCTTACTGCCAAGTACGTAACTACTAAACTTATCGCTAAAAAATATATATGAACACTGTATCACAGATATATATATATATATATAAATAAATAAACTCTAAACATATATATATATAAATATAATGCTATATTCAGTGCTATATACTATACTAGATTGCGAAAACTTATCTTCTCTTCCACCACAAAGCTGCCGAATGTGACCTGGCCTTTTTGGTAACCCAACAAAACTCCAAAGCCAAACCACTAAATAACACTTGTGTTACTGAGGAAAAAATGCATAACAATTCACAAAAGAATTCATGCTATACACCATTTAAAAAAAAAACTTTTACCTACCACCACTCAAATCTCACACCACGTGCTTCCATAGGTGACCAAATATGATTAGAGATTGAGGGCATGTAAGTTGCAGTGCTTTGTGAATAGAAGAAAGAAAGAAAGAAATGCAATATGATTGACACACATAAAAATTGGTGAGGGACTGTTACCAGATTAATGTGGAGGAAATTTTTTACTTATTAGAGGGAGACAAGTATCAAACACAAGCTCATCCCCGGAAGCTGTATGTGGAGGGGAGTGACAAACTGGTTCTTTGCATTGAGAGTGGTGAGTGGAATGTGCCTAAGAGTGATGAGTACAGAAACTGTGAATGCATTTATTTCTCAGTTCAATGTATTTTTGATGATGGAGTATGCACCTTAATGATGACGATGAAAAATTTCTCACAAAAGGTCTCACTTTTGTCCTTTCGCCTAAAACTATTCCCAGAGAACTGTTTCTAACTAAGATAGAGAAAGCTGCCTGACTAATTCCTACCGCAGAGGCGAGTTTACTTCTCATGGAGGCAATATTTGTGATCAACAATGAAAAACCTGCTTCTGATAACATCTCCCCAGGTGAAAGACTAGCCATTAAAAATCATAAAAAATCCTCCAAGCTAGCAAGGGTAATGCAACTGTAGTCCTAAATAAAACAGATTACCATAACAAAATCTTAACATTATTAGTCAGATATCTACTCAGAGATAGAGAGGGAGAGAGAGATCCAACGAGGGAGATACATAACAAAACCAACAACCTTCTAAAAAGACCATGGAACTTCCACAAAACATATGCCTTTATCTTCATTCTTTACATCCACTTATCCCCAGATTATACGGCCTCCCGAAGGTACATAAAGAAAATTGTCCACAACCCCAAAAGTTATTTATCTTTACCATACATCAGCTCACTCTACCAGAAACTAAGAAGAATTTTGAAAAAATTTAACATAAAAATGTGCTTTTCAACTCTTTCTAAACTCAGATCAATTGTAAGCAAACCCAAACAAGCTCGCAACCATCTTCAGTTTCCAGGAGTGTATAAAATCATATGTGACTGTGGGAAGCCATATTATGGCCAAACTGAGAAGTCCATCTTTCTATGTCTTGAGGAACATCAAAGGGACATTGTTTACAACAGAACCAGAGCAAGCACCCTCTCAAGCCATGTCCTGTTCTCAGTGAACACAAATAATGAAGGCTGCCAACATGAGATAAACTGGACCTTAACATCAAACCTTCATATATGCCACAATGAGGTAGAAACCTGCATAGTTGAGTCTAAAGAAATTGTCCTGGATTCTTATCACATAAACGGTAACCTTAGTTTAATTGCCAGACTAATTTAGCTCTGCTATCAGATACTAGAGCACTCGTGAAGTCACACACTCGCAGCTTCATAACAATAGAACTTTAGCCCAGACTGTAGCTTCAGTTCAAACTCAACCGTAGTTGATAGTCGGTTTTGTAGTGGTACAGTGTTTCTTTATGGTGTTTTTTATATTTGTTTTTTTTATATTTGCTTTTAATGTTCTCACACCTAAAGAAGTCGGCCTTCTGATGAAACATGTTGTGTGTTAAATAAATTAATTGTTAGTCTAATTCTCTGAATTCAGTCAGTAAAAAATACAATATGAACATAACTTCATACTGAGTAAATAGAATGAATTTTCATTACTATATTTATATATTATATTACTATATATTGGATTACTATATGTTGGATTTAGAAAAGGATGATCATGTATAAACCCGGCCTTTTGCCTAAAATTAATACTAGAGAAAAGAAGAGAATACAATTTAAAAATACATATTGCATTTATTGACAAAAAAGCATTTGACCAAGTTAAAAGAAACATGTTATTTCACATATTAAAAGAAAGACAAATACCAAATAATATCCTAAAAGATATCACAAGTATATATGAAAATAATCAAATACAAATAAGATTAAATCACGAGCTATCATATACGAGAGAGATAAAGCAAGGGGTCCGACAGGGAGGTCCCCTCTCAGCAACTCTTTTTAATATCTACTTAAATGAAATAATAATAAAATGGAATAAAAATTTACATCAAGGAATTAAACAAACTTTCTCCTACAGTTAACTTAAACACTCCTCTCTTTGCCGATGACCAAATAAATTACAAATTCTGAAGATAACTTACAGAAAGCTATTTTAGATCTAAATTAGATCTCATTTAACTGGTAATTAATTTACGGAATTAACAACGCATATAAAGTAAATTAATTAAAGATAACTTTAATGAATCACTTCTATATTTCGACAATGTCACATTGTCATCTTCAGGAACATAAAGATATGGTATGTGCACTAAAGGAACTAACAAAGCAAATGAGGAAGAAATTAAGACACTAATTTTGTTCCTAAAGTCCTAATGGTGCCCTCTTGCGGGCTAATTTGGTAGTCTTGGCCGTTGGGCTGAAGTTCTCATAATGAAGGTCTCCCAAATTTGGGGCAGTTTCATGCACCCAAATTTGTTGAGGTTAGGAAAGTTTTTTAGAGCTGCTGAAGATTCTTTGAATAATCTTTCGTATTTAAACTTGCTGCGATGGATTATTTTTGTCTTCTTCCAACGAATTTTATGGTGGGTATCTAAGGCATGGTCTGCCAGCCCAGAGCGGCTGAGTACAGCCGCTCTGGGCTGGCAGACCATGCCTTAGATACCCACCATAAAATTCGTTGGAAGAAGACAAAAATAATCCATCGCAGCAAGTTTAAATACGAAAGATTATTCAAAGAATCTTCAGCAGCTCTAAAAAACTTTCCTAACCTCAACAAATTTGGGTGCATGAAACTGCCCCAAATTTGGGAGACCTTCATTATGAGAACTTCAGCCCAACGGCCAAGACTACCAAATTAGCCCGCAAGAGGGCACCATTAGGACTTTAGGAACAAAATTAGTGTTTTAATTTCTTCCTCATTTGCTTTGTTAGTTCCTTTAGTGCACATACCATATCTTTATGTTCCTGACGATGACAATGTGACATTGTCGAAATATAGAAGTGATTCATTAAAGTTATCTTTAATTAATTTACTTTATATGCGTTGTTAATTCCGTAAATTAATTACCAGTTATGTCTAACCAACGTATAAGTCTTACCACTAGATCTCATTTAGATCTAAATGATATCTCATTTAGATCTAAATGAGATATCCAAAGATTATGGTATGATAATATCAACAGAAAAATCAAAACCTATGGCCTTTAAAGGACAAGCTCCAGCAAGAACTAAAATAGTAATAGATAACAAGATCTTAGAACAGATGAATTCATTTAACTACCTAGGATGTATGATCACATATGAAAAAGATATAAACGTAAAAATTGCAAAATATTTAAAAATAACAGGTGTAATTGGTGGATAGAAGAAGGAGAGGTGATATGATTGAGACTTTTAAACTGTTGAGAGGTGGTTACAGGGTTGACACTGGGGAGTTCTTTCGCTTGGTTGATCAGCGGGAAGGAGTGATGACAAGAGGCCATCCCTGGAAGTTACGAAAGGAAACTGTGAGCAAGAGGGTAAGGAGTGGTTTCTTTGTGTGGAGGGTGGTTGAGCCGTGGAATGCATTGCCTGATGGAGTGGTGGGAGCGAGAACGGTCAGTGGGTTTAAGGAGTGGTATGATAAACTTTGTGTTTCTCAGGGGGGGACTTCCCCTCGATGAGTCTTGACAGACTTTATGTCTTAGAAAGGACCTCCCTCGATGAGTCTTTTGACTCCTTGGAGGCCTGAATAATAATAATAATAATAATAATAAAAGTATACAATACATTAGCCCTACCAGTCTTAATGTATGGAAATGAAATCTCGACAATAAAACAAAAAGACAAACAAAGATTAATAACAGCAGACATGAAGTTTTTGAGAAAAACTGCAAAGTATACCCTATTTGATCACAAAAGAAACAAAGAAATTATAAAAGAATTAAACCAAGAACCAGTAATAGAAAAAATTAAAAAATATAAACATAAATGGATGGAACACGTTCAAAGAATGAAAACAGAAAGATTACCAAAACAAGCCTTAAAATATAAACCATTAGGAAAAAGAAAACCAGGACGTCCTCTTAAATGATTCAACGATGACTTCTAAGGCCGAAACAGGCCATGCTAGGCCTAAAACCTTGATATGCATGATGATGGGGATGATTACTATATATGCATATATACAACATAGAGCTCAGTGCTCTACACTATAAGAAGAAACTCATGTGTATGCAGAGGATATGTACTAGATCTGATTCACAAACTGAATAAGAATTTGACAATATTAGCTGATGGGATATCAGCATGTATGCTAAAAGGGTATTCAGCTAACCTGGCTGTGCATTTTTCTGATTTTATAATGTGAGTCAGTACAGACAATATCACAGGAATGGAAAGAATGTATAATAATTTCATTGCATAGGAGAAGACAAACTGATGTGTCTAACTTTGACTGATCAGTTTCTCTGAAGTGGTTATGAAGATTTTGGAAAAGTTGATAAGATCTCACATATCAAAAATAGGTTTACAGAGGATCTACACTTTGCAATGAACAGCTTGATTTACTAAAAGAAAGCCACATTTGAGTAACCTTTCTCACATTTTACAATAATATTATGGTTGAGCAAGACAAGGGAAATGGATACACCATGACGATTTTGGACTTTGCAAAAGCTTTTCACAGGATACAAGAAGGAAGGCTGTTGCATAAGTTTGATGTTATGGGATCAGAATATAAATTAGTTTGAAATGAGGATAGCTGACTGACAGATATCAAAAAAAGTGGTATATGGGGATGTGAGTCTGCAGGATCTAAGGTGAGTGATCAATAGTGTATTCCCGAGATCAAGCTTTGGTCCATTGTTATTCAATGTTTACATTGTTAGGAAAGATTTGACAGGAGGAAACACACAACTGTTTTCTGATGATGCAAAGATAGGCAGGATAATCAGATAATTCTGCAATTATTATTCTAATAATTGCAGAATTATTAGAATAAGCTGTAATTCAGGTAATGTGAAAACGACTGCTAGTTCAATGTTAGTAAATCTAAGGTTATTTGTAAGCTTTGGTGTAATGAGATATCCAGTGTCATATTATATTGGTGGGATTATGCTAGAAGAAAGTGACCAGGCTGAGAAATTTTAGCATTTTAGTAGATGGGAAATTGAAGTTCAAGGGGTCATATAGCAAAGATTGCAATATGACCCCTGAACTGCGAATGAGACTGCGAATTTTAGATAATGAGGAAAATTTGTAAATTACAGATGCCAACAAACTGGAGAAAGAGGGCTGATATGATAGACCTACAAACTTCTGAAAGAATCATTTAGGTTACCAATAGATGATTTTTTAAAAAATTTTATTGAGGGTTGTGGGAGGGAAGACAAGAAGACATCCATGAAAATTGAGAATGAATACAGTCAAGAAAAAGTGAGAACTTTTTCTCTCATTGTAAGGTAACTGAGGCAAAGAAGGCCCAGAGACACACACACAGAGGACGCAATAAGCAATGGCAAATCAGTGGCACCATTTTATCTAGCAACTGTATTGTGTCAGTTTGACCTAGACATTTGTGGGAGGTGGTTGTGTCTTCCCGTTTAATAATATTACGACGCAATAATTGATAAGTTTTAATTAAAAATATTGTTCTTTTCGCATTGTTTTTATATTTAAATTGTTCATTCAACATTCAGTTTTATGATAAAAAAATGTTTTAATTGATTTGAATTCATATTTCACATGAAAATAGATGTGATCTAATCTAGTTCGCGGAGGTTAATAAAGCCCAGTAAATTTGTTGATGAGCCTTATTAAACTGCTATAATTTATGATTTTATTTTTTGGTGATTGCTCATAATAGTTACTTATTTTATTGCTAAAAGCCTCTGAAAATGTCAGAAGTTAAGAAGAAACAGGGTCTTTGGACTGATGAAAGACTAGAAGCAGCTATGAAAGCTGTGCAAAGAGGACAACTATCACAATGTGCAGCATCAGAACACCATGGAGTACCTAGAGGAATATTGAGGAACCATTTAAAGACAGAGAAGATGACGAAAAGATTAGGAAAAAATACTGTGCTAACGAAAGAACAAGAGAAGAACTTGGTAGAAAGAATAGTAAAGTTTTTTTCAATTGGTGTCCCTTTAACTCTAAAAGCTATACGCAGGCAAACGTTTATATTTTGCAAACAAAATGAAATTAGGAATAACCTCAATAAAGAAAGTGGCCTTGCAGGAAAAGATTGGTTGAAGTTATTTTTAAAGAGAAACCCAACAATTTCTAAACGTAAAGCTCAATCTTTGAATTCTGCTCGAGCTGTAAGAACATGTCCTAATCCTCCATCTTGTGATTCAGATAACTCCGATGATGAGATTCCATTGGAAAATCTAAAAACAAAGAACTCTTTGAAGTCATAGTTTCAGGAGTTAATGCCAACACCAAATTATGCAGTTGTAAAGGCAACACCACGAAGAAAAGTGTTAAATTATAAGGGTCAGAAAGTGACCAAAGATCTTTTCAAAGAAAAGGATAGTAAGAAAGAGAAGACTGCCACTAAAAAACAGAAAGAACCAAAACAAAATAAAGGAACAAACAGAGTGTCAAAAGAAAAGTGCTATTGCCATGGATGCAGAGAAGAAAAGGTTGCTGATATGAGGCAATGCACATGGTGTCTTAAATGGTATCACAAAGAGTGTGTTGGTCTCACCAAAGAAGAATGTGGCATATTTGTATGCCCTTATGACTGTTCTTAAGCCAATAATTATGATTAAAATTAACAATAATTAAAAATAATTGTTATATTCTTTTTTAAATATTTAATTTTGTTCAAGAGCTTTATAAAACTACTATGGTTTAATAAGGCCACAAAGGTATTTTTAAAGACTTGTTTAAAATATAAATTACTGCAAGAATTGTTCTTATTTGTGTTTTTTTTTTAATTAGTGATTATACAAGAATATGAAAACTGTTGTTTCAGATAATCTAAACAATTGTCTAACTTATTCAAATTTTAAATAAGGTGGGCCTTATTTGCCTCAGGTACCTTAGTACTGTGTGATTCGAATGGCTTTCCTTTAAAAGTGATAAGTGCAAATGTGAATGAATTCAAGAGAAGATGTAACAGGTAGTGAAAGTGATGTGAGGTTTCCTCCATTGATGACTCCTCTGGAGGTCTTAGGTGTCAGAGTAATAATAATAATAATTACAAGCCATAAATATATGAATACTATATTTACAAACTATATATATTATGTGTTCAAACAAGAATCATTTTAAAATAATTAAAAATATAACATTATTGATATTTTTAGGGATTATTTACAAGAAGTACAAAGGACAGTAAAAATAGTGCTCCTTGGGAAGTATCCTTATTTGGGAGAATATTAGAAGATGGAGATAAAATCCGTTCACTTGCATATGAGAGGTATCAGAATCCTATAAAACCATTAAAGGAGATGTCAAAACTAGTATTTGTAGGTATTTTGCTCTTTTATTACTAATAAGTGTAGCATTTTTTTATCATTTTTGTCATGCAGCTTTATTGATTCTTCATCATTATGATCATTTTCATATCCTCAAGTGGCATGTACCAGATATTATGACAGTGAAATGCAATTAAAATTTCATGAGCAGTTCGTGATCAGAAACTTTCTTTTAAATTGGTCTGTTATTTGTCAGATCTTTGATTTTGTTATTATTAACACTAGCCCTACACATAGTCAAAAGACTCACTATAGGAGGAACATACTGTTATACAGAAAATCCATCAAACTGTGCTTTAAACTGATTCAGTGTATCTACGTGCAGCACATTTTCAGCCAGTGCATTCCACTCACCAACTATTCTCCATGCAAAGAATCTGTTCCTTATGCAATGCTTCGCACCCTCCTATTCCTGGGATTGCTCCTTGTTCTATCCCTTTTCCCGTTTCCAGAAAAAATTCTTCCACATTAACCCAGTGACAACCC
The DNA here is from genome assembly GCF_054136105.1 of Typopeltis vanoorti. Classification (NCBI taxonomy): domain Eukaryota; kingdom Metazoa; phylum Arthropoda; class Arachnida; order Uropygi; family Thelyphonidae; genus Typopeltis; species Typopeltis vanoorti. The sequence goes on along the minus strand of NC_143561.1, from coordinate 97,865,436 downwards.
CTTTACCAACTTAACCATCTCAATCATATCTCTCTAATCCTATTCACAAGACTTTGCAAATAACATTCTTGGAATATTTATATTATATATATCCTCATCACCACAAAAACCAGGAAACCAAATCTCTGCACAATAATTTTAATCAGGTTTTATCAAGGCCTTATATTTACTTTATTTCTATACGTTAAGGTCCTTCACATCATTACCATCATCTAATACCATGACTTCATAATTTGTGCACTGTGACCACTGAACTTCAGATTCTTGTCCTACAACACTCCCAGGTATATTAATGCCTCATCCTTCTCCAAAATCACTCTTGAATAGATTATATAAGTGTAGAAAGTATTTTACCTTGGGTATGATAAATGTTAAAGATACCAAGCAATTTTTAAACCTGGTTTTACTCCATTTCCCAAGTAAGCAAACAGACAAACAAGTCAAGTTTGCGCCTGCAAGTGTTGCAAGTCTAGCTGATCCCACAGGTAGTGCAAGACCAAGGCAACTCATAGTAAAGGTGGTATAAGCTCTGATCACTAATCTTAATATTTACCCTTAATGCCAAAACACATCTCCTAGAGGAGATGTATGATGTTTTGTATTAAAGGCAAGGGGGCCACTACCCAAACCAGTTTCGACCTTTATTGAGGTGTATTTAAATAAAGACCCCTCTAAAAATTAGGATGATCCCTAGACCACTCAATAGTGGCCGAAAGACCATCGAACTCAGCATTGTTCCACTCATTGACAGACCCACTCCGTCACCGAGAAGAACTTCTCAGCGTTGGCTATACCCAGTGGCAGGCTCACCCCACCACCAGCCAGAGCCATAATCTGAGCGGTGGCCCTACTCAGAGACAGGCAGAAACCTATCCCCAAGCAGAACCTCTCAAGGCCAGGCCCCATCAGTGGGAGCCAGGCTAGAAATACCAAGATTTTTAGTAATACAGAGCTTATAAGTATTTTACCAGAACAAGTTACCATAAGGTGTTTTAACCTTATTAAATAAAAATCTCAGGAAGAGATATAAATGTAGAAAGTATTTTACCTTGGATATGATAAATGTTAAAGATACCAAGCAATTTTTAAACCTGGTTTTACTCCATTTCCCAAGTAAGCAAACAGACAAACAAGTCAAGTTTGCACCTGCAAGTGTTGCAAGTCTAGCTGTAATATCTCCTCCTGAGATTTTTATTTAATAAGGTTAAAACACCTTATGGTAACTTGTTCTGGTAAAATACTTATAAGCTCTGTATTACTAAAAATCTTGGTATTTCTAGCCAGGCTCTCACTGATGAGACCTCAATAAAGGTCAAATCCGGCTTGGGTAGTGGCCCCCTTGCCTTTAATACAAAACACCATACATCTCCTCTAGGAGATGTGTTTTGGCGTTAAGGGTAAATATTAAGATTAGCGATCAGAGCTTATACCACCTTTACCATGAGTTGCCTTGGTCTTGCACTACCTGTAGGATCAGCTAGACTTGCAACACTTGCAGGCGCAAACTTGACTTGTTTGTCTGTTTGCTTACTTGAGAAATGGAGTAAAACCAGGTTTAAAAATTGCTTGGTATCTTTAACATTTATCATACCCAAGGTAAAATACTTTCTACACTTATATAATCTATTCAAGTTCCTCCTGTAAGGTGACATTTGCTTGACTTCTAATTGTTCTTATCAATTTTGCATCATCTGCAAATATTTGCATATCAACTTTTAAACCTGCCCCAATATCATTAACATACAAGTTAAACAATGATGGCCCAAAACAGATCCCTGCGGCACACCACTATGACTCTCCTCTTTCAGGATGCTGTTCCCGCTACACAACTCGAAGTTACTTATCTTACACTCAGTTGCATGTCAAACTTACTAATCTAGCATCCAACCCCATCTGCTCCAGTTTAGTTACCAATTTGTGGGGTAGCAATCTACCAAGAAGCCTTTAAAAATCCAAGTATATCCACTACATATCCATGCATAATTCCCTGTAGAATAAATTCATAACCTTGTTATAATACTTAAGTAAGTTAGAAGTAAAACATGCCCTCCCTTCTCCTTCATGGTTACACAGTGATCAAAATTCATCAGAAAATTTATGGAAATAACTACTATGTTAGAGTAAAACTTTAGTTTAAAGTAAACCAAAATAATCACTTGATATTTCGACCTATACATTAAGGTCATCATCTGGAGTATACACACACATACAAAGAAACAAGGTGAACTGCAATCTACGTGGTATGCTAACGTTACATTGATTTAGTCAACTGTTAAAACTATTGGCCTGACCTCTGGTGAGAAAAAAAACTTACTACATCAATGCAACAGTCCTGTTATTATTATTATCTATTTTCTTACAAAAATAAATTAAGCTAGAGAGCAATATGTTCACACAAAGTTACTCATATAAGTATACATATAAATTAAAATGGTATGGATGGTGGCCAATAAAAGTTGAAATAATTGCTTAGTGTCCTAAAGTCAGGGTTTGCTGGAAAACTTGAAGGGCTAAATGGGCTGAATGTGTGCCATCCAAATACTTGGGATTTTTATGACATCATTATTGTTAAGATTAGGATGGTTAATCAAAATTTCACAGGCTTCTTTAAATTTCCATTCATACCAAGTTTTTGTATGATGTAAGGAACATGTAGTTTTCATGAACATGTAAATTTCAGAATGAAGATAATAGTGATATGATAAGAAATTGCAAGGTTGTACCAGAGAACTGTGAGGGCATGAATGTAGTAAGTGTGAATAATGGTATTAATACAGAGGAAATTAATTGTTTAACAGTTGATAAAAAAGATGAGATAGATGCAATGAGTGAGATCGCGTTGTTGAGCGGAGCGATACATAGAGCAAAATGGCAGCTAGAGCATATGCACAAATGTCTACCGAGTGTACCAGCCAATAATAAAAAGTATGTTAGGAAAAATAAGAATATGTTTGTGAACGTAAAAAAATGAAGGAGCGAGTGCTATATGGAGATTCGCTAGTACGAGGTGGGTTAGTAGAGGATTTGACAAAATCATACCAACCTGGTGTGACCATCAAGGACGTAAGTGAGTCTATTAGAGAGCAAAAGGAAAGGGTGAAAGAAATGATAGTTGTGGCAGGTATGAATGATTTGAAAGGAGATAAAATGGAAATGATAGAGGACCTGAATGAATTGTTTGAGGTATCAAAAGAAAAGAGTGAGAGAGATAGGATGATTAGTCTTTTGCTGTGGTACAACAGTGAAGTGTTTAGAAGGAGGGCCATAATTGCAAATGACTTTATGCTGGGTTATGCATGACAAGTGGTGTGGAATTTGTGGACGTGTGGAGTGAGTTCGATGGGCAAAAGGATCTATATAAGATGGATGGTTTGCATTTGAATGGATTCAGTGTAAGGAGACTTAAAAAAGTGTTGTTGAATGAAGTGGATGTGCAGAATCAGGAAAACTAGATTTATTAAGGAGGGGGGATAGATATGCAGACCTCAGGGAGGCAGTTGAGTGTATGAATGAGTATAATATGCCCGAACGAATAAGGACAACAAATCAGAATGGAATAGCAAGAGGGAAGAATTTTTGGCCTTGGTTGGCACTTCCAGACCACAGGTTATTGGAATTAGTGAAACATGGCTGACTGTAGATGATCTTTGGACTCCCTGGAGGTGTCTAATAATAATAATAATGATAATATAGCTAGTGGTAGCTGTATTCAGGAATGACAGGGAGAATAAAATGGGGGAGGAGTATTGTTGATGATAGCTGATGAGCTGCAGCCAAGGAAAATAGAAGTTGAATTGCAGGATAGAGAAAAGAATACATTTGAGGCCATTTGGTGTGAGATTATGGCTAGCAGAACAAAATATACAATTGGGTGCTGCTATAGAGCAGGTAATGGAAAAGATGGTGGAGATAGTATGCACAAGCAAATAGGAGAAATGAGTGGAAGGAGGGTAATTATTATGGGAGATTTCAACTATGGTAGCATTGATTGGAGTGAGGAGAGGACACACGGGAGGAAGGAATTGGATTTTATGCGGTTATTAAGGGATGACTATCTGTGACAGCATGTAATGGAAAATACTAGGGGTCAGAGAGTGCTTGACCTAGTAATTACATCTGAGGATTTGGCTGTAACTAATATGACCACATTGCCACCAATTGGTGAGAGTGATCATAGGGTCTTGACTTGGGAGGTGGCTAAAGGTGTGGAATTTACAATTAAGACAGGGTACATGTGGAATTATTGGGCTGATAAGTATGACAAGCTTAGGAGTTTGATTGCTTCAGTGCCATGGCATGTATAACTGCAAGGGCTAGAAGTCGATAGTGCATGGGAGGCAGTTAAGAAGTGTTTGCATGAAGCAATGGCTGACTGTATACCTAGAGTCTGAATAATAAATCAAGTATGGAGGGAATTTAAGGAGAAAGATGACTGGCAGGCACATGAATAGTATAAAGCGCAGGCCAGAAGAGTAACGAGTGTGGTAAGAAAAGCAAAAAAGGATTACGAAAGAACATTGGCCATGCAGGCAAATGAGAATCCTAAACAGTTTTTTCGATATGTTGCAAGCAAAAGAAAAAATGTATATGGCAGAATGATTTTAAAGAATGCCGATGGTAGGGAGGTAACCGAATCAGTTGATATAGTTGAGTTACTGAGCGAGCACTTTGCAAGAATATATCATCCAGGTCGTGACATTGCAGAAATGAATGAACCAATAGATTATACGTGAATTGTGGTGAATGAAGTGGAGCTGAATAGTCTATTGCAAAACCTCAATGTCAATACATCTGTGGGATTGGATGGTATACCAGCTCGTGTCGTATGTGAAGCAGCTAAAGAATTGTCAGTATCCTTAACCATTTTGTTTAATTTGAGTCTTGGGTCTGGGTTAGTCCCGAGGGGGTGGAAGGAGGGGAAAATAGTTCCACTGCATAAAGGAGGTTCCAAGACTGCTGTTTTAAATTACTGACCGATTAGCATATCAGGAATCGTTGTCAAGGTCTTGGAGAAATTAGTCAAGAAAAAAATACAGGATTGGATAGATGAAAATGGGATATTGTATGGAGGACAACATGGTTTTTATGAAGGGTAGATCATGCCTCAGTAACTTGCTCACATTTTGTAACACAGTGACGGCTGAACTTGATAAGGGTAATGGGTTTACAGTGATTCTACAGGCCCTGGCCAAGGCCTTTGACAGGATACCACATGGAACTCTAATCAGTAAACTGGAGCAGATGGGGATGGATATAGGGTTGGTGAGATGGATAGAAGGGTGATGATTTAGAGATACCAGAGAGTGGTTTATTCAGGAGTAGAGTCCAAAAGACGGCCTATGACTAGTGATGTTCCACAGGGTTCTGTTCTTGGACCACTACTTTTCAATTTGCTCATCAATAATATAGGAAAGGATCTGAGAGGAAGTGTTCACTTGTTTGTGATGATGCAAAGTTGGGTAGGGCAATAGTGAATGCAGATGATGTCAAAATTTTGCAGGATGATTTGGATAGTTTGGAGGACTGGGCTAGGGAAAATGGATGTCAATTTAATGTGGCAAAGTGTAAAGTTATGCACTTTGGGGTGAAAAGAATAGCAACTGTATATCACATTAGTGGAACTGTACTCCAGGAGATTGATGAGGCCAGGGATTTGGGAGTGTTGGTGGATAGGGAGTTGAAGTTTAGGGGGCACATTGCAAAAGTGGCTAAATCAGCTCATCAAATTACTTGGCTTCTGAAAAATACTTTAACATGCAGATAGCAACAAGTTATCGTTCCTCTGTATTGAGCCTTGATAAGACCCCCATCTAGACTACTATGCCCAGATATGGTTTCCAGGGTTTCTTCTTGATGGGGAGGAGGTGGAGAGGATCCAGAGACGAGTGACCAAGATGATAGCAGGTCTGTGGAATGAACCTTATGAGAACAGGTTGAAGATTTGTGGGTTGCAAAAATTGTTCGATAGGCAGAAAAGGGATGATATGATTGAGACATTCAAATTACTGAAGGGTTTCTATAAGATTAATCCAGAAGATATTTTTGAGAATAGGACTGGTGGTGGGAGGACTAGGAGCCATACATGGAAGCTGGGCAAGAATGTGGTTAGCAGGGATGTTAGAGCTAGGTTTTTTACTTGGAGAGTGGTGAATGAGTGGAATAAGCTGCCAGAGTCTGTTGTGGGTGCTATGACTGTTCATGAGTTCAAGGCGAGGTATGATAGATACTGTGTGAATGTCGAATAGTTGTTCTTGACATGATGTTAGGGCCTCCCTCGATGAGTCTGTCGACTCCTTGGAGTTGCCCGTAATAATAATAATAATCTACTTAATCAGTTTGGTGTAGGGTGTTAAGAGCATGAACAAGAGACCTGCTTCACCATAATTGTTACATTTAAAGTGTCATTTGTGTCGTTTTTTTATGGATAAGGATTGTATATCCAGTTTCACCAATATAATGTAAGTTACAGGAGAAATAGGTATGATAAACTCCAAGGTGAGCCAATGGAGAGGGGGAAGAGGATCCTTAGAGGAGTTGAGTATGTTTTTTAATTTATAGGTGATTTCAAAATGGCATTAAGATTATAATGTGTAGAATTCTATTTATTTTTTCTGATAACCCTTTAATGAATGGAATTGCTATGGTTTTACTATAATTGATATAATTTTTTTTTTGATGAAGTTTCATGAAGAACTTTATTACTATTATTACTATTATTACGGGCAACTCCAGGGAGTCATTAGACTCATCGAGGGAGGCCCCAAATCATATTCATCACAACTATTTGACATTCATACAGCATCTATCATACCTCGCCTTAAACTCATTCACTGTCACGGCATCCACCACAGACTCAGGGAGCGCATTCCACTCATTCACCACTCTAAAAGTAAAGAACCCAGCTCTAACACCCCTACTAACCACACTTTTGCCCAGTTTCCATGGATGTCCCCTAGTCCTCCCACAACCAGCCCTGTTCTCAAAAATATCTTCTGAATTAATTTTATAGTAACCCTTCAGTAATTTGAATGTCTCAATCATATCTCCCCTTCTCCGCATATCAACCAATTTTTGCAACCCACAAATCCTCAACCTGTTCTCATATGGTTCATTCCACAGACCTGCTATCATCTTGGTCACTCGCCTCTGGATCCTCTCCACCTCCTCCCCATCAAGAAGAAACCTAGGTGACCAAATCTGAGCACAGTAGTCTAGATGGGGTCTTATCAAGGCTCGATACAGAGGAACAATAACCTGCTTGTCTCTGCTTGTCAACATATTCTTCAGCAACCAAGTGATTTGATGAGCTGTTTTGGTCACTTTTGCAATGTGTCCCCTAAATTTCAATTCCTTATCTACCAACACTCCTAAATCTCGTGCCTCATCAATTTCCTGGAGCAGGGTTCCACCAATGCAGTAAACTGCCGCCAATCTTTTCACCCCAAAATGCATAACCTTACATTTTGCCACATTAAACTGACATCCATTCTCCTTAGCCCAGACCTCCAATCTATCCAAATCATCTTGCAAAATTTTGACATCATCTGCATTCACTATTGCCCTACCCAACTTCGCATCATCTGCAAACAAATGAACTGTTCCTCTCAGATCATTTCCTATATCATTTATGAACAAATTAAACAGCACTGGTCCAAGAACAGATCCTTGTGGCACACCACTAGTCACAGGCCGTCTTGTGGACTCTACTCCCGAGTAAACCACTCTCTGATATCTCTCCGTCAACCACCCTCCTATCCATCTCACCAACCCTATGTCCATTCCCATATGCTGCAATTTACTGATTAGAGTTCCATGTGGAATCCTGTCAAAGGCCTTGGCAAGGTCCAGTAGAATCACCGTAAACCCATTACCCTTATCCAGTTCAGCCGTCACTGTGTTATAATACGTGAGCAAGTTACTGAGGCATGACCTACCCTTCACAAAACCATGCTGTCTCCGATACAGTATCCCATTTTCTTCTATCCAATCTTCTATTTTCCTCTTCACTATTTTCTCTAAGACCTTGACAATGATTCCTGATATGCTAATCGGTCGGTAATTTACAACAGCAGTCTCGGTAATTTACAACAGCACCTTTATGCAGTGGAACTATTTTCCCCTCTTTCCACCTGCTCGTGACTAACCCAGACCCGAGACTCAAATTAAACAAAATGGTCAAGGGTACTGACAATTCTTTAGCTGCTTCTCGTACAACACGAGCTGCTATACCATCCAATCCCACAGATGTATTGACATTGAGGTTGTGCTATAGACTACTCACCTCCACTTCATTAACCACAATTCCCGTATAATCTACTGGTTTATTCGTTTCTGCAATGTCACCACCTGGATGATATACTTTTGCAAAGTGCTCACTCAGTAACTCAACTATCTCAACTGATTCAGTTACCTCCCTACCATCGGCATTCTTTAAAATCAATCTGCCATGTACATTTTTCCTTTTACTTGCTACATATCTAAAAAACTGTTTAGGATTCTCTTTAGCCTGCATGGCCAATGTTCTTTCGTAATCCTTTTTTGCTTTTCTTACCACACTCGTCACCCTTCTGGCCTGCGCTTTATACCGTTCATGTGCCTGCCGGTCACCCTTCTCCTTAAATTCCCTCCATAGTTGTTTCTTTTTTTGCAACTCAAGCTTAATGGTGTTATTCATCCATTTAACACCTACTTGATTTATTATTCGGTCTCTAGGTATACAGTCAGCCATTGCTTCATGCAAGCACTTCTTAACTACCTCCCATGCACTATCAACTTCTAGTCCTTGCAGTTGTACATGCCATGGCACTGAACCAATCAAACTCCTAAGCTTGTCATACTTTCCAGCCCGATAATTCCACATGTACCCTGTCTTAATTGAAAATTCTACACCTTTAGCCGCCTCCCAAGTTAGGACCCTATGATCACTCTCACCGATTGGTGGCAATGTGGTCATATTTGTTACAGCCAAATCCTCAGATGTAATTACTAGGTCAAGCACGCTCTGACCCCTAGTATTTTCCATTACATGCTGTCACAGATAGTTATCCCTTAATAACCGCATAAAATCCAGTTCCTTCCTCCCGTGTGTCCTCTCCTCACTCCAATCAATGCGACCATAGTTGAAATCTCCCATAATAATCACCCTCCTTCCACCCATTTCTTCTATTTGCTTGTGCATACTGTCACCACCATCTTTTCCATCACCTGGTCTATAGCAGCACCCAATTGTATATTTAGTTCTGCTAGCCACAATCTCACACCAAATGGCCTCAAATGTGCTCTTTTCTCTATCCTGCAATTCAACTTCTATTCTCCTTGGCTGGAGTTCATCAGCTATCATCAACAATACTCCTCCCCCCATTTTATTCTCTCTGTCATTCCTGAACACACTATACCCATCACATTCAATCCCACTAGTTATATCATCTACAGTCAGCAATGTTTCACTAATACCTATAACCTGTGGTCTGGAAGTGCCAACCATGGCCAAAAACTCTTCCTTCTTGTTCCTAATACTCCTAGTATTAGTGTACATGAATTTAAGACCCCCATTAGCCCTAACCCTACCTTGATGCCTTATATTAACTATCCCACTCAGATTTGTTGTCCTTATTTGCTCTGGCATATTATATTCATTCTTACATTCAACTGCCTCCATAAGGACTGTATCTCTACTCCCCCCCCCCTTACAAATCTAGTTTCACTGAATTTGCACATCCACTACATTCAGCAACACTTTCTCAAGTCTTCTTACACCGTAACCATTCAAATGCAAGCCATCCATCTTATATAGATCCTTTCGCCTATCAAACTCACTCCACACATCCACAAATTCCACACCACTCGTCATACATAACCCACGCATAAAGTCATTTGCAATTATAGCCCTCCTTTTAAACATTTCACTGTCATACCGTGGCAAAAGACTAATCATTCTCACTCTCTCACTCTTTTCTTTTGCTACCTCAAACAATTCATTCAGGTCTTCTATCATTTCCATTTTATCTCCTTTCAAATCATTCTTACCTGCCACAACATTTCTTTCATCCTTTCCTTTTGCTCTCTAATAGACTCAGTTACGTCCTTTATGGTCGCACCAGGTTGGTACGATTTTGTCAAATCCCCTACTAACACACCTCGTACTAATGAGTCTCCATACAGCACTCTATACTTCATTTTGTTCATGTTCACATTCATACGGCTATTTTTCCTGTCATACCTTTTATTATTGGTTGGTTCATTCAGTCTACTTTTGTTCATGCACTCTAGCTGCTGTTTTGCTCTTTCTATCGCACTATTCAACAACGCAATCTCACTCAATGCATCTATCTCATCTTTTTTGTTCTCTGAGAAACCATTTATACTATCATTCACACTTTCTACATTCACACTCTCACAATTTTCATGTACAACCTTGCCGTTTCTTGTCATAATCCCTATTTCCTTCATTCTGAAGGTTGACAAAAATATCACACTCACGATCCGAAATACACTTCAATTCCACATTCTCCCTACATTTTCTACACACATTCAATCCTTTATTATCATCTAACCACACTCCGACCGCACTCCGCAAAGCGTACATTTCACAGCTTATTAATAGTATTTTTGCTATAGCCATTATTTATAAACGTATTGCTAATAATTTGTAATTCTTGTTTAAGATCTTGTTCATTAGAGCAAATTGTTACATCCTCTGTTTTTGAGGGTGTTAATGACTCCAAGTTTTTACAAAGAGTGGTGTTATGAGTTAGCATATATATATTGTGCAGTGTGTGTAGGCTTGTGGTAAACAGTAAAGGATAGACTGCCTGAATGAAGATGTGTAATCAGTGTATCCAGGAAAGAAAGTGAGTTCTGTTTTTGAATTTCAATAGTAAACTGTATGCACTCATGTTGTTTGTTCAGGTGGCTGAAGAAGGTGTTTAACGTTTGGCAGCTGTTTGACCAGCTAACAAAATGATTGTCAACATATCTAAGCCAAACTGTAGGTTTTAAAGTAAAGGAATCTAGATAATGTTGCTCAAAAGCTTAAATATAAAAGTTAGCAATTGGGAGGAATAGTGGTAAACTCATGACTGTACCTTCTTTTTGTAGGTAAAAATTATTTTGCTATATGAAGTAACCGGAACGTAGTATGTGGTATTGCAAAACAAATTGTGTCACTGATTGGGACATTTGTGAAAAGGGCAGAACATCAAAACTGACTAATAAATTATCTTTGCTGAGTGTTATGTTTTTAATTTAGTTTATGAAGTTTGTTGTGTTCTTTATATAGGAGAGAGAATTACCTACCAACTCCTTGAGTGTTGATGCTAATTTCTTGGCTATGTGATAATTTGGACTGTCTATACCAAATTCTCAACTCAACTATCAGTCAAAGTAGAATGTTATGTTTTTGTACCTTGGGAATACCATATCTTCTGGGAGATCAGACATAATGGGGTAATAGTTTTTTAACAGTGTCAGATGGCCAAGAACTGACAGACTTAAGTAATTTCACAGTTTTTATTCTTAATGCTGTTAGTTGGATTATAGTTCACAAGATAAATGCTGTTATCGGAGACTATGTGATTTATCTGATAAATGTAAGTTGATCTGTTAAGGATGATCATTGCATTACCTTTGTCTGATATTGTTACAATTGATAAGTTGATAGTCAAACTCCAGTGGATGGGGTTGGATATTAGATTGGCATTGGATTGGAGACTGGCTATCTGATAGTTATCAACAAGTTGTGTATGGGGAAGCGATATCCAGGAAAAGGAAAGTTACTAGTGGTGTGCCTCAGGAGTCTGTTTTAGGGCCATTGCTGTTTAACTTGTATATTAATGATATTAGTGAAGATTTGGATGGAGATATTCAGTTGTTTGCAGGTGATGCAAAGTTGGGACGAACCATGAAGAGTAGAGAAGATGTTGTGGGCCTTATAAGAAGACTTGAATAAATTGAGTGATTTTTTTTTCACTTGGAAAAAAAAATTCAGGTCAGAAAGGGTTAAAATTTGGAAAACAAAGATAGGATGTGGAATTTATGCTTGGTGGGGATATATTGTTGGACGTGGAGGAAATAAGAGAGGTGATAGCGGATAGGGAACTGAAATTTAGAGGACACATAACCAAAATTGTGAAGACAACACAAAGGCTTCTGGGAATAATGCGGAGGACACTGACTTGTAGAAGTAGGGAGATTCTTGTTCCATTGTATGAGGCTTTGATTAGGCCACATATGGACTATTGTGCCCAGATTTGGTCACCTGGTTTTCAGAAGTTGGAGAGGGTCTAGAGGCGACTGACTGAGGTAGTTAATTTATAAGCTCTTTAATGTCGAGTATCAGAAATGATTGAGAAGATGCAACTTACAGAGTCTGGTGGACAGGAGGAGGGGAGATATGATAGAGACCTACAAGTTATTAAGGGGTTGCTATAGGATCGATGCTGGAGAGGTTCTATGGAAAATAGTGGGAGATCAGGGGAGAACCAGAGGTCATCCCTGGAAGCTGTATAAGAAAGATGTGAGTAGGGGAGTGAGAATGTCTTTTTTTCATGCTGATTTGTGAATGATTGGAATGCCTTCCTGAGAGTGTGGTGTCTGCAGAGAATTCGAGTGTGTTTAAAGCGTGGAATGATGCACTGTGTGTGTATGATAAAAGGTCTTCCTAGATGAGTCTTTGACTCTATTGGGTCTTGGGTAATAATGATAATAATAATATCCTGATTACCTTTTAATGACTTGACTGGTGCTAGTTTTGTTTTTGTAAGATTGCTACATATAGCTTTCTTTTCATTCAAAATGCTAGTTTCTAAACGAATTTTATCAGCTATATTATTTGGAAGAGGCTTAATGCTTCTTTCTATGTGGTATATAACATCCAGTTTATTAACACTTCTAGATACTATTGCAAAGTTTAAATCTTTATTCACTAATGCAAGTGCACCATTATTTACTTCCACCATTTCACAAATTCCATCATTTGCTGGAAAACTAGTTTTCTAGCAAACCCTGACTTTAGGACTCTAAGCAATTATTTCAACTTTTATTGGCCACTATCCATATCCTTTTTTTTTTTGTAACCAAATAAGGATAATAATAATATCAGGACTGTAGCATTGGTGTAATGATGCTTTTTTTTTCATCAGAGGTCAGTCCAATAGTTTCAATAGTTGTCCAAATCAATATACATTAGCATATCATGTAGATTGTAGTGCACCTTGTTTCTTTGTATATATGTGTATACTCCAGATGATGACCTTCATGTGAAGGGCGAAACATCAAGTGATTGTTTTAATTACACTAAAACCACAGCTATCCCATTCATTAAAGGGTTATCAGAAAAAATAAATAGAATTCCACCATTATAATTTTAATGCCACTTTGAAACTGCCCATAAAATTAAAAAAACATATTCAACTCCTCTAAGGATCCTCTTCTCCTCCCCCATTGGCTCACACTGTAGTTTATCATATCTATTTCTCCTGTAACTTTGTGCAGACATTGCTTTACTATAGTAGTCAAAATGGGATGACCCTATACTAGAGCAGATGGAGTTGGATATTAGACTAGTGCACTGAATCAGAAATTGCCTATCTGATAGATATTAGCAAGTTTTGTATGGGGGAGGCAATATCACAGAAGACGAAAGTAACTAGTGGTGTGCCTCAAAGGTCTGTTTTAGGGCCATTGCTGTTTAAGCTGTATGTTAAAGATATCGGGAAGATATGGATGGGGATATTCAGTTGTTTTTGCCGATGATGCACAAACTATGAGAAGAAGACATGTGTAGAGGCTTAAGTGCTGTGAGGACATCATGTTGGAGGCTTAATGGATTTTTTACAACACTCAAAAAGAATTAAAATAGACTTTAAAATTAAAAAAAAAAAAATTTTACTCAAAAAAGTATCTTCCTGGCCCCCAGATGTCACGAAAAAACTTAAACCTTTCCGCTCCCGTTCCCCCCGAATATACGGTTTACCAAAAATCCACAAACCCAATTCCCCACTGAGGCCTATAGTAGATGCTACCAATGCACCTTGCTATAGACTATCTAAACAGCTGGCCAACTCTCTGATCCCCCTCACCAGAAGGTCTCCTTCCTATATAAAAAACTCGACCCACTTTAAAGCCCTCACAGAAAATTTAACCTTGAAGAAGACAGACATATTGGTAAGCTTTGATATCTCCTCTTTGTTTACCAATATTCCCTTAATTGACACCTTATCTCTCTTAGAAAACGTTTTTTTCCTCTGACATCTTAGATCTCTTTTCCTTTGCCATTAACTCTGGATATTTCGCGTGGAACAACAAAATCTACAAGCAGATAGAGGGAACTGCCATGGGTTCCCCCCTCTCACCCCCCCCTTGCCAATTTCTATATGGAAGATTTCGAAAAACGAGCTATAGACTCATCCCCACTCAAACCTTCTATCTGGCTAAGATATGTAGATGATGTGTTCTCTATTTGGCCTCATGGCCCAGACACGTTAGACTCCTTCCTCAGTCATCTCAATAGTCTACATCCAAGAATCCAGTTCACTATGGAAAAGGAAAAGAACAATTGTTTACCCTTCCTAGACACCTTAGTCACACGACTGCCTAATGATACACTTACCTTCACCGTATACAGAAAACCCACACACACAGGCAGATACATTCACAAACTCTCCACCACCACCCCTCTCAACAATATGGCATTATTAAAACTCTTACCAAGAGAGCCCACAATCTTTGTTCCAGTGGAACCGCCCTCACTAATGAGCTTAACCACATACACAGCACTTTCCTCTCCAATGGCTACAGCGATCACAGTATCAAAAAATAATCAACTCCTCCCCCATTCCCCTTCCTTCTCATCAACAAGAATTTAAAAATGCCATCACCATACCCTACATCCGTGGCACATCTGAAAAAATAGCCAAGATACTAAAATAATACAATCTACACACAGCATATAAGCCCCACCGCAAACTGGCTACCCTTTTCCGTTCTACGAAAGATCAGCTCCCTCCTCTCTCTCTGCCTGGAGTTTACAAAGTACCCTGTTCCTGTAAGCTGGCGTACTTTGGACAGACAGGCAGATCAGCATCCATCCGTCTAGAGGAACACAAGTCTTACATCTTCAAACACAACTATGGCCATTCAGGCTTGGCTGACCATGTTTTGGACACCACCCACAGAGTATCATGGAAGAAAACCACCATGCTCCACCACAGCAAATTCAAGAAAGAGAGACTTTTCTTAGAAGCAGCAGCAGCTCTCAAAAACCAACCAAATCTCAATAAATATGGTTGCATTAAGCTTCCGAAGATTTGGGAAACACTCATCACCAGAGTTCCCACCTTACATTCCAGGCCACCTACTACTGCCCTTAGAGGGCGCTCTACCTAGATAGGACTTTAGTGTCACCCACGTGGTTGGGCTTAGTATTGTTTGTTATTTGTGCATATGTTACATTAATTTTTTTGTAATCCCCGTAGATGTCCTAGTGACTAGGACGAAATATAGGAAGTATTAAATTCTATTTTAATTCTTTTTGAGTGTTGTAAAAAATCCATTAAGCCTCCAACATGATATGAGAAGAAGAGCAGATGTTGTGGCCTTACAAGAAGACTTGAATAGATTGAGTGGGGGATGCCAGTTAAATATTGAGAAATGTAAGATTTTAAAATTTGGAAAACAAAGATGCAATGTAGAATTTGCACTTGGTGGGGGATATATTGTTGGAGGAAATAAGAAATCCTGGAGTGATGGTGGATTAGGATCTAAAATTTAGAGGACACATTGCCAAATTGTGAGGACAGCACAAAGAATTCTGGAAATGATGCACAGGACATTTACTTGTAGAAGTAAGGAGATTCTTGTTCTATTGTATAATGCACTGATTAGGCTACACATGGACTGCTTGCACAGATTTGGTCATCTAGTTTTCAAAAGGACAAAGATATGTTGGAGAGGGTCCAGAGGTGACTGACTAAGATAGTTTCTGTTCTCTGGAATGTTGTTGAATATGAGTCTAGTTGCTAGAAGAAAGAGGGGTGATATGATAGAGACATACAAGTTAGTGAGAGGTTGTTATAGGATCAGTGTTGAAGAGGTTTTTCATAAAATGGTGGGATGTTGTTTTAAGGATACTTGCGACATAAGACTGAATGATATAATCACGTAATCACAAGAAAGATATTTATTTAACCAAATATTTCGGTCTGGAAATAGCAGACCATCGTCGGTGGTATTACAAGAACAGTTTAAAAAATATACAAGCTAGAATACTAACAATAGATCGTTGAAATTAGAACATGCCGCGTGATGTTATATCACTAAGTATGAAACGAAATATTTTGAAGTAGAAACATGATTGAATTTGCTATTAAAAAAAAAAAAAAAAAAAAATTAATGAGTAATCTTGATTAGGCTTTCCCAGATTTTTGATATAGATATGCAGTCATTACGATTCAGGTTGGGATGATGGAGCAAGGCCTTTACAGAAAGAACTTTCTACTATCCAGCAACACATGAAACTCAATGGCTTTTCTGAAAAAAGTATTCAACGTCTTCTTACATCTTATAATCCTCCACAAAACAACAAAGATTCAATACGTCGAGTACCTATTCCTTATATCTCCGGTATTTCAGAACCTATCGCAAGAATTTTGAAGAAATATGATTTAACAGCTACGTATTCTCCTATTAACAAATTGTCTTCTCATTTTCCTTCTCCTAAAGACAAACGCTCAACTTTATCTCTTCCTGGAGTTTATCAAATTCCTTGCAACTGTGATCTCTCTTACTTTGGACAGACTGGACGTTCTCTTGAAAAAAGAATCCAAGAACATCAATCATCCATTCTTCACAATAAACCTGAAAAGTCTGGTTTGGCTCAACACGGGATTGAAACTGACCACAGCATCCTTTGGTCCAAGACGCGCCTCTTACATAGATCCCGTTATAGGTTCGAACGTTTGTTCAAGGAAAGCGTGGAGGCCTTGCTCCATCATCCCAACCTGAATCGTAATGACTGCATATCTATATCAAAAATCTGGGAAAGCCTAATCAAGATTACTCATTAATTTTTTTTTTTTTTTTTTTAATAGCAAATTCAATCATGTTTCTACTTCAAAATATTTCGTTTCATACTTAGTGATATAACATCACGCGGCATGTTCTAATTTCAACGATCTATTGTTAGTATTCTAGCTTGTATATTTTTTAAACTGTTCTTGTAATACCACCGACGATGGTCTGCTATTTCCAGACCGAAATATTTGGTTAAATAAATATCTTTCTTGTGATTACGTGATTATATCATTCAAAATGGTGGGATATTGTGGGATATAAAATGTTGGGAGAACAAGAGGTCATCCCTGGAAACTGTATAAGATGGGTGTGAACAATGGGAATGAAAAGCAGGTTTTTTGCATGCAGAGTTGTGAATAATTGGAATGCCTTGCCTGAGAGTGTGGTGTCTGCAGAGAATTTGGATGTGTTTAAGGTGTGGTATGATGAGCTATGTGTATGACAAAGGGACCTCCTAGATGAGTCTTTGATTCCATGGGGTCTTAGGGTAATAATAATAATAATAATTGGTGAAACTGGATGTATAATCCCTATTCTTAAAAAAAAAAAAAAAACACTAAAGACATTAAATGTAACAATTATGGTGAAGCAGACTTCTTGATCACACTCTTAACACCCTACACCAAATTGATTGGTAAAGTACATGTTCCTTACATCATACAAAAATTTGGTATGAATGGAAATTTAAAGAAGCCTGTGAAATTTTGATTAACCATCCTAATCTTAACAATAATGATGCCATAAAAATCCCAAGTATTTGGATGGCACACATTCAGCCCACTTAGTCCTTCAAGTTTTCCAGCAAACCGTGACTTTAACAATTATTTCAACTTTTATTGGCCACCATCCATACTGTTTTGTTTTAATTTATATGTATACTTATATGAGTAACTTTGTGTGAATATGTTGAATATGTCTCTGGCTTAATTTATTTTTGTAACCAAATAGATAATAATAATACCAAGACTCTGGCATTGATGTAGTAAGTTTTTTTTCTCACCAGAGGTCAGTCCAATAGTTTTAACAGTTGACCAAATCAGTGTAACTTTCGTATATCATGTAGATTGTAGTTCACCTTGTTTCTTTGTATATATGTGTATACTCCAGATAATTACCTTAATGTGAACGTCGAAACATCAAGTGATTCTTTTGATTTATATTAAACTGAAGTTTTACTCTAACTCAATAGCTGTTTCTATAATTTTTATGATGAATGACCTTCCTTTAACCTCTCAGTAACCTCTTTGGCATTTTAACTACAACTGCAGATATACAGATTGGCTTATAATTTGTAGTGTTAGCCTTATCGCCATCTTTCAGATGTAGAATAATTTTATCTTCCTTCTATTCCATTGGGACTTGTTTGTGCTGTTGCAGGACCCTTATTTAACAGTTAGTTAAGGCTGATGCTTATACTCCCTGAAACATTAATTCCCTTAAGGCATGTGGAAATATGTCATTGGTCCTATTGTCTTATTGACATTGAGCTTCCTTAACTCCTCATATACCTCTTGCTTGCTTACTAGTAAGTTTTCTCCCATTTCCTCAACACTTGAGTTTATGCCAATTGCACATTGAGGATGAAATACTCTGATCAGTTTTCATGGAATACCTTGATCATATCCTCTGCAGCAGTTACTAATCTATTACTTTCATCACTTGCCATAATCATTCTTCTTTCTACATGCATTTTTGGAAATTATGGAGACAACTACTGTGTTTGAATAAAAACTTTAGTTTACTATTACTAAAATTTTACAATTCGACGTTTCGACCTTTATGTTAAGGTCATCTTCTGGAACGTACAAATATACACAGGAAACAAGCTATACTACAATCATACTGGTTCGTTAAAGACACTGACTAACCACTACCACAATTGTTGGCCTGACCTCTGGTGGAAAAAAAAAAAAAATTGTACATCAGCGCTAAAGTCCTATTATTTGTGTTGTCTACTATATACATATATTAACATTATATTAACATCATTCCAGCCAGTTGGAGTGGAATGGTTTCTAATAATAGCAGATTGGCTAGAGTCCTGACTTCTGTTGAATCTTTCAAATTAGGTTGGCTGAATGTGTGCCATCCAGATCCTTGGAATTTTCATACCATCTTTATTGTTGATATTTGGGTGGTTTATCAGGATTTCGCAGGATTCTTTAAATTTTCTTTCGTACCATGTTTTTGTATGGTGTAAGGAGCAGGTGCTTTTCCAGTTGATTTGGTGTAAGGTGTTGAGTGCGTGGTCTGAGAGGCCTGCTTCACCATAATGGTTATATTTAATGTGTCTAATGTGTTCTTTTTTGCGTATAGGGATTGTCCGTCCTGTTTCACCAATGTACGGTAAGTTACAGGTGCAGCGGATGCAATAGACTCCAGGATGTGCTAATGGGAGGAGAGGGTCCTTAGAGGAGCTGAATATGGTTTTAAGTTTAGTGGGTGGTTTAAAGGTGGCATTAAGGTTATAATGTTGTAGGATTCTGTTGATTTTTTCTGATAACCCTTTAATGTATGGGATGGCTATGGTTTTACTGTAGTCTAGATTCGTTTTTGTTGTGGTTTTATAGAGTATTTTATTGACAGTATTTTTGTTATAGCCATTGTTTATGAATGTGTCACTAATGATTTTTAGTTCTTGTTTTAGGGCCTGCTGGTTAGAGCAAATAGTTGTGGCTCTGTTTTTAAGGGTGTTTATGACTCCATATTTTTGTGCTGGGTGGTGATATGAATTCGCATGTATGTATTGGCCCGTGTGTGTAGGTTTTCTGTAGACCGTGAAGGATAGATTGCCTGAAGGAAGACGTGTAACTAGTGTGTCTAGGAACGGGAGCGAATTTTGGTTTTTGATTTCGATGGTAAATTCGATGGTTCCGAAAATACACAAACAAAATGTGCCCCTTCGACCAATAGTGGAAGGAATAGACAGTCCCAATTACCACCTAGCCAAGAAATTAGCGGCAACACTCAAGGAGTTGGTAGGTCATTCCCCCTCCTACGTAAAAAACACACAACACTTTATAAACATAATCAAAAACATAACACTCAACAAAGACGACTTATTAGTCAGTTTTGACGTTTCTGCCCTTTTCACTAATGTCCCCATCAATGACACAATTCTCCTACTACAGAACAAATTTCCGCCCGACATTACGGCCCTCTTTGCCCACGTACTAAAGTCCGGTTACTTCGTGTGGCAAAACAAATTCTACCTACAAAAGGAAGGTACGGCCATGGGCTCACCATTATCCCCCCCCAATCGCGAACTTCTACATGGAAACCTTTGAGCAAAGGGCTCTTGATTCCGCCACGCTTCGACCGACAATCTGGCTCAGATACGTTGACGACGTGTTCGCGATCTGGCCGCACGGTCGACAAACGCTAAACACATTCCTCAGCCACCTAAACAAACAACACGAACGCATACAATTTACCATCGAAATCGAAAACCAAAATTCGCTCCCGTTCCTAGACACACTAGTTACACGTCTTCCTTCAGGCAATCTATCCTTCACGGTCTACCGAAAACCTACACACACGGGCCAATACATACATGCGAATTCATATCACCACCCAGCACAAAAATATGGAGTCATAAACACCCTTAAAAACAGAGCCCCAACTATTTGCTCTAACCAGCAGGCCCTAAAACAAGAACTAAAAATCATTAGTGACACATTCATAAACAATGGCTATAACAAAAATACTGTCAATAAAATACTCTATAAAACCACAACAAAAACGAATCTAGACTACAGTAAAACCATAGCCATCCCATACATTAAAGGGTTATCAGAAAAAATCAACAGAATCCTACAACATTATAACCTTAATGCCACCTTTAAACCACCCACTAAACTTAAAACCATATTCAGCTCCTCTAAGGACCCTCTCCTCCCATTAGCACATCCTGGAGTCTATTGCATCCGCTGCACCTGTAACTTACCGTACATTGGTGAAACAGGACGGACAATCCCTATACGCAAAAAAGAACACATTAGACACATTAAATATAACCATTATGGTGAAGCAGGCCTCTCAGACCACGCACTCAACACCTTACACCAAATCAACTGGAAAAGCACCTGCTCCTTACACCGTACAAAAGCATGGTATGAAAGAAAATTTAAAGAATCCTGCGAAATCCTGATAAACCACCCAAATATCAACAATAAAGATGGTATGAAAATTCCAAGGATCTGGATGGCACATATTCAGCCAACCTAATTTGAAAGATTCAACAGAAGTCAGGACTCTAGCCAATCTGCTATTATTAGAAACCATTCCACTCCAACTGGCTGGAATGATGTTAATATAATGTTAATATATGTATATAGTAGACAACACAAATAATAGGACTTTAGCGCTGATGTACAATTTTTTTTTTTTTTTTTTTTCCACCAGAGGTCAGGCCAACAATTGTGGTAGCGGTTAGTCAGTGTCTTTAACGAACCAGTATGATTGTAGTATAGCTTGTTTCCTGTGTATATTTGTACGCTCCAGAAGATGACCTTAACATAAAGGTCGAAACGTCGAATTGTAAAATTTTAGTAATAGTAAACTAAAGTTTTTATTCAAACACAGTAGTTGTCTCCATAATTTCCAAAAATGCATTCGGATCACCGTGCAAGCCTAAAAGAAAGGATTCTTCTTTCTACTTGTCACATATTGATAAAACTCCCTAGAATTTTTCTTGCCTGATTTCTTTAATTCCTTTGTTAATTTTTGTTCATACTGCACTTTTGCTATCCTTATCTACTGGGTCACTTTCCTGGCCTGTTTGTTATACTCTTCGTGCAACTGTTTATTACCATTCTTCATCCTGTGCTGGCTCCGAAGTTCCTTCTTCTTCTAGATTTCATGCTTGTTCCCTTCATTCATCCATTTGTCACCATCTTTATTCAGCCTTTTTTTTACCCTTGGAATATATTCACACATTGTTGCTATTAATTATCTTTGTCAATTCCCAACAGCATTTATTTATTTTCTGCTTATCACTTCATAACATGCTGTAGCTCGAAGCTAGGCCTTAAGCTTCTCATAATTACCATAATTACCAGCTTTGTAATTCCACATATATCCTTCCTCACAGAAGTCCTCATATAGCTAGCCAAAACCCAGGTGATCACTTCATAGACACTCTCACCAACTGGAGGGAAGTGCAAAACCCCATTCACAGCTACATCCTCTGATGAAATGATCAGATCCATAACTCTCAATCTTCATTCCCTTTTGTCTGAGATAGTTGTCTCTCAAGAACTCAAAAAATTCATTTTCCTTATTCCCAAATATTATCTCTTCATTCTGATCTATACTGCCATAATTAAAATCACCCAATAATAATTATCCTTCTTTTGTTCACTAACCCAAGTTGTTTATTCACTTCTTCATCACCACCCTCCACACTCCCTAGCCTATAGCAATATCCAACTAAAAATGCTCTTCTTGTCAACTTCCACCTCACACAACACTTCCTCAAAACCATTGCTACTATTTTCCTCTTTCGTGTCTACTTTTGTGAACATAATTCCTCTGCTATCATCATGTCTATTCATTTCCATTCCCATCAGAATAGCATCCTCACTCAACCATGTTTCGCTTATTACAACAATTTTTGGGTGAATAAACTCATTCAGTGAAACAGTTTCATTTCCCTTATTTCTGATGCTCCTGGCATTTGTGAATAAACACAGCAGTTCACTTTTAGGTCTATAACCAATCCTACCAAAGCCACCTGTTGGTTCTGATTTAACTACCATACCTTCCTTTGCCCAGTCACTGTTATCTCTGCTTACCCCATATATCTCCTTAGTCTCGACTATCCCCTCACACCCTATCCATTGCATTTCTGTGCTGATCATCTCCACACACACACATTCATTACTACTTTACATTTCCACTCCCTATACTGTGTCTCTGTGTGTTAAATTGTGAATGAAACTATGTTGTGTAATTTTTTTTTTTTCATTCACATTTAACATTGCTTATTATATATTAATCATGATTTGTATAAAAATTATTTATTATTCCTTAATTAAGGATTACTATTTAATTATTTATTCTAAACTTAACCTACTATTAATTTATTAGGCAATAATATGTGTAGAATTTATAATAACTGAAATATATATATGATGTAATGAAAAGTATTATTATAAATAATTGTATACGTAATGAAAGAGCTGATTATGTAGCTCAAATATTCTGTTTATTCTTATTTGTGATATTTTAATGTTATGTAATGAGTTATGTAAGAGTAGAGCATTGTATTACATTAGCGAAATGTTTACGTTCATGCGTTGTCATGGAGACGCATGAAATAAACAAGCGTGAGTCGAAGAGTGCGTGACCTTGGAACCAGAAAGGAGAAAGGGGAGGCAATAAGAATTTTATAGAAAGAAAAGAAAAGAGTTTTGTGGAGCCTGAAGGAAGGTACGATACAAGCAAAGAAGTGAAAGAAAGATTATAAATTCTTTAGGGCAGAAATTCAAGAGCATAATATTTAGAAGTGAGCAAAAAAAAACGCAGTGAATCTTATACTCAGCTGCAAGTGAAATCAGCTGTGGTTATAGAGGAAAATTGATGTCGTAATCGAATAAATAAAGAACTGGACATTCAATGGGAAATTCTGATTAGTTCCAGTTAATCTTGGATTACGTCTTAATTCTGTGTTGCCCTGAGAAGAATATAATGAACTTAACTTATTGTAGAAAAGTAAACAAGGAAGGATATCAGTACCTTATTGGTGTTTTTTTAGAGTAGTGGAGCGCGATTAACAGTAGTTCAGTTAAAGCGTTGGAGAATTTTATTTAATGTGTTCCGCTAGCTGAAATAAGTTAATTCATAAGTGTGCTCGCAATAAATTGATGTATTGAAGATTGTATCTGGTAAGAGTAGTCATACATGTTTGTTTATTCTAACATTAACTATAGCGTATCTTCGAAGTTCAAGGTCCGAAATAAGATTGCTTGGAATAATGTCTACCTTGATTAGTGCCTGCTGTGAATTTAAACATTAAGTACAACTGATAGATGTGTGCAGACTGATCAAATGAGAAGTTTTGTTTTATTAACTTGAATTAAGAAAATTTATAATTTTGAAGCAGTGAATTGTATGTTAAAGTTTAGAACATTGAATTGGAATGAGTGACTTAGCAAGATGTATTAAGTTATTTGTATTGTTTCATTTAACAGTAGAATTCATGTATTTGCTATATTATATCGTATATTAAATGTTTTATTTTGTTAATCTAAATATTGTGTTTGCCTGAACTCCCTTTTATTGCACCGTTCATAAAAAATTCGAATCTTGCGGGTGCCCCAAGTAGAATAATAATAAATGATTCGGCCTAATGAGAAGACTGCTAACTTAATTAAGAATTGATCCTACTATTTTATATAGACTAATCTAAAAATAAGGTGGCGCAGTATAATTATAAATTTCCCTACTTTTGGATCAGTGATCAATTCGCAATTAGTTATTTTATGTATAAGAGTGACTTGAAACTAGATGGTAAATTAGAACACAACATGAAAATAGAACGTCACAACACCATCTGTTTCCCTGTTTGTCTTGAATTCCCATTCTCTCTTCAATTCTGCCACTACTATCTTCATTACCATGCACTTCAGTCTCATCTGTTCCACTCTCCTGATCTTTGCCTTCACCTCTTACTTTCTCTGATCTCTTGCTTGCATCTCTCACTACTTTTAGTAACAGTTTCTCCAGTTCACTTACTCCAAAGTCATTCCAATGCAGTCTGTCACTTTTTTTTTGTACAATTCTATTCTCCCCACAAATATATGCTATGTATCTACAAACTTCATTCCCTTCTCCGCACACAGCTCTGCCAGCATACATTCATGATTCTCACTCAATAACCTCCTGATATCCATCCTTTTCTCTGTATGTCAAATTAAATCACTGGTTCCCACAACCACCACTAACTCCCTGGAAAGCAGATCTCATGGATTCTCTCATTAGCCAATCAACAATTTCAGAATCATTCTGAAACTTTGAATTATCAACAACTTATTTATCATCCCAACAGTAAACTGGAAAACCTTCAAAAAATACTTCCTACATCTAGAAATTTTGCTTATATTATAATTTATAATAAATAAATCAGTCTCTCAAATTGAGCTCTAACACAGGACAAACTTAATCTTTTAGCCCCAAGATATAAGTTTTCGATAGTTCGAGACCATTTCCCTTACTTCACTTTTTCTACATAATATTGAATGCAGTATCTCTAATCTTTCCTTTGAAAATAGAAATATTATTATTTTTATTATTACATCACATCTCCAAGGAGTCCAAAGACTCATCGAGGGAGGGCATCTACTCTACAACTCTCCGTTTCCATCATTCCACCCAACCGCAACTACTTTCATCATCTACACCAACGCATCTAGCACCGACCACCATCACTAGTACTTTCACAGACAATATGCTTAGTTTACAGAAGTTAACTATGGTTCTAAAGAAACCAGAGTTTAATATTCTCATGTCAGTATTAAATGCCATCCATAGTTCAAAGAACAACAAAAATTTCACCATTGCAATAGCAGATGGCCGAGTGGTTAGCATATCTGCTCTCCAGCCAAGAGGCTACAGATTCGAATCCTGCTGTGGGCATGGATGTTTGTGATTGGTCTGTGAAAATACTACTGGTGGTGGTCAGCGGTAGATTATTATTATTGTTCGTGACACCTCCAAGGAGTCTGAAGACTCGTCACAGGAAGACACCTACTGTACAACTCTCTGTCTCCACCACTACTGAACCTCTACTACTACAATCAACCACATTAGTGCCACCTACCACCCACGACCACCACAAGTATTTTTTGTCTCTAAATTGCTTGTGTTGGTGTAAATGATGAAAGTAGTTGTGGTTGATGGAGTGGTGGAGACGAAGAGTTGTAAAGTAGGTGCCCTCCCTCGATTAGTCTTTAGACTCCCTGGAGGTGTTACGTAATAATAATAATAATAATGGTAATAATAATAATAAAGGCTTGTTGTTGTATGTAGTAGATTCTAGAACAATGTTTGATTGTTCTAGAATCTACTACATGCAAACATGAAATGGATGTTCTCTTCTAAGACAGTAATGCCTGTGTAGGCATTGGAAGGAATACCACCAACAGCCAATGTAATAAGCTGAGAAACTTAAAACTTATCATGCCAGGCCACCTAGGATTTATGGTGTACCCAAATTATGTAAATCTGGATATCCTTTTAGACCAATTGTTGACTCATTAGAAGTCCTACATACAAAATTTCGACATTCCTTTCCAACCTCCTTTCTCCTCTTGCTGTCCATTCCTATTCTTTTATTAAAAAAGTACCATTGACTTCATCTCAAGAATTAAAAAATCAAACTTGAATGTAATCATCTAATGATTAGTTTTGACATCAATTCACTCTTCGCTGTTGTTTCTCTTAATGGTACATGTAAGCTTCTGTTTTCTAAATTCCCATCAGATATTGCAGATCTTAAGTTTGTTATGAATATTCTGGATATTTTACTGTCAAACTCCATATAGAGGAGTGGAGAGTTGTGTAATATTTCCAGCTCTCTAGCCAACTTTTATTATGACATTTAGAAAAGAAAATATCTTCCCTAAATCACAGAAATCTTCTTAATAGATCCATTATGTGGATGATATTTTTGTCATCTGGAAGAACTTGCATCAAGTATTAGAAGTCTTTCTCCAAAAATTCACCTTAGAAATAGGATCAATCAGTACTTCTAACAAACCTACTTTGTGTGGCTGCTATATCCATCAGACATCAGCTCACCATCCTTAATAGAAGTATAGATGCTACTGAAGAATAAACAATGCCCACATCATCTGTTCCTCAATTAGCATCTTTTCAGCTGGAAATATACCATCAAGAAAACCTCTTCTTTAAATGACTGTAAACCAAGAAAATTTATAGAAAAAAAAACAGTTAATTTTCTTTCATTTCTACAAGAAGGGGTTTTCTTATAGGATTTTATAGATATGTATGGAAGAGTGAAGAATATGAAAACAAATGATGTAGTTAGGAAAATTGTAATGAATGGTGTTGTATAGCAATTCGATTATTAGAGATGTGGTAAATGAGGAGATGCACAAGGTTTATTTTCCTGGAGGTAAAATGAATAGAGTGATTGAGGCATTGGATATGAGGACTAAGTGAGCAAAGGAGTAAGCAACAAACACAACAACAAATGACTTGACTGGGAATGAGGAAAATGTAAGAATAAATATCAGGAGGTTGTTGAGAAAGATAAAAGATAATAGTGTGATAGGAAAGGTAGTCAGTGTGTTGCCATGGTGTGACAGTGGTGAGATGAAGTGGAGAGTAAGAATTATGAATGATATGTTAGCAGAAATGTGTGAAGAGAAACAAGCGCAGTTTGTTAATGACAAAAAAGGAAGGGAGCATGACCTGGGATATAGGGAAAATAGTTGGATTTGAAGAAGGTTCTGGGATGAGTAAGGAGATAATGGCCAGCCTGGTTGGCCAAGCAGTTAACGTATCCCCCCCCCTCTCCAGCCAAAAGGCTGTGGGTTTGAATCTCCCATTGGGCATGGATGTTTGTGATTGTCTGTGAAAATAGTAGGCAGTAGATGGTGCTTGTGTAGATGATAATGAAGACGGAGAGATGTAGAGTAGGTGCCCTCCCTCGATGAGTCTTAAAACTTCCTGGAGGTGTTGTGTAATAATAATAATAATAATAATAATAAAGAAATGGCTCAAAAGTATGGAGAAGTCACATCTAATAAGTGGTATCAGTGAAACTTCTTATAGATTCAAGAATGAGCTGTTATGTTTGTATACCAATGCTAGAAATAGCAGAAACAAGGAAATGAAGTGGTTGCATTGATTGAGATTGTTCACCCAAAAATTATTGGAATAAGTGAGACATGGTTGGATGAAAATGACATCATGACAGGAATAGAGATGGAAGGGTATGATTTATTACGTGAAGACATAAAGTGTAAAAAGGAAGGTGGAGTGCTATAGATGATAAAAAATGAGTTCATCTCATAGGTAGAGATGCAAAGGTGAAATAGTGGTAATGGTTTTGAGGCAGTATGATGTGAGATAGAGATGAATAGAATGAAATACTTCATGGGATGTTGCTATAGCCCTGGTATAAGCAAATTAACCAAGCAGATGTGAAAACAGTGATCATTAGGGTTGATTTTAATTATGGCAGTATAAATTGATATGGTGACATATCAACTGGAAGTAAAGAAAACACGTTTTTTGAGTTTTTTAGAGACAACTATCTCAGGCAGTGGAAGAAGTATCCTGGAAGAAGTAAGTCACTAGTGGTGAGGCACCACTGGTGGTGACTCAGGGATCTATATTAGGGCCATTGCTGTTTAACCTGTATGTTAATGATATTGGGGAAGATTTGGATGGTGATATGTAACAAAGGCCACACGAGGATTGAGGGTCTTGAATTTGATCATCTCAAGAGAGGCTGTTATTACAAGTGACATATCAAATCTTCCTCCACTTTTAAGTAATCTGCTTACTTATTACAGTAAGGCAACAGCAGCACTGGGCATGGGAGATAGATATACAGTAGTATATCTATCTGGATTACACTTAGATTCGCTAAAGCTTTTGATAGATTTCTGCATTATAAATTGATAGTCAAACTAGAGCGGTTGGGGTTGGATATTAGACTAGTACACGTACTCTACAGCTTTCTTTTCTGCACTAACTACAACAACGGCATCTATTACCCACCACTAGCATTTCTACAGACAATCACAAACACCCATGCCCATGGCAGGATTTGAACCCGCAGCCTTTTGGCTGGAGAGCGGATAGGATATGCTAACCACTCGGCCAACCAGGCCAGCATCCTGGTTGGCCAATATGCCAGAAGAAGAAAGTCACTAGTGGTGAGGCAATACTGGTGGTGCCTCAGGGCTCTGTATTAAGGCCATTGCTGTTAGCTTCTTACCCGTAATTTACAAAGTGTTTACAGAAGCACTGTTATACTGCTCGGAAAAAGTATTATCCTTTTCTCAGTTCACATGAACAAGTAGGTTTCAGAAGCGGTGTCATCACAATAAATCACTACAAGAACTAATTCAATGGTCCAACGAATACCGACTCCCATTTTGCTTGGCATTCATTGACTATGAGAAAGCATTTGATTTCATCAGAACATTGCCAGTCATTAACTCCCTTAAGTCTTACTCCTTAGATGACAACTACATTAGAATTGTCACCATCTATGAAAATGCATTAGCAACATTCAGGCTTTTTTGAAGATACAAAGCCTGTCAAAATTGGGAAAGGAGTACACTCAAGGTGTCAACAAAGCTTATTAATGCAACACTGCAGAGTGTTTTTCTAGCAGTGAATTAGGAAGGAAAATGAATCAAAATTAATGGAGACCACCATACCCATCTGTGTTTTGTTGAAAGTTTTTCCACTTGGTTACACTATAAATTAAAGATGCCAAGAAATTATATTCTTGGTTTAATCCTTTATCTAAGTGTAAGCAAACAAAGTCTGCACATGAATCAACTTCATGACTGGGTGACTCGTATATAGAGGCTAATGACTTCACATCACATGTCTTAGTATCCCATAATGCAAAGCACATATCCCTACGGACATGTATAATACTATGCGGTAAGGGGGAAGGTTACTACACAAACCAGTTTCGACCTTTATTGAGGTCTCATTAGTGGGAGCCAGACTGAAAAGTGATTCCAGGGTTGTAGTAATGCAGAAGTCATATTTCCATATACAAAAAGCCGAAAGGTGTCACACCTTATTACTAAAATACTCTGGATTAGAGATAGATTTTGAAAGTTTTTCCTTGATTATACTATAAATTAAAGATGCCAAGAAATTATATTATTGGTTTAATCCTTTATCCAAGTGTAAGCAAACAAAGTTTGCCATCTATGTTTTGCATAATGACATTGTTATTTTGCCACTACTCTACTGCATCGTTTCCCAAATGGTGGGTCACAACCTAGCACCCAGTCACAAAAGCTAAATGCCGAGTCACCTAAAAAAACTCTCAAAAACCTAGGTGTTTTGTTTTGGGGTTTTCTTTTTTTCATGAAACTCTAAAATACAAGTAAATAGCGTTTAATCGGAACTAATGAATAAATAATTTAAATAATAGAGATGAAAAATGAGCTCCATCCATGTCTGTGTTGCCATTTCACACTCTCTTTGTTCGCAGTAAAGTAGCTCAACTAATGGTGAGGCTGCACGGTGGCAACCGTGCTGCCAGCCAAATCATTTGGCAGTCTGGCATTTGTTTTACTCATCTGCCATGTTCAGCATCGAGAGAGAGAGAGAGAGCGTAATTTTTTGTATTTACTGATTACGTGTACCTTGCCTGGTGGGTTCGGCTGAACAACCGTAATTATTATAATTGTTTCTAAATAATTTATTTCATTCTTTCTTCATCTTGCTTGCCATTACCCATTTAACGATGGATAAATGGGTAATAGAACAAAAAACAAACAATGTGCTGGTTACAAACTCTTCAATTAGCACCAATGAACCTTTTCCTCTCAACCTGAAGTTTCTAGTTAACAAACAACAGCATCACACTTCTCATTAATAAATTACTTGGCTTTAGTTTAATTTCTTTATATTTTTGTAAGATTAAATGCTTCTTTATTATAATAATAATAAATGAAAACTCTACGAACATTCAAATCTGTTTTAATAATAATAAATGAAAACTCTACGAACATTCAAACCTATTGGTCATAAAAATTTTAGTGGGTCACAAAGATGAAGTATTAAAATATCAGGGCCACGGAAAAAAGTTTGGCAAATCTTGCTCTACTGAATTATAAAACATTATTTGGAAACTAGCACACAAAAGTAAAGAAATTAGTCTAAAGATGAACATGGAGAAGACTGAAATAATGTACAATAATTTCACAGATAAATGGGATATATATGTTGAGGATGTAATGCTGGAAAATGTGAATAACTACATCTATCTGGGTCAAAAAAAATTACAAATGATTGCAGAATCCAGTCTGAAATAGAGAGATATGTGAAACTGGCATGGAGTGCATTTAGTAAAAACCATAATATCTTTAAGATCATCTTATCCTTATGTCAAAAGAAAAAGATGTTCATCCTGCCAATTCTTACCTATGGATCGGAGACCTGGACTCTTACCCAGAGAGATATTCACAGGCTGGAGACCACTCAGGTAATCATGGAGAGATTCATGATAGGAATTTCAGGAAGGGACAATAAACAAAATATGTGGATAAGAGGAATTAGAAATGTAGAAGACATCATTATCTGTGTGAAAGCCCTGAAATGGAAATGAGCAGGCCAAATTGCTAGATCTGACCAACAATTGACTTCAGAAATAATAAACTGAATTCCCAGAGACTGCAAAAGACCTAGAGGCTAACCATTTTAACATTGGAGGGATGAAATTAGGAAACACATTGGAGTGGCATGACAACAAGAAGTCCAGGACAAGACCAAGTGGAGAAATCTTGGAAAGACCATCATTCAACAATAGACTAAGAATGGTTGATGATGACAATGATGGTATATATGTTAGTGTATGGTTGAGTGAGAAATCTACTCAGTGAACTCTTCACCTCACTCCAGTAATGAATGTTAGTTCCATGGGGATCTGCTAATAATGATATAGGTTGGTGCATATCATTACAAATATCCTAGCTAATAGCTAATCACAGTTTGATTGAAGTTAATAATTGTATTTTCATACATATTTTGAAGTGGCATCTTTATGCACAGTTTCTGCAATTAACCTTGAGAGATAGGTCACAATAGTACGTTGCAAATGTGAAGGGTGTACAATTCAGTTTAAGATATATTGCTAATATATCTTAAACTGAATGCTGCTAATTGAATAAGACCTCCAACAATGATTCTGTTGATTCCATGGAGGTGTGTTGATGATGATAAATTATACACTGGCATCCAAAAGCTAAGGACGAATTACTTTTTACCTGTATATGAAAAAATTTTCATGATGCAGTCAAATGTGAACATAAATTTATTTCCAGCATAGTGATAAATTATATTACACAGAAAATGTGTTATAAAATTTGTACAGATTAAATTGCAATACATTCTGGCAAAGTTACAAATTTCCTAAGGACATAGTTAAGTAATTAATGCACAATGCTTACAGAAAACTATGTAGAGAGACATTTCAGTATGGAACATGTCCACCCTGAATTGCAATGCAGTTCTCACAACATTATACCATGCTTAGCACCAAGTGATTCAGAAGTTTTTAAGACAAACTAGCCTGCTCCTCTTTCAGAGCAAGGATAATGCCTTAATTGGTTTCTGGAGGGAATTCAAGCAGCAGTCATCTCCCTATTGTTCACAAACATGATCTATGGAATTAAGATCTCAGAGGCATGCTGACAACTCAATTCGATTAATATCCTCAGTCTCCTGTAGTATCTCCACTACTTGTGTATGATATGCTGTGGCATTGTCATCCATAAAAATTAATTTTTTGCCTACAGTATCACGGAACAATCGAACATGATGTTGAAGACCTTTGTTACAATATCATTCACCAAGTCACAGTCCCTTTTTTTTCAGCACTCGTAGCTTGGTGTATTCATTAAGCATAATGCCCCCCACACACACACACAATGATCCCAGCACTACTGTATCTAATGCTTTCAAGAACATTCTCACAATTGTAAGCAGTACCACTTTTTTACACCAAATCAAGTGTCGTCTAGAATTGGAGGAAAGACTAAAACGACTCTTGTTGCGTCGGAAAAAGTGCTGATTCACTATTTGAGTCATCCTGTCTTTGATCCAACATACGGTAACGATTAGATCTGAGGATAATGACATACTTATGCCTCCAGAAGAAGAGCTAAAAAGATAATGTACATATGCTCACTCAGAAGTATATCTAACCTTCTGAGATTGTAGATATTAAGTGATTTTGAGAAGTCCATAACTAAAATTGATAATGTCTGTGTAAAAATTAACAAGGGGAAAATTATGTATCAGTACTACTAGATGTTATTACTAGATGTATATAAGATGATATATGTATTAGAGCCATGTCAAAAACAGTTCGGAGTTGCGGTGACCAATCGGCTGCCGCTATGAGCATGACGTAGTCATCAAGAGAGGGCGCTCGCATTCTACAATATAAGGTCCGGCGGGAGATTCAATCGCTCTCTTGTCTCATGTTTTCTGTTCCTGCGTTCCTGATCTAAGTCCTGGATAACTGTGGAAGCTTACCGCCAGTACCCAGCAACAATCTACCGGTTTCTGCACGTGCCGAGTATAGTTACCGTGGGAATGAGGTCAGAATTCCAGTGAAGAGCCGTTGGTTAGTTATGCCAACGTATAATCAGCGAAAGGGGAACCTTTCGAAGAAGATAGAAGTTAGTCGCTGATGCCGTGAGAATACATAGTGTGAAAACAAGGAAGTGTAGTCAAGGAAGCCTCGGCAACTCCGTGAAAGACAAGAATGGTAAGGTACAAGTTTTCATGCTCATTTTGAATAATAACCAAGGAAGGAATAGGAACCAGGGAATTAAGAAGCTCCACCCATTTAACTTTCACATAATGCCTAAAGGACTGTTCTTGGACCAATTTGTCTATGTCAAGTGAACTAGTGCCTCTCAGAGCTTATGCTGAGAAGGGAACCAAGCCTTCAGACTGTTTGTTAGGAAGAAATACTTATGATATTATGTTAGAAATTAGCTTGAATATTAACTAAGTTGGGGGAAGTTTATAGCCTGCGCATAAATAAGAATAATATCCCATGTTAAATTACGACGGAACTCGTCTGATATGCTCTACACAAGGATTGTATATAACTATGTGCATGTGTTGTTTTTATATGTGGAAACTGAGTAACTCTGTGTGAATTAACTGAGTCTGAACATAGTAACACAAAAGAGAGTATGGGACTGTTAGATTAAATTTAGAATTAGAAATTTTGGATATCTTAACTTAAGAGGGAGGGGGGGGAGTTCAGACACTTTAGTATTGGATTTACTTCACAAAATGTATATATGCAAGTTTCTTTAAATTAAATATATCTCTTTAACCCAAAGTTCATGAGTCTGTCGTTTTCTGAGATTTGAATTACCACTTATTAAAACTTCGGACCTGCATAAGTAAAAGGGGAATCCATTGCCATAAGAAAAGGGGAGACCACGACTGCAAATCACGAAATCCCTTTAATATTTCAGAGTTGTCTAACTGTGTATCAGAATTCAGTTGCCGGCTGGCGCAGTTGTTCTAAACAATTATAAATGTGCCGGCAACGGAATAGCTGATGTCCTAAAGTGATAGATAATAGAAACAGTAGAGAATAAAATAACAAAATAAATAAATAAGAAAAGGGGCGAACATAAAGATATAACAATGGCGCAGCAGTCGACAGGATGTACTTGAAAAAAAAAAAAAACCAAAGTGCACGATAAGTTGGTCTCAATCTCAGAAACAGAACTCATTTAAGATTGAAAATATAATAGTGAATTATTGTGTTAATAATAGAGTGTATTAATCTGAAAAGAGTAAGTATGTCCCTACCAACATCGACCGAGATGAGCGACACAGAGTTTTTTAAAAGCATCAACCCCAAACAAATATGTCCCAGATAAATATTGTCCTAAATTTTAAAAAAAATTTAGGACAGTATTTATGTAATTTATTAATTCATCACTTCATGATTATTTATTGTTTGTTACAGAGAATGTTTACAGATCCCAGAAAAATGAAGAAACTATCAACCAAATACCAAACATATAAAATTTCACATGATTCACTCCACACAGCTAGCAGTGTGTATGCAGAAATATCAAATCATTTTCTGGATTTTTTTGAGGTATGTCTCTATTTTAATCATCTTGAAATTAAACTAGCCTATGTTATTGTTTTCTTTCATGACAGTGTTCCAAGTTTTAATTCTGTGAAACAAAGAGGCCAACTGGTGCAAAATTTATATCTTAGTTTATTATATTGCTTTTCATTGTATTTTCTAACATTGATTTTATTTCCATTTTTTTCCCCTTACTTTTGAAATTTTTAGTAGTAATTCCATGAACCTTTTACATTGCAACTTTGATATTCCATAATGGAATATCAAAATATTAAATAATTTCATTATTTAATTATTTTGTAAAGTAATATTTTAAAGAAGAATTAAAATGGGCGTTAAGATTTAGAACATCTCTTATTAAGAAACAGTCTTTGTTTTATTTTAAAAACATTTAAGAAATGACTTATATAAAAAAAGTTTAATTGGTATTATTATTGTAGAAAGTATTTTACCTTGGGTATAATAAATGTTAAAGTTACCAAGCTATTTTAAACCTGGTTTTACTCCATTTCCCAAGTAAGCAAATAGACAAATAAGTCAAGTTTGCGCCTGAACTAACAGTTCAAGTTTGCCCATATAAAAAAAAAAAGCTTTTATCATTCGTCATCCCCCAAGTTTCCTTCCTCCACTTCCTCTAGAAAAGTTAGTACAGTTCCTCCAAAAGATTATGCAGCCTTCCATCACTGTATCTCAAGCTTCAATACTATGTTTTGTTGCATTAAACTGATATCACCACTTATTTGCCCATCTGTCCAGCTTATTCAAATCCTCCTAAAAGGCCACGATATTTGTACTGTTACTAATAGCCATTCTCAACTTCACATTATCTGTAAAAAATTGAATATACCCCTGCAGTCCATTGATGTAAAGGTTAAACAATACAGATCCCAGTAATGAGCCCTATTAAACCCCACTTGTAACCTTCTGCTTCCTTGATATTGCTCCCTCATGCATCTCTCTCTAATATCTATAAGACAACCAATCTCAAAACCAATTCACCTCTACCCCATGTGTTAACTTAAACATGAACATATCATGTGGCACCCTGTCAAATGCCATGCAGTATATGCCTTTCCCTTGTCTACTGCTTATGTCACTTTATTATGAAAGGCAATCAGTTTACTAAAACAAAAAGCACCCCCTTAACAAATATCGGCTGACACTCGCAGATAATGTTACCCTCTTCTGCCAGTACTGTATATGATCTCTCACCAAGTTTCTTCAAAATATTAACAGCTACTGAAGAAATACAAACCAATCTATAGTTTTACACCCCTGCTACTACTACTATTACTTCCCCCCCTTATGTAATGGTACCATCTCACTCTCCTTCCACTCCTTGGTCGCTTTTGCTATAGCCATATTCTCATTGAAAAGCCAAGTCAATAGAACTGTCAGTCTTTGGCACATTACCTGTGGTGAAAGCCCATTCAGTTCCACTGCTGTATTGACATCCAGATTACTCAGTATTTAAAACACACTCTCCTCTTGCACTTCTAAATCTTGAACCCTTCTTATCCCTTTAATATTAAAGCCCACTTTTCCTGGCTGAAATATCCCAGTAAAGTGATCAACAAAACTCTGCTATGTCCTTTGCATCAGTCTCTCTACTCCCATCTTTGTCTAACAATGTCATTCTTCTTCAGGTATCCTTCCCCTCCTACTGGTCACATAATGAAAGAATTCCTTAAGATTTTCTTTGGTTCTCAGAGTCAGTTTCTTCTTATATTCAAGTTTTCCCTTCCTTACCATACTAGTCATTCTCCTGGCTTTAGTCATATATATTCTTCATGCATCTGCTCTTCATGCTTTCTTTTTATACTTCTTCATCTGCAGTTCCTATTTGATATTGTTTGTCTCCACTTTATCCCAGCTTGTATTCTCTTTTTCACTTCTGATATAATACAACTTTCTATTGCTGTTTATAAATATTTCTGAACTAGTTCCTGTCATTGATGATATCTCGCCTTCCAATTCCTTCATCCTGGGACTGTCTGAAGCTGATTTCTAAGATTACTATAATCACCTGCCTTATAATTCCACATAAATTCCTTTCTCCTTGATGCTCCTGCATGTCTCCTTAAGCGCCTCCGTAGCGCAATTGGAAGAACGACGGTACATTGCGCCCTTCGATTGGAATAGGCCTAAGTTCGATTCTCGTCGCGACGGGAGGAATCTTTATCTGGTCGATTTCAATCGATGGTGAGTTAGCCGATCTCATACGGAGGTAGCAGGGTTTTTTCTCCCGGAAACTCGGGTTTTTCATCCTGCATACATACAAATCGGCCCTTCAGAACACACGCAATTTACAGACAAAAAAAAATTACTAGTTGTGGTGGTGCTGGAGGTGGGCGGTAGATGGCGTTGATGGAGATGATTCGTAGTAGAGGTTAGGTGTAGAGACAGTTGTAGGCGTCCTCCCGCGATGAGTCTTCGGACTCCTTGGAGGTATCAGGAATAATAATAATAATAATAATAATAATAATAATAATGTCTGTTCATCCTCTAAGTCAAAATCTTATGGCCACTCTCTACAAATGGGGACAGAGATGGCAACTGAGTTTCAGATAGCTCCTCTGATGCTATTACAATATCTAAAACTCTTGGACCCTGTGTTCCTTTTACTACATGTTGCCTGAGACATTTGTTCCTCAAGAATTCCAGGAATTTCATTCCCTTACTCCTACATACAGTTTTCTCTTCCCAGTTAATACTGCTGTAGTTAAAAGCTCCCATAACTATCACTTTTTGCACTAACCAAGCTCACTGCCTAAACATCTCCTGTTCTTCACCCTCTCCGCTCCCTGACTTATAGCAACATCACACTAAATATCCTGTCCTACCCACCTCAACTTCACACCATATGTTCTCAAAACTATGAGTGACATTTCCCTAAAATGCTTTAATCTGAGAAAATACAATTTATCTCTTATCTTAAGAAAAGTGGGGATGAAAGATGAGAAAATATGAGTGTGAATATCAGTGAGGTTTTTTGTGGAAGAAAGCAAGCGATGCATGTGGGCATGTGGCATGAGTAATAGGAAGATTGAAATGGTAAAAATTAAAAAAAATGACTAGATGGTAATTAGAGTGATAGCAGGCTTATGTAGAATCCTACACAGGCAAAACATGAGATAGAATGGGTGGAGAAATTACAAGCAGTGGTATGGTAGAGAAGTGAAGGAAGTGGGAGATGTGATGAAAGAGAATATATAGTATAAAAGAGTGAAAGAAAGAGGGTAATTATAGCATTTTGGATGGTGACCCTGTGATAAAAGGAGTGCTTGGAGAGAGCCTCACAAAATCATGTTTGTTTGGCAGAGATCAAGGATATGAGGTGATATTGTGATTAAGTTGTAGAGAGCAAAGGTGAAAGAGATTATTATTTTGCCAGAGACAAATGGTGACAAATGTGTCATGTGAGAAGATATGAAAGCACTGATGGAAGTAAATAAGAAAAGTTTCAGAGTAAATATTGATTTTGCTGCCACAGTATCATAGAAACGAGTTGAGAAAAAGAGGCATGATTGCAAATGAGTTGTGAGTTGGTTGTGCAGAAAGAATGGTAGGGAGCTTGTGAATGTGTGGAGTAATCTGATTGATGAATAGAACAATGGACTTAAACATAATATGCAGCCATTGGTTTGTATTTGAATAAATTTGGAGGTAGCCATCTTCAAAAAGCATTGTTCCATGAGAGTTGACTCTGTACAAAAAAACAATAGTAGCATGGGGAGAGACAGGCTAGTATGGGTGCAGGCAACCAAGAGATAAGGGAGTAAGCAAATGATCATGTGATGCTGGATTTAACTCCTGAAATTCTGAAATCAAGTTAGATAATCAAAACAGGGTGTGAAGGGCATTTTGGAAGGAAGAGATACTGCAGTTATGTGTACTAATGCCAGAATCATTCAAAATAAGGAAGAGCAGTTTTTGGCATTGCTTAGTTCAACTTGGCCAAAATGTTATAGTTGAGAGACTTGGTTGATGGAAGATGATGTAGTAATACGAATAGGAAGCAGGGGATTATAGTATTTTCACAGAGAACAGGGTGGAGAAGGGATTTCACTAATGATGGCAGAAGAATTGTAACTAAAAAAAAGCAGGAGTAGATCAGGACAGAAATGTGGGGGAAGGAGCTGTTTATTTGAGTCTGTCTGATGTAGGATAGTACTGCATTGGCAAATTTACCCAATGTGTGCAGGATGAGTGATTATTATGGGGACAGTAGAAAGGAGTAATGGATAAGAGAAAAGGAAAAGAATTTATACAGGTGCTAAGAGATAATTACTTGAGACAACAAGAAATGGAGCAGACTTGAGGTTTGAAAGTGCTGGATCTGATAACTGCATCAGAACTAAACACATTGCTTCTGATTGGTTGAACGTTTTTTCACTTGGTTATACTATAAATTAAAGATGCCAAGAAATTATGTTCTTGGTTTCATCCTTTATCCAAGCATAAAGTAAAGTAACTGCATGTAAAGTAACTTCATGACTGGGCTACTTTTATATAGAGGCTAATGACTTCACATTAATTGCCTTAATATCCATTAATGCAAAGCACATATCCTTATGGACAAGTATAATGCTATGCATTATGGGAATTACCAAGAATATAATTTCTTGGCATCTTTAATTTATGTATAACCAAGTGAAAAACTTTCAACATCTATTTCTAATCGAGAGTATTTTAGTAATAAGGTGTGATACCATTTGACTACTCGTATATGGAAATATGACTTCTCCATTACTTCAACCCAGATATCACTTCTGGGTCTAGCTCCTACTGATGAGACTGCAATAGCTCAATTGTACATAATAAACATTACAGACATCACAGAAGCTGAAGAAAAGCAAGTCTGTGCAATTTTTTTTTGGTCTAGCCAATACCAAGAAGTTAAAAAAGAAATTTCTTCAACTATCAAAGACGCATGGAGGATTTGAGCTTCCTGTCTTAAAATTCTGTTATTTAAGCAATACAGATTCAAAAATCCATAAAATATTGCAGACGAATCACACATGTGCATACCTTCTACTATACTACCTGGATTTTCATCTTCCCCTGTGTGGAGTAAATTATCATAAAAGCTGAGATTGTTCCTGAATACCACAACACTCTGTGCTTAACTCAATGACTGCTACAACACTATGGCAATGACATTCTTTCCATTAAAAAAATAAAATTTGGTATAAAGAAATCTTTAATCTCTTTTGCCTCAAATTCTACAATTGGGTATTGACAACAACACTTTGTTTCATAACTTATTGAAGTTCCATGGATACCCTAACAGGAGGGATCTTACTTGGAGAATTGCATATGGGAATGCCATCAGTACCATCAAATAGAGGTACTTTAACATTGGAGATCCAATCTGACATCTGTTACCAATTAAAAATAGTAGAGCATGCATTCTACAGCTGCTCTCTTGCTCAGCATATTTGGAACAGATTATGTAACGTGTCGGGCATTCTATTACTTACAACAGAAGGATATTTTTTTGCAGTAATCACCACCTATCAGCAATGGGAAGAGAATTTTGATTTTTATAATTAATGAATTAAAATAGCATTTATGGAAGGTTAGAAAGAAACATGGATTTGAAAACCAGCAATATGACATCCAAGTGCTTCATAATATTGTATTGTGGAAATTTTATTGTTCAGTCAAACGACTTTGTATTTGCAAAGCAACATTCTAGGAGATATCAAATTTTTGACTAGGTGGTGTGAACCACCCACATTATGCAATATTCACCAGGGGGGAGATAAAATTCTTTCTATTTTTGCTATGAGAAGTTTTTATTATTATTATTCAGGCCTTCATTGAGTCAAAAGACTCATTGTGGGAGGTCTCCTTCCTAGGAAACACAAAGTCTATCATACCACTCCTTGAACTCATAGAATGTTCTTGCTCCCATCACTCTAATAGGCAATGCAACCACAGTTGGACCACCCTCCATGCAAAGAAACCACTCTTCACCCTCTTGCTCACAGCTTCCTTTAGTAACTTCCAGGGATAGTCTCTTGTCATCGCTCCTTATCTCTGTTCCACCATGCGAAAGAAAGAACTCCCTAATGTCAACCCTGTAACTACCTCACAACAATTTAAAGTTTCAATCATGTCACCTCTCCTCCTTCTGTCTACTATTAGTCTTTTGGTTGTTAATCTACATGAGTTTGGTGAAAAAGGAAAACTGATAATCTTTGGCTATATGATAATATAAAAGAAGCCTTTTTTCTATCTTTTTTTCTATTGATCTATCTGTCAGACTTCCTTTGCACTCCTATGCTAACTACTGTAGGTTTATGATGAGCACCCCTTTACTTTTTCACCTCAATAAAATTCGAAACCAGTATGGGTAGTAGCCCTTGTGGCCAAGTGTTATACTTGTCTATAAGGATATGTGCTTTGCATTATAGAATACTAAGACAATTGATGTGAAGTCATTAGCCTCTATATACAAGTAGCCCAGTCGTGAAGTTATTTCACACGTAAACTTTGTTTGCTTACACTTAGATAAAGGATAAAACCAAGAATATAATTTCTTGGCATCTTTAATTTATTGCCTCTGATTGGGGAAACTGATCGTGTGATCTTGATATTGGAGATCACCAAGTAGAAGGGATTTTCTATTAAGGGGAATATGTGGAATTACAAAGCAGGTGATTATGATATTAGTTAGCTTAGAACCATGGCACTGCTCTAAGCTGACTCCTCAGTTTAGAGCAGTGCCGTGGCTTAAGAATTCAGAGAGAAAAAAATGTTATCAGTGCACGGGACATGGACAAGGAGAGTGCTTGAAAAAAGTATCATCAGACTGTATATCCAGGGTCATTCTTATGCACAGGTGCACGAGGCTTTAGCTTGGGGCCTAAAAAATGGGCCCCAAGCTAAAGCCTCAATAAGGGAGGGATCCTGGAGCATTCTAGTGCCTCAGGCCCCACCCGAATTGGAAAAAGTCTAAGTACGGTCCTGTGCATATCCAGATGAAAAGATGGTAATTATGGACAAAGAGTGCAATTTTAATGGCCAGATTGTGGAGATTTTCAAACAGCATATCAGATTGCATGGTTGAAGAACACACTGACAAATATGGATGGGGAAGTTATTATCCCTCCTTTATTAGGATTTAATAAGGTACATATGGACCAGTGGCGGCTGGTAAAAATTTTAAGTGGAGGTGCTGCATATACAAAAAAAAAAAATATATCTTTTTTTCCTAATCAGTAACCAATTATTAATAAATAAATTTACACATTAAAAAATTGCTTTATTAAAAATATTCCACGCTCACCACAAACAAACACCAATAATAAAAGTTTCGTATCTCACAGAAATAACGCAGCATGTGCATACAGTTTATCTGTAAGTGACACTGCCCAAATGAGCAGTGTTGGAATCACTTGTAAGGTGCAATGACAAATGCAAACAAATATTGGCGAGTCTA
The DNA here is from genome assembly GCF_054136105.1 of Typopeltis vanoorti. Taxonomy (NCBI): domain Eukaryota; kingdom Metazoa; phylum Arthropoda; class Arachnida; order Uropygi; family Thelyphonidae; genus Typopeltis; species Typopeltis vanoorti. Next base: position 97,823,053 of record NC_143561.1, on the reverse strand, counting down.
GCTGTAATTGGTGCTATAATTCTCACACTGCATTAGATCGCAGTGCATTTGTTTCGTGTAACGATAATTGAAAAAATATAATTCTTTTTATATTTTCAACAGTGACACTCATCATAATTCAGCCTTGTATCTATAATAAATAAATATGTTATTTTAACAAAATAAAATAAGATTTACAAGCACCAATAATAAAAGTTTCGGATCTCACAGAAATAACGCACCCATGCATACGATACAATGCCCAAACGAGCATTGTCAGAATCACTTGTAACGTGCAATGAGAAGCTCAAACGAATATCAGCGAATCTAGCTGCAATTGGCGAATAGAATAATTCCAACACTGTGTTAGATCTCAGTGCATTTGTTTCATAATCTAAAGCGTTAATAAAACAATTCCAATTATTAACTATTCAATCAATGTCAAAACATCAGTTGTAACCTTTAACATGTTGTATTGCATTTATATAATGTTGTAAGCATTGTTATGTATTATTATTTATAAACACAAACAAAATTTAATTTTTTCATTTTTTTCCTTGGGGGTGCTGCAGTGTCCCAGTGCTTATGTATGAGCCACCACTGATATGGACTATCTCTATTTAGATCTGGTCGCTTGAATTCCATTAGAATGAGTAAGTGGTTGAGATTATCCAGAAGTGAGTGACCAAGTCTGTAGAATTCTTCCTATGAGAATGGACTTAAATGTCTGTGGGCTTCAACAATTAGTTGATAGGGGAAAAAGAGTGGACATAATAGAAACATATAATTTATTGAAGGGGATTTTATCAAATTGAAAATGAAGACTTCTTTTAAGAGTAGATATTTTGATTCTAGAGTTATTAATGAGTTTCTAGAAGTGATTGTTTGTTGTTTCATGGAGCTGTTTGAACAACTTATGTTCAAGAGTCTGTTCTATGTATGGATCCCACAATGAGTCATTGATTCCATGGAAATGCACAAGAAAATAATTTAATATAATTCTGATGTCATAATCATACACTTTTCTTATATTCTGCTATATCCATAGTATATAAGACCACAAGGACACAGAACACGATAGACTCCTGGATTCACAAACTTGGAAATCTGCTTCATCAATCTAATTAAAATAAGAATGTCTGCTTCAAAAAACAGTCCCAGTCTAAGAAGCTAGCCTTTTTAAATACTCCTTACCAGTATAAGAAGTATTGATTTTAATTAATATACTTATCTTTATTCTTTTTCAACTATATTATTTTTGTCCTAATGGTATTACAGATTGAATTCTCAATATTGTAATAGGTGCATCCCAAGATTTTTTTAATTGTTATTATGTTCTGTTTGATATGCAGATATTACAGTTATAGCTTGGAGGAAGGACTATGAAAGTTGGTTAAAAATTTGCCTATGATATCTGCATGTGTGTGTGATTATTCTGTTCATGATGTAGTCATTTCTAATGTCTCTACCTTATATCTTAGTCTTCCATCATATTTCTTCTTCTTCCTCCTATCATGAATCAAGACTGAAGCATGCCAGTTGGCATGCTTCAGTCTTGGCACAGTATTTCATCAGTTCTCCTCTGTTTCAATGACCTTTTGGTTTGTAGTTCATCTTCCTGGGTATTCTATCATATGCAATTCATTCTAGATGCTCTTTCCATTTAGTTCTCTACACTTTTCTGTGGTTCCCATTATTGTTGTTGGTTTAGTTCTTTCAGTTATGCCTTCATTTCTCTTTTTATCTAATCATTTATAACCTGTTTTTCTTCTCATATATTTCATTTCTGCTGCAATGATTATTTTCGTATCTCTTTTCCTTATTGTCCATTCTTCACTGATATATAATAATGTTGGTTTTGATAAAATATTATATATGCTTAGTCTGGTTTTTTTTTGGAACTATTGCTGTCCTTATTATTTTGTTTATTATTCAGTTTACTTTGGAGACTGTTAATTTTGTTAGAAATATCTAAATCTTCATTGTAACTTAATTTTTAGCTTAAATAATAAATAATTATTCACTTGATCAATAATTTTATTGTCTGTTACTGTTTTAGTTCAGATGGACATTTTTCCTTTGGAATATCGTAGTTTTAGCTTTTTTTCTTGAGAGATTGACATATCATATTGTACCATCATATTTATATTTGTCAATTATGATGCAGCATTACATTTTTTTATCAATTTGTATATGTTAATATACGAGGTTGGTCTGACAAGCTCTCGGCCTAACAATGAAAAAAGGAATTTATAATTTCAAAAAAAAATTTTTTTAACATAATCTGCCTTAAGACTAATACATTTATTCCAGCAATGCTCCATTATCCATCTCTCTAGTGGTTCTCAGTAAGATCTGCAAAATACCCTTCTACAGCTGCAATCACCTCTTGATTCAAAGAAAAATGCTGACCAGTGAGGAAGAGTTTTAGTTTTGGGAAGAGATAGAAGTCAGAAGGAGCCAAATCTGGGAATAGGGTGGATATTCCAATAATTCATAGTGCAGATCCCTTAATTTAATCATTGCCAAAACACCTTTGTGGGCAGGTGCATTATCCTGATGAAAGATAATTTTTTTCTTCTGTAAACCAGGTCTTTTCTCATGAATTTTTTCATCTAGTCTGATTAAAAGATCAGAATAATATATACCTTTTTCAAGATAATTAATAAACAAAATGCCTTTAGCATCCCAAAACACCGATGCCATGACCTTTCCGGCCAAGCCTCATCTATATAATAAATCGACACACAAAATCAGTTTTATTCTTATTAAAATGCTCTAAGCACTGTTCAGAGATTTTCATGCAAGTGCATTTTTGATCTGCTGTGAGCAAGCGTGGCAGTCATCTTGTGCAAGGCTTTTTCATTTGCAATTCTTCGTGCAAAATATATCCCACACATTCTTTTGAAATGCCTATAGCTTTAGCAATTTCATGCACTTTGACTCACTAGTCATCCAATACCATATCATGCACTTGATCAATGATTTCTAGTGTTGTTACACTTTTTGGAAGTCCTTCACATGGATAATCTTCAAGACTGGTACAGCTTGAAGATTATCCATACTGCCACGATTAAACTCTGCAGCCTATTTCTTAATTGTCAGAAATGAAGGAGAAGATGCCCATAAACTTTTATGAACTTCAAATGAATTTCTTTGATGTTAAACCTTCTTTTACAAAGAATTTTATAACCACACAATACTCAATTTTATCCATTTCAAGGGATAAGACAGCATTTTTGCTTCAGACAGTTGAATAAAACAAAGTACTTGATAGAATGACTTGCACATGGATGCTTATGACAGATGCACCAACTTAGGAAAAAAAAATCTCTTGCCGATAGTGTTGCCATCTATGGTTGAGCCGAGAACTTTTCAGACTACCCTCGTAATCCTGCTTGTTTTTTGCTGCAATTCCTAATTCTGGCATTTTACTTTTAAGCCACTGTTTTATCATGGCAGGAGTGGAGGGATTTCATCATTTTACAATGCATTGATTCTGCAGACCCTCATCAAAAGTCAGAAAAATGGTAATAATTGATTTTTTTTTTTTAATCAGGGTTAACCTTAATCTTTAATTTCTGATTTTATTTACTCAGTTTAAGTAGTAGCCTTGAGACATTTGTATTAAGTATTTGTAAATTTGTATTAAAAAATCAATAAATTATATTAGTTGGCCTTCTAATTCACAAAGAATACAACAGATGATGAGTATGCAAGGAATATCAAATAGAATGGCCCTACTGATTCTGAAAATAAACTCAAGATTAGAAGATTAGAAAGAAGAAAACTTATACAAAAGAAAAGAGATGACTCCATAACAAATTAAATGTTTAAACAAAATAGAAAAATATATCAAACAGAAATAAATAAAAGGATATTGGAAGCAAAAGAAGAAAAAGATTTAAATAATCTAAACCAAGATATTATAGTTATAATTATAATCAGTTCAAATAAGTTAAAAAGAACTACAAAAACTAAAAAAAAAAAAAAAATATTTAGGCAGTTCAGCTTGGTAAGTGCAAGGAGAATTATTGTTATGGGAGATTTTAACTACAGCAGTATAAGTTGGGAAGAAGAAAATGCATGTAGTAATAAGGGAATGGAATTTCTGGAATTCTTAAGGGACATATGTCTTAGGCAACATGTAATACAGGGAACAAGAGGTTCAAGAGTTTTGGATTTGGTCATAGCATCAGAAATGGATTTGATAATAACTCAGATGACATCTCTCCCACCAGTTGGAGTGAGTGACCATGTGATTTTGACTTGGAAGATGAAGACATGAAGGAGTATCAAAGAAAAGAGAACATATGTGGAATTATAAGGCAGGTGATTATAATAGTCTTAGACATCAACTTGGGGAAGTTTCATGGAGGGATTCATTGGAAGGCCGGGATATCATTAGTTCTTGGGAAATTGTGAAGGAATATTTGTTGACAGCAATAGTAAGCTGTATTCCACGAGTGAAAAAGAGGACACAATTTGGTGTAAAGTGGATGACAAACAATATCAAACAGGAACTGCAGGTGAAAAAGAGGTGTTATGTAAGAAATGTAAAGAGAGGAGGGGATAAAGAGCAAATGCATGAAGAATGTGAGATTCAGGTCAGGAGAGTGACTAGTATGGTAGGGAAGGTAAAACTGGAATATGAGAAGAGATTGGCCCTAAGATCCAACACAAATTGCAGGGAATTTTTTAGCTATGTGGCTACTAAGAGGAGAAATGATTGTGGAAGAATGACATTGTGGGATAAAAATGGGAATAGAGGGACTGATGCAGGGGACCTAGTGGAGTTGTTCAATGAACACCTTATTGGAGTATTTCATCCTGGAGAAGTGAGTTTTAATACTAGAGGGATAAGGCAGGTACAAGATTTAGAGGTGAAAGAGGAGAGTGTGTTCCAAATACTGAGTACTCTGGATGTCAGTAAAGCTGTGCGATCACCATGGGTTTTGAAAGAATATGCTAAAGAACTAACAGCTCTGTTGACCTGGCTTTTCAATGTAAGTGTGGCTACTGGAAAGGTACCCAAAGAATGAAAGAAAGGTAAGATAGTGCCATTGCATAAGGGTGGTAGCAGACTAGCCTATAATTCTTCCATTCCTTGGGTACCTTTCCAGTAGCCACACTTACATTGAAAAGCCAGGTCAACAGAGCTGTCAGTTCTTTAGCTTGAAAATCATTCAGAAGAAATTCATTTGAAATTTGAATGAATTTCTTTCAAAAATTTATTTGAAGTTCATAAAATTGGCTGTCATGAGGGTAATGTTATCTGTAAGAGTCAACACAGATTTGTTAAGGGGTGCTCTTGTTTTAGTGATATGATTTCCTTTTCTTATAATAAAGTGAGAAGAGCATTTGATGAGGGAAATTCATATACTGCCATTTTTTAGATTTTGCAAAGGCATTTGAAAGGGGTGCCACATGATAAACTGATATTTAATTTGCAGCACATGGGTTTAGATGGTGGTTTAGTCAACTGGATTCAGAATTGGCTGTCTGATAGGTATCAGAAAGATGGTATGGTGGGGCAATATCAAGGAGGCAGAAGGTTAACAGTGGGGTCCTACAGGGCTCAATACTGGGACCTGTATTGTTTAACCATTATATCAATGACATTGTCAATGTATTGCAAGGGGATATTCAATTGTTTTCATATGATGTGAAGCTGGGAGGGGTTATTAGTAATAGTGCAGATGTGGTAGTAATGCAAGAGGATTTGAATGGACTAGACCAGGGGTTCCCAACCCTATGCCTGCGGGCACCATGGGCATAGGGTTGGGAACTGCCCATTGAACAATTTGTGTGTGCCCACCGCTGTTCAACCGTGTGCCGTATAGTTTGAAATAATCACGCAACAATTCATGGCATGCTATATGATGCATGCGTTAATGACACATGACAAGTATTAAACGCATACAATGTAAAGTAGATGCGCATTCGAATTGTTCATTCCAGTTTAAGAACTGGAATATCATCATATTCTCCTAATTATGAAGCACTGGCCAATGAAATGCAATGCCAAAGATCACACTAACTTACATATATATATATTTAAATTTTTATATAATGTAAACTTTTAAGTAATAAAACATTTGATTATAATGTAAACTTTGTATGTATTCATTTAACAAAAGAATTCAAAAAATTTGCTTGAAAAAATAGATGGTGCCCGTCACCCTACCGGTATTTTAGAATGTGCTCTAGGAAACAAAAAGGTTGGGAACCCCTGGACTAGACAGATGGTCAAATGAATGGGAATATCGGTTTAATGCAGCAAAATGTAAAGTCTTGAAGTTTGAGATACATGAATGGGAGGCTACATACTCGATTGGAAGAGCTGTACTGGAGGGAATAGGGGAACAAGAGATCTGGGGGTGATGACTGATAGAAACCTGAAATTCAGGGAACATGTTCCAAAGGTGGTGAAGATAACCCAGAGGATTGCTGCAATACTGAGAAGAATGCTGACCTGTATAAAAGAGTTTTTGTTTCATTGTATAAGACCCTGATCAGACCACACTTAGAATATTGTTCTCAAATTTAGTCCCCAGGATTTGAAGGGAATAAATTAACTGTGGAAAGGGTACAGAGGCAGATAACAAAGATGGTTTCAGAACTGTACAATATTAGTTATGAAGACAGGCTGAGAAAATGTAGACTGCAGAGTTTTGTAGTTAGAGGAAGGAGAAGTGATGTGATTGAGACTTTTAAAACTGTTGAGAGGTTGACAGGGTTGACAGGAAGGAGCAATGACAAGGGGCCAGCCCGAGAAATTACGAAAGGAAGCTGTGAGCAAGAGGGTGAAGAGTGGTTTCTTTACATGGAGGGTGGTTGAACCGTGGAATGCATTGCCTTATAGAATGGTGAGAGCAAGAACGATCAATGAGTTCAAGTAGTGGTATGATAGATTTTGCATTTCCTAGGAAGCACCTCCCACAATAAGTCTATTGACTCCATGGATGCCTGAATAATAATAATATTAATGATAATAATAATAATAATAAACTCTGAATTGAAAAAAGAAGAAACTTGAAGCAGCAAAACTTAAATCAAGTAGGAAAGGCTGAACTAAACGAAACCATCAAAAAGAGAAGAAGAAAAGAAATAAGAGATGTTGAAAGTTTATTTTCCACTTGGTTAGAGTATAATAAATTTAGTTTAATCCTTTATCCAAGTGTGAGCAAACAAAGTTTGCGCCTGAAAGTATCTTCAGGACTGGGTTAAGGTGGTACACACCAGGGCAACTCGTTGCAAAGGTGGAGCAAGCTACCAACACTCCTATCCTAGTATCTCCTATATAATGCAAAACACATCTCCTTGCGGATATGTCTATTGTTATGCATTAAGGGAAGGGCCACTACCCAGACCGGTTTCGACCTTTATTGAGGTCTCTTCAGTGGGAGCCAGGCCCAAGTCGAGATATCAGGCAGAAGCATTAGCAGGTCATCTCCACCTATAGGAATTGCCAATTGGTGTGCCACCCTTTTTTTATAAGTTACTCTGGATTTAGAGAAAGATGTTGAAAGTTTATTTTTTTTTTATTTTTTTTTTTTTTTTTTTTTTTTTTTTTTTTTTCCACTTGGTTAGAGTATAATAAATTTAGTTTAATCCTTTATCCAAGTGTGAGCAAACAAAGTTTGCGCCTGAAAGTATCTTCAGGACTGGGTTAAGGTGGTACACACCAGGGCAACTCGTTGCAAAGGTGGAGCAAACTACCAACACTCCTATCCTAGTATCTCCTATATAATGCAAAACACATCTCCTTGCGGATATGTCTATTGTTATGCATTAAGGGAAGGGCCACTACCCAGACCGGTTTCGACCTTTATTGAGGTCTCTTCAGATGAGTTCTCTTCCTGAAGATACTTTCAGGCGCAAACTTTGTTTGCTCACACTTGGATAAAGGATTAAACTAAATTTATTATACTCTAACCAAGTGGAAAATAAACTTTCAACATCTTTCTCTAAATCCAGAGTAACTTATAAAAAAAGGGTGGCACACCAATTGGCAATTCCTATAGGTGGAGATGACCTGCTAATGCTTCTGCCTGATATCTCGACTTGGGCCTGGCTCCCACTGAAGAGACCTCAATAAAGGTCGAAACCGGTCTGGGTAGTGGCCCTTCCCTTAATGCATAACAATAGACATATCCGCAAGGAGATGTGTTTTGCATTATATAGGAGATACTAGGATAGGAGTGTTGGTAGCTTGCTCCACCTTTGCAACGAGTTGCCCTGGTGTGTACCACCTTAACCCAGTCCTGAAGATACTTTCAGGCGCAAACTTTGTTTGCTCACACTTGGATAAAGGATTAAACTAAATTTATTATACTCTAACCAAGTGGAAAATAAACTTTCAACATCTTTCTCTAAATCCAGAGTAACTTATAAAAAAAGGGTGGCACACCAATTGGCAATTCCTATAGGTGGAGATGACCTGCTAATGCTTCTGCCTGATATCTCGACTTGGGCCTGGCTCCCACTGAAGAGACCTCAATAAAGGTCGAAACCGGTCTGGGTAGTGGCCCTTCCCTTAATGCATAACAATAGACATATCCGCAAGGAGATGTGTTTTGCATTATATAGGAGATACTAGGATAGGAGTGTTGGTAGCTTGCTCCACCTTTGCAACGAGTTGCCCTGGTGTGTACCACCTTAACCCAGTCCTGAAGATACTTTCAGGCGCAAACTTTGTTTGCTCACACTTGGATAAAGGATTAAACTAAATTTATTATAAAGAAATAAGAGAGTTTAACACAAAGAAACTATTGAAAAAAGTAAAGGCATCAAACTACTATGAGAATATTACATGAATGAAAAGCACAAATAATTAGTATTAAAGACAAGAATGGTAAATTGATTCAGGAAAGACAAAAAATATTAGAAGATTTGAAGAATTCTACAGTTATTTATATAGCTCTAAACAGCTAAATTGGGACATTAAAATTTACTACAATGTAGAAGTGCAATCAATATTGATTGAAGAAATAGATAAAGCCTTGAAAGAAATGCTGAATAATAAATCCTGGGACCAGATAAAATTACATCAGATATGATAAGTCATGGAAGAAGGGAATTACTAAAAAAGGATCAAAATCTTTTTAATAAATGCTTTACAAAATCTAAAATCCCAGATGACTGGAACAAAAGTACAAAGTCTTAATATGCAAAAAAATGAGATCATATAGATCTAAAAACTACACGCCATTCAGCATGCTTTCACGTATGTATAAATTCGCCAAAATATTAGCCAATAGGATGAAAATCAAACTAGATTTCTCACAAACAAAAGACCAAGTAGAATTCAGAAGTGGATATTCAAACTAATGACCACCTTCAAACTATTAACCTGATAATAGGAAAAAAATGAATGAATAGAATTTACTACTTTGTATAGCATTTATCAACTATGAAAAAGCATTTGATACAATAGAAAGAAAAGCAATAATAGAGGCACTAAATAACTAGAATATTGAAAAACCATACATACAACTAATACCACACATATATATACCAGAATGCAATAAATAATATACAATTAAATAATATAAAAGCAAAAATTAAAATAGACAGAGGAATAAGACAAGGAGATACAATGTCACCAGTGATATTCAATGCTTGTCTACGAGAAATATTTAAAAATATAAACTGGAGAAAAAAAGGTAGAATAAATCATCAATAAATGAGCAATTTAAGATTTGCAGATGACATTGTACCTGTTTTCTAAAACACCTGAAGAGCTAAAAGAAATTATTAAACAATTAAATACAGAAAGCAACAAGTCTGGTCTCAACATAAATATTGATAAAACTAAAATAATATACAACAAAAATACAAACTACAACCAAAAGATAGAAATAGATGATAGAAAAATAGAAACTGTAGCTAAATTCAAATATCTAGGTCATATAATTAATCGAAATTGGGAACATGAAATAAAACATAGAATAAACCAAGGATGGAGACAATTTGAAAAATATAATAAAAAAATTTTAAAGAAAACATTCCTATCTGTCTAAAAAGAAAAGCATATGAATAGTGCATCATACCAGAAGTCTGTGTTGTCTTCACAATTTTGGCAATGGAGCAGAAACTTGGAGCATCACAAGAAGACTGGAAAATAAATTAGATGCTGCACAGAGAAACATGGAAAGACCCATGTTAGATAGATAAAGAATAGATCAAGTAAAAAACATACATATCAGATTAAAAAAAACAGGATTAAAAGGCATCATTAAAGAAATAAAAAAAAGATGGACATGGGCAGGACACATCGCAAGGTAGGGAGACAAACACTGGACTGGACAAAAATTAGTATGGAATAGCAAATACAGGAAAGTTCAAAAGCCCCAGCAGAACAACAGCAAGGTGGAGAGATGGATTACATCATTCAGTGGGAAACGACTGGAACTTATGGGCCAGAGATGGAGAAATGTGGAAAAATATGGAGGAAATCATCATCCAGCAGTGGATGGATAAGGATTGATTATGATGATAATGAAATAATGTGCAACTTCAAAATTCTGGTGTGTGTATCTCATCCAAATTTATAAACCTCAAAAGATTTACTGTTACTTTTTCAACCTCTTCCATCAGGCTAAATCATTAGCAAACAATTGCACAGTATAGATTGAACGACAGTGCTCAAGGACCGAACCCTGTTGTACACCACCGGTCACTTTAAATCTGGCTGATTCACTTTTTGAGACACCACTTTTTTGATATCTGTCTATCAACCATCCACTTATCCATGTCTAGAGTTTATATTCCAATCACATATTCTCTAGTTTATACAGCTGCCTTTCATGTGATATCCTGTCAAATGTCTTAGCAAAATTCAACATTATCATAGTGTATCCATTTCCTTTGTAGAACATGGCTATAACATTGTTATAAAATATGAGCAAATTGCTAAAACAAGACCTTCCTTTAGTAAACCCATACTACTTCTTGCAGAGTATAGCGTATTTGTTTAGCCATTTCTGCATGTGAATTCTTACCAACTTCTCTAAAATTTTCACCACCACACCAGAGATATTGATAAGTTGGTAGCTAGACACATCTGTTTTTGCACCACCCTTGTACAATGGAACTATCATACATTCCTTCCAGTCCAGTGGTATCATTCCTGAGCTGAGACTGATGTTACAATAAATCATGCCTGATATTATTATTATTATTATTATTACCCAAGACCCCATGAAGTTAAAGACTCATCTAGGAGGTCCTTTTATCATACATATAGCTCATCATACCATGCTTTAAACACACTCATCTTGCAGACACCACACTCTCAGGTAAGGCATTCCAATCATTCACAACTCTGCATACAAAAAACCTGCTTCTCACTCCCTTGCTCACACCCTCTTTATACAGTTTCCAGGGGTGAACTCTGGTTCTCCCCTGATCTCCCACTGTTTTCTGTAGAACCTCTCCAACATTGATCCTATAACAACCCCCTTACTAAATTGTAGGTCTCTATCATATCTCCCCTCTTCCTCCTCTCCACCAGACTGTACGTATCATCTCAATCTTTTCAGAGGTCAGAAACTACCTTAATTGCCTCTAGACCCTTTCCAACATCTCCTCATCCTTTTGAAAACCAGATGACCAAATCTGGGCACAGTAGTCCATGTGTGACTTAATCAAAGCCTTATACAATGGAACAAGAATCTCAATACTTCTCCAAGTCAGTGCCCTCTGCATCATTCCCAAAAGTCTTTGTGCTGTCTTCACAATTTTGGCAATGTGTCCCCTAAATTTCAGATCCTTATCCACTATCATCCCAAGATCTCTTATTTCCTCCACCTCTGACAATATACCCTGCCCAAGTACAAATTCTGCATCCCATCTTTGTTTCCCAAATTTTAAAACCTTACGTTTGCAACATTTAACTCTCATCCCCATTCCTATGCCCAATCACTCAATTTATTCGAGTGTTCTTGTAAGGCCACAGCATCTTCCTTACTCTTCATGGTTCGTCCCAACTTTGCATCATCTGCAAACAACTGAATATCTCCATCCAAATCTTTGCCAATATCATTAATATACAAGTTAAACAGTAGTGGCCCTAAAACAGATCCCTGAGGCACACCACTAGGACTTTCCTTTTCCTGGATATTGCTCCCCCATACACAGCTTGCTGATACCTATCAGATAGACAGTCTCTAATCCAATGCACCAATCTAATATCCAACCCCATCCACTCTAGTTTGACTATCAACTTATCATTTATTAAATGCCTTTGTGAAATATAAGTATATTACTGTGTATCCTCTCCTCTGTCCAAGGAAACAGTCACCTTATTGTAATAAGTAAGTAGATTACACTAAAACATGAACTCCCTTTAGCAAATTTATGCTGTCCATCAAAGATAATATCATTGTTGTCAACCCAATTCTGGATCCTAGTTATCATAAGCTTCTCCAACAACTTAACCACAACACCTGACAACAAATAGGCATAATTTGATGCTTGAATTCTATCACCTCCCTTATGAAGCAGCACAATCTTGCCATGCTTCCAATCCTTAGGAACTTGACCCAGTGCAAGACTCATATTAAAAAATTATGTCGTGACAGGTGTCAACTCCCTGGCATTCCTTCAGAATACAAGTCCCACAATCTTATTAACAACTAGTTTGCTCAGCTCCCCATATATCTCTTGCTCACTTATAGTCAGTCTCTCCTCCCCATTATCACTGCTCTCAATCTCTCCATGAAGTCACATTCACAAGATTGAAAGCCCTTTGTGAACTGCTCATTAAGTATCTCCACTATCTTCTGCAACAGCCTGCCTGTCTCTATACCATTTACCCCAATCAATGTCATCCTTTTTCCATAACCATTCTTTTTTTTTTGCTGGCTACATATCGAAAGAACTCCTTAGAATTCTTTTTGGCTTCATTAACTAACTGCTGCTCATAAATCATTTTCACTCTCCTTCCAACCAAGTTACTCACCTTGCCTGGTCTTTGTAATCCTTATGGAATTGGTTATTTCCACTTCTCTTATGCTGCCTCCACAATGTCCTCTTTCTCTGTATTTAACTACCTTATAACTACTTTATTTAACCTTCTGACCCTTGGAATACATTTATACATTGCTTCTACTAGATAGTTCTTGAAAATCCTCCAAGCTGCATTGATCTCTTTTCCAGCTAACTTCTTATTTCATGCTATATCATTAATATACAAATATTCATTAATTTAAACATTGATATACAAATTCCATATCATTAATATACAAAATAAACAATAGGGTCTTAGAGCCTTGAGGCACCACTCCACTACCACAAAACAACAGCACTCAAAAAAAAATTTTTTTTTTAATCAGTGAACAATACTTAGCCAAGTTTATACTTTTGACATACTATACATGTTAAACTGTTCATATTTGGTCTAATTTGTTAAAACTAAGAACTTTTATTGTTAAAAGACCATAAGATTTAATGATTACAAATACAAAGAGCCAACAAGTTTCACTAGCCGCTGTCTAGCATTTTCAAGGCTGTACTATATGGAAATATCTCATCAATTCTCTCAGCTCAGCAGAACTACAATATGCGAAAAACTACACAACACATGATCATGCACTGGATTCTGACTGAAGCATTTGAATGCATGCATGCCATCAAACACGAATTATCAAATGTAACGGCCTAGCAGTTACTAAAGTGTATGTTTTCATGTAACTTGATGCATTTGTTTTCACACCAGTACAGCCTTGAAAATGCTAGACAGTGGCTAGTGAAACTTGTTTGCTCTTTGTATTCGTAATCATTAAATCTTATGGTCTTTTAACAATAAAAGTTCTTAGTTTTAACATGTAATACTATACATGTAATAAATTGGTAAATGAATTTCATCACATAGCTTGAGACTACCACCACCACCACCACCATCTGTTTATTGGAGGTTTGTAATGATTTAATAAAGTATCTTGAGACTGGTTTCTGTGTATTTTTCACCCTCAGATAATCTAGAAATACTATATGAAACTTAATCCATGAAGGATAAAATAATCCACAAAAGGTACAGTTCAATTATTGGTTGAAATTCCGAAAAAAAAAAAAAACTTTGATATATTATTTCTAAAATACAAAGTATCTAACTCTTTATTCCCAGTTAAAAAATCCTTGTTGGCTGATGTAATTTTATATTCTCTTCATAACTGATGTTATTAGCTAATTCTGATTTGATGTTGACCTTTTACTGAAGTGCATTAATAACTTAAAGTACAGTAAAATTGGCCTATACAAAAACAAAAAAACTTTGATTATTGGTCAGTTTCATTTATTATATATGATTTTTAATAAAGATTTAGTTTAAAAAAAGAACACATTTCATTTCTAGTTAATTTCTTTATATTCAAATATTTATTTAATAAACAGAAGCTAATGATGTGGTATACAGTGCATTTGGATGGCTGCTCTCAAACTGTGAAGGAGTAGAAAGTGCTGATATACCAGAATTTCTTTCAGTAAGTACAAATGTATTTATTTATTTCAGTTGCACATAGGCACAAAACTCACTATAGAAATTTCACTGTACTTCTCACTCCTGTTAACCTTTATTTAAATTAATTTTCATGTCCCTGCATTCATCATTAAGTGCTTATTAATAATGTACTATACTTTTTGATTAATTTTCATCATGAGAATATATTATTATTATATGACTTCTCGAAGGAGTTCAAGGACTCATCAGCACATAACTCTGCGCATTCTATCATCTCCATACATCTGCCTCCCACCAGAAGTAATTTTTTTTTGTCTGCAAATCGCATGTGTTCTCTTGGAGTATATCAGTATATTCCTAAGTAGCCTTAAAACCTGCAACTTCCAAGGTTGAATGGAATCTCGAATACAAATTCAGTTGATGCTATGGTTTGTTAATTGAAGTGTAGACCCAATACAACTTGCTCACCTTGCTCCTCTAATATCAGTCCTGAACATATTTGCATGTTCTTTGGACAACATAGACCCAGTAATGTGCTTATGTCTTACTCTCTATCTTCTGTTGATTATGAAAAATTTTTGAAAAACCTGTCTTCTGTCTTCATTTTAGTAAAATTATAGAGACTACAACCTTGTTAGGAATAATTACTTTAATTTCCTGATGTTTTGACTTTCATATTATTATTATTTTAATTTAAGGTGATTTAGCCAGTCTTATGTGAGAAGTAGCAGGGATTTTATCACAGAAACTTAGGCTTTTCATCCAGACAAATCGAAATTTCATCCAAAATACAGACAAATTGGTCAAAAGAGACACACATACTACTAGTATGTTGTATACATGGCAGTAACAGCACTGTGTGTGTGTGTGTGTGTGTTGATAGTGGATTAAGTAGTGTAGACTTTCATTTGTGTGGAGTAGAGTGCCCTCCCATAATGATGTCTTTGAACTCCTTGGAGGTATTATGTAATAATAATAATAATAATAATTTCATGGCTACCTTATTTAACCTCCTAACCTTTAGAATTGTTGCGGTGGTGTTAAGTTTATTTTGATCACCACTCGGATCACCACAGCTTCATCTTCTTTCTGCTTCACGTCTCAATTTGCAAACCCATTTGAAGTCCTTGCCCTTCAGCCTGCAGGAAATGCATTAAAATTCTACCGTAGCATGATTTTTACTGTTCATTGCAAGAGCATCATTCACTTATTGGAGGCCTGATGTGACTTGGAAAAAAAAAAGCACATTGAACATTGTAAGCGAAGGTTCAGAAAAATGTAGCTCATTGAAAATTTTTCACTTTCTAAGATGAATCAGAAATGCTTATCATGCCTAGCATTCCTTGCCATTGAAAATGAAACAGCACAGATAATAAACTATTTTCAAATCATAGGTTCATTCACTGACTAAAAGTCCTCTAAAGCCAGCCTGGTTGGCCAAGTGGTTAGCTTATCTGCTCTCCAGCCAAAAGGCTGCGGGTTTGAATCCTGCCGTGGGCATGGATGTTTGTGATTGTCTGTGAAAATACTAGTTGTGGTGGTGGGTGGTAGATGGCATTGGTGTGGATGATAATGGTAGTTACAGTTTGTTGTAGTTGGTGGAGACAGAGTTCTAGAGTAGGTACCCTCCCTCGATGAGTCTTTGGACTCCTTGGAAGTGTCATATAATAATAATATTATTGTTATTACGGGTATCTCCGTGGAATCAGTAGACTCATCACGGGAGACCCAAACTAGCAAAACAATATCTGTCATATCTCTTCTTGAATTCATTTACAGACAAAGAATTCACAACTAAGTCAGGCAATGAATTCCACTCATTCACCACCCTCCAGGCAAAAAACCTTGTTCTCACACCCTTGTTAACCACACTCTTCTTTAATTTCCAGGGATGACCTCTTGTTCTTCCATCACTATCACACAGCTGAAACATTTCCCCTGCATCAATCCTATAAAAACCTTTCAGTAATTTAAATGTTTCTATCATATCCCCTCGTCTCCACCTATCAACCAACCTCTGCAATCCACAATCTATCGATGTAGGGAGCATTTTTTACATCACCTACTTAGTAACTCTTCTTTGAACCCTCTCCACAGCCTCCTCATCTCCAAAGAATCCAGGTGACCAGACCTAAGCACAGTAATCCAAATGTGGAAGTATCAATGCTTTATAAAGGGGAATAATAACCTCTTTATCTCTGGATGTCAGTGTGTTCCTCAACAACCAGGTAATCCTATGTGCAATCTTGGACACCTTAGCAATGTGTCCCCTGAACTTCATCTCCCTATCTACCAACATCCCTAAGTCCCTAGCCTCATCAATCTCTTGGAGTACTGTTCCATCAATGTAGTACACAGCAGGTAATCTTTTAATCCCAAAATGCATAACTTTACACTTTTCCACATTGAACTGACATCCATTACCTTTTGCCCATTCTACCAGCTTTTTAAAATCATTCTGCAAGCTTTCAACATCAGCTTGATTTTTTATTGCACTACCCAACTTTGCATCATCAGCAAACAATTGAATATCTCCATTAAGCCATTTTCTATATCATTTATATACAAATTAAACAACAATGGCCCAAGTGCGGAACCCTGAGGCACACCACTGGTCACCTGCCTCATCCTGGACTCGGCTCCTCCATACACCCTTCTGGTATCTCTCTCTCCCCGAGCCATTCTCCTATCCATATCACCAATTTAGTATCCATTCCCATCTGCTCCAGTTTGAGTAGCAGTGTTCCATGGGGTATCCTGTCAAAAGCCTTAGCAAAATTCAGAAGTACCACTGTGTAGTTCCTTTGTCCAACTCCGATGTCATTCTATTATAAAAAGTTAACAGATTGCTAAGGCAGGATCTACCTTTAACAAAACCATGTTGGCCTCTATAGAGAATCATATCCTGATCCATCCATTCTTGAATTTTGTCTTTAACCAACTTTTCCAATACTTTTACCACTACTCCTGAGATGGTGATTGGTCTGTAATTAACTACCGCAGTTTTAGAGCCACCTTTATGCAAAGGAACCACTTTGCCTAACTTCCATTCCCTAGGAACCATACCACAGTTCAAACTTAAGTTAAATATCCAAGTAAGAGGGGTTGACAATTCTTTGCACATTCACACAATACCCGAACTGATATTCCATCTAAACCTACAGCAGTGTTTGCATTTAAATTTTGCAATATATTAAATACCTCTGATTTCTTAACTTCAATTCTCACATTAGTTACTGCTACATGTACAGAGATATCCTCACTTGGGTGATAGACTTTTGAAAAGTGATCATAACTGAACTATTACATCTGTTTTTGTTACCTCAATACCATCAGCACCCACTAAAGTTATTCTTCTGAAGTCATTCTTCCTTTTCCTTGCCACATAGTGGAAGAACTCTTTGGGATTACCCTTGATCTCATTGGCTGAGGTCTTCTCATAATCTGATTTAGCTTTTCTTACTATGCTGGTAACCTTCCTAGCTTGAGCCTTGTACTGCTCATGGGTATACTGAACACATTTCTCCTAGTACATTCTCCATAACATTTTCTTTTTTTTGCAGATCAAGCTTGATACTACTGCTCATCCATCTAACGCCTACCTTGTTTGTCTTCCTGACCATGGGGACACAATCTGATATTGCTTTCCTCAGATACCCGCTGATTTTATCCTATTATAATAATAATAAATATTTTGGGGGATTTGTACATTTGTATTTTTTGCAAATAGAAAATTAAATTTTATATTATTTCTTACATGTTTTTTTTTTTGTCTGAGGTATAAAACATTTTTGCTTTTAAAAAATAAAGTTCAATTTTCAAAACTTTATGATAAGGGTAGCAAAAATAAAAACTGTTCAGGTTTTTTTATGGATCCCAACCCTGGCTTGGAGCATATGTAAAAAAATAAGAAAGTTTATTTGTTTGCTTTATTCTTTTTTACAATGCTTTAATGTCCTTTCACAACCTATGCTTTTACAGTAAACAAAACGCACACATGGTCTTAAGAGATGAAATTTATGGTAGGTAATGATTAAATACAGAAATGAAAAACTGAAACAGTGCAAAAAATGAATACATGAGAGTTTAATTCTGTGCTGTTCCTGATAACTGTTATAGCAATAAAATAGTTTTATATATATATATATATTTATTTATTTATTTTTTTAATTTATAGGATCTCTCTGAGGAGATAAAAGCAGGATCGGATAAAGAAAACTTTCAGCAAATGAATAAAGAAGTAATTTTTTTTTAGTTTATAATATTGCTATTATTATTTGATATTTTATGATAAGACTTATGATTTCATGAACAACTGCCAACAGTGTGCATTCACTAATAAAAATCAACTATGTTTCTGGCAATTCTGGTTAAGACTATTCCATCCATCCATTTCTCATCTGTCCAAGATGGGTTGAGGTAGGTCCCTGATTAAGGTTTTAGGGAAATTTAATGCAGCTGGCTTGCCATTCCTCTGCTGCAGCCCTCTAATGACAAGTATTTTATGTCTGCAGATATTTGTTCATGGAACTGGTTTGCTTGTTTGTAAGATGAAAAACCCAAGTTTCCAGGAGGAAATTTGGGTTTTATGAGACTTGGGTTAGTATATGAGACCAGCTAATTTAACTTCAGTTGAAAAGCCCTGATGAAGGTTCCTCACATCCTAGACAGCATTCAAACCTAAGTCTTTCTGACCAAAGCCTTAGTCTATATCAAGAGAACTATGGAGGCTAAAGTTAAGACTATTATACAGATGAAATAGATATGATTAGAACACATTTTGAAATATGGAATATGAGTAGGCAGAAGAAAACATAATTCATTAACAACAAGTCGTCAGTGAAAGCTGTACCCAGGTTGAATTAATGCTTCTTGTATGTGGAAAGTATATGACTTCTGCATTAATTCAACAATGAGATATTTCTGGCTCACTCCTACTGATGAGACCTCAATAAAGGCAAAAACTAGTCTGGGTTGGAAGTAACTATGAATAGCAATATACATGTCCAAAAGGAAGTGCTTTGCATTATGGGATACTGAGGCAATTGATGTGAATTCAACAGCTCTTATATACAAGTAGCCTAATTATGAAGATACTTCATGGGCAAAATTCGTTTGCTTATAATTGGTTAATGGATTAAACCAGAATATAATTTCTTGGCAAGTATGATTTCTTTTACAACCAAATGAAAAAACTTGTACTGTTATTTAAATATAAAGAGCCAACAGGCTTCATTTCAGCGATATAAACACTATTTCAAATAAGGGGATATTAAATCCCACATTGTTTTAAAACCGAATAAGAAACTAAGAAATTGGAATCAGAGAGTTTCATGCCGAATATAGTAAACTATAAAAATATCGGCGAATACTAGCATGAGCTAATGCAAGTAGTCCTAGTATGTAGTACAATACCAGGCAACTTGTTGCAAAGGTGAGTAAACTTCTGATCATATTTTTTGGTATTTTCCATAATGTAAAAACACACTTCCTAGGAAATGTATGCTGTTATTACATTATGGTAGGAGGTCACTACCCAGACCAGTTTCTGCCTTTTTTTGAGGCTTCATCAGTGAGTAGCTAGACCAAATTAATACCAAAGGGTATAGCGAAAAGAACTTATATACTCTGCTATACGAGTTGTCCAAAAGGTGCACCCATTAAGTTGCTTAAATATAAAGAGCCAGCAGGCTTCATTTCGGCAATATAAACACTATTTCAATTAAGGGGATATTAAATCCCACATTGTTTTAAAACCGAATAAGAAACTCAAAGTTCTTTTTGCTATGCCCTTTGGTATTAATTTGGTCTTGCTACTCACTGATGAAGCCTCAAAAAAAGGCAGAAACCAGTCTAGGTAGTGACCTCCTACCATAATGTAATAACAACATACATTTCCTAGGAAGTGTGTTTTTACATTATGGAAAATACCAAAGAATAGCGATCAGAACTTTACTCACCTTTGCAACAAGTTGCCCGGTATTGTACTACATACTAGGACTGCTTGCATTAGCTCACGCTAGTATTCACCGATATTTTTATAGTTTACTATATCCGGCATGACACTCTCTGATTCCAATCTCTGAGTTTCTTATTCGATTTTAAAACAATGTGAGATTTAATATCCCCTTAATTGAAATTGTACCGTTATGTTTGTATACAAATACAAATGCCAATTTCTGATAAAAATAAGTGAGATGAAATTGTTGTATTAATCAAGGTCACTCACCCATAAATTGTTGGAATAAGAGACATGGTTGGATGAGGATGCCTGAAAGAAATAGAGAAAGAAGAGTGTGATG
This sequence comes from Typopeltis vanoorti, assembly GCF_054136105.1. Taxonomy (NCBI): domain Eukaryota; kingdom Metazoa; phylum Arthropoda; class Arachnida; order Uropygi; family Thelyphonidae; genus Typopeltis; species Typopeltis vanoorti. The sequence goes on along the minus strand of NC_143561.1, from coordinate 97,802,308 downwards.
TTTTTTGTAAAGGCAGAAAGGAAGGTAGAGTGCTGTTGATGGTAGAAAAGTAGTTGTGCCCATGCTAGGTAGAGAGAGAGAGAGGGGAGAAATGGAGGTTTGAGACAGTATGGTGTGAGGTCGAGGCAGATTGAATGAAATATTTACTTCGGTGCTACAGTCTACTTGTAATGTAGCAAAATAAAGGCAATGAAATATATAAGCAAATGAACCAAGCAAATAGGAAAAAAGGGTGATAATTATGGGTATTTTAATTATGATAATATAGTTTGAGTTGACAAGATAGCATCCACAATTAAAATAGATGAATTTCTTAATTTTTTTTGAAACACAACTATCTTAGGTATGTAACAGAAGTTATGCAAGGATTGAAGGACTTGGATTTGATAATTTCATCAGAGGTTATTATAAAATAACCTCTGATGTCGATTCTCTGTTCGGTTGGTGAGAGTGACCATGAAGTGATTACTTGTGTGGTGATCAGCTATATGAGGATTTCTGTGAAGAAAGGATATCTATGGAACTACAAGGCTGGTGATGATTAAAAACTCAGGAGACAGCTTGCAGCTATATAACAGAATGAGGAGTTGGGCAGAAAGGAGATCAGTTCTTGTGTGATATTCAAGAACTGTCTAACAGAAACAATGTCTAAATGCATTCCAATGATAAGAAGATTAAATAAGGTAGGTGTGAAATGGATGAATGAAGAGATTAAGTATGCAATCTGAATGAAGAATAACATTATGGAGGCAGCATAGGATGAGTAGTAATAATCAGTTACATGAGGAGTATGAAGAAAAGGTAAGGAAGGTGACTTGCTTGGTAAGGGTAACAAAAGCAGTATAAGCAGCAGTTAACTAATGAAGCCAAAAAAAAAAAAAATGCTAGGATGTTCTCTTGACATGTAACCAGCAGAAGAAAAAATAATCATGGAAGTACAATACTGGTCAACTAGAATGGTAAAAGATTACTGCAGAGGATAAATGAACATCTTGTAAATGTGTTCATCCTCCTGTAACATCATTCAGAGTTTGAGTATATTGGAAAGGATGGAGAAGATATTGACTGTGAGAAGAATATGGGAAAACTGAGTAAACTTGATGTTAAAAAGGCTGTGAAACTTGATAATATGTCACCACATGTTTTGAGGATATGTACCAGGGAGTTGACATCTGCCTGATTTGCACCTGAAGTATCTTTGGGACTGAGGCAAGTCGGAAAGGTGACCAAGCTCTCATCATTCCCTATCTTAGTATCTCCCATAATGCAAAGTACATCTCCTTGCAGACATGTATAATACTATGCATTAAGGGAAGGGCCAGTACCCAGACTGGTTTCTACCTTTATTGTGGTCTCATCATTGCGAACCAGACCCAGAGGTGGTGATACTAAGGCAGAAGCAATGGAGAAGTCATATTTACCTATACAAGTTTCCAAAAGGTATCTCACCTTATTATTCAAATTACTCTGGATTTAAAGAAAGATTGCACTTGGATAAAGGATTAAACTAAATTTATTATAGTCTAACCAAGTGGGGAAAAAAAAACTTGAGAACCAGGATCCAGAATTTAGTTTACAACAGTGGTATTATCTTTGATGGACAGCACCGAGTTGCTAAAGGTAAGCCATGTTTCAGCAATTTACTTACTTATTATAAGAAGAAAACAAGCGCATTGGACAAGGGAGATGCATACATAATGGTAGGTTTAGGTTTTTGCAAAGGCATTTGATAGACTGCCACATGACAAGTTAGCTATTAAATGGTTTGCATGCTCGCTTCTAGATATTACACAGGATTGTACCTAATAGTAATGAATCAGGAAACTTTCCAACTACTAATAGAGAATCCTACTACTACTTATCCTGAAAGATTGTTCCTGCACAGAGTTGAAGTATTGAAGTATGCTGGAAGAACTGTCACACATGGACATCAGGCTGACGGTCTTCAGTGTGGGCAGTAAATTAAGCGGTGTAAGGTGAAAGTCTTTCACCTCCCATTGCATTGCACTTACTCTTTATTCTCGGTAATGAATTATTTTTATTTTTCAACCCAGCGATGCTCCAGTGCAATTATCCCATCCCTATAGTGGTTCTTAGTAAGATCTGCAAAATATCCAGCTGCAACCACCTCTTGATTTGAAGAAAAATGCTGACCAGAGAGGAAGAGTTTTAGTTTTGGGAAGAGATAGAAGTCACAGGGAGCCAAATCTGGGGAATAGGGTAGATGTTCCAACAATTCATAGTACAGATCCCTTAATTTTCCCATTGCCAAAAACACCTTTGCAGGAAGGTGCATTTTCCTGATGAAAGATGATTTTTTTCTTCTACAAACAGGGTCTTTTCTCACAAATTTTTTTGTCTAGTCTGGTTAAAAGATCGGAATAATATTCCCCAGTTATTGTTTTGCCCTTTTCAAGATAATTAATGAACAATATGCCTTTAGCATCCCAAAACACTGATACTGTGACCTTGTCTTCTTTAAAGCTGAACAACCACCTTCTGTTCACTTTTTTGACTGTTTGTTTGGATTCTGGTGTGCAATGGTGACTCCAAGTCTCATCCATAGTAATAAATCAACACACAAAATCAGTTTTATTCTTGTTAAAATGCTCCAAGCACTGTTCAGAGATTTTCATGCGAGTGTATTTTTGATCTGCTGTGAGCAAGCGTGACACCCATCTTGCGCAAAGCTTTTTCATTTTGCTTCTTCATGCAAAATATATCCTACACATTCTTTTGAAATGCCTATAGTCTCAGCAATTTCATGCACTCTGACTCACCGGTCATCCAATACCATATCATGCACTTGATCAATGATTTCTGGTGTTGTTACACTTTTTGGACGTCCTTCATGTGAATCATCTTCAAGGCTGGTATAACCATGTGAAGCAGAACGTGATGCAGAAATCGCAAGTAAAAAAAATCGAAAGAATAAATGATAGCAAAAAAAGAATGAAAGGTGGCGAAAGTTGGATGCATGTTGGAACGAAAGTACTGAACCAAAGAAAGATGAATGACAGTAAAAGTGTGAAGAATGATAGCGAAAGTTGGACGCATGTTACTCCGAAAGTACGGAACAAAGAAAGATAAATGAGAGTGAAAGTGAGAAGAATGATAGTGAAAGTTGGACGTATGTTGGACCGAAAGTACGGAAACAAAGAAGGATGAATGAGAGGGAAAGTGAAAAGAGGGGGTCAAGAGTTAGAAAGTTAGAAAGATTTAATGATAGAGAGAATGTGTCGCGAGGTTCGGAAGGTGAATTGGATTGGATGAAGCAAGAAATGAAATGGATGCGGAATGAAATTAAGAGAATTCAGGTCAAAACTATTAAAATAAATCATAATGTCATGAAAGAGTTGATGAAAGATGAGCGAGTGGCGTTGTATGGCGACTCCATTATTAAAGGTGTGCTAGAGGATAAAATGCACAAGGTATGTTTTCCAGGCGGTAAAATGAGTAGAGTGATTGAGGCATTGAATATGAGGCGGAGCGAGCAAAAGAGTTAATTGTATTAATTGGTACAAATGATTTGAGAGAGAACACAGAGCATGTCAAAATGAATGTCAGAAGACTGCTTGGAAAGATAAAAGAGAATAGTGTGACAGGAAGGATAGTCAGTGTGTTGCCTAGGTATGATTGTGGTGAAATGAGGCAGAGAGCAAGGATTATGAATGATATTCTGGCTGAAATGTGTGAGGAGATGGGAGTACAGTTTGTTAATGTGTGGAATGAGTTTGAGGGACGAAGTGAGCTGTATGGGAGCGATGGACTGCATTTGAGTGGTTATGGTGTGAGTCGCTTGGAGAGACTGCTGCTGGAAAGTAGAGAAATGAATAGAGAGAATGAATCAGATCGAGAGGGGGAGTGATGTGGAAGAGCAGAAGAGTAAGACAGGAGAGACTGAAGAAGTGGAAATGAATGGGGAAGTGAGTGGTATGAGTATAGAAAATGAGAGAATGGGTGTGCAAGAGGAGCAGGGAAACGGGGAGGCTCAGAGTGGACAGGGGTACGCAGCATGAGAAAGGTGGATGCTCCAAGAGGAGGTGAGAGCATGTGTAGGCAGGAAAGTAATGGAATGACCAGGAATCAAGAGGAAACAGATGGAATTGAAAAGGGTTCTAAAATGAAGAAGCAGAAAGGGAAATGGCCCCCAGTCCAGCATGGAGAGATCACATCGAATGAGTGGTATCAGTGGAACTAGCTGTAGATCCAGAAATGAGTTGTTGTGTTTGTATACCAATGCTAGAAGTATAAGAAACAAGGCGGATGAAATGGTTGCACTAATTGCGTCTGTGCACCCAGAGATTGTCGGAATAAGTGAGACATGGTTAGATGAGGACGACATCCTGACAGGAATAGAGATGGAAAGGTATGATGTGTTTCGTGAAGATAGAAGGGGTAAAAAGGGAGGGGAGTGCTATTGATGATAGAGAAAGAGTTATGTCAATACAAGGTAGAGATGCAAGAGGGAAATAGGGCCAGTGGTTTTGAGGCAGTATGGTGTAAGATAAAGGTGAATAGAATCAAATACTTGGTGGGATATTGTTATAGACCTGGTAATGTGGATGGTGGTGATAGTGAAATGTATAGTCAAATAAGCCAAGCAAATAAGAAAAGGTTGATCATTATGGGTGATTTTAATTATGGCAATATAGACTGGAATGAAGAGATAGCAACTGGAAGTAAAGAAAATAAGTTTCTTGAGTTTTTGAGGGATAACTACCTCAGACAGTATGTAACAGAGGGCACACGAGGATTAAGGGTCTTGGATTTGGTCATCTCATCAGAGGATGTAATTATCAATGAGGTGTCAAATCATCCACCAATTGGTGAAAGTGGCCATGAGGTGATTACCTGGGTGGTTGCCAGCAGTGCAAGGACCCCTGTGAAAAAAGGGTATATGTGGAACTACAAGGGGGAGGGGTGATTATGAAGAGCTTAGGAGACAGCCTGCAGGTGTAGCATGGAATGAGGAGTTAGCTGGAAAAGAGATCAATGCAGCTTGGGGGATTTTCAAAAACTTTTTAGTAGATGCAATGTCTAAATGTATACCATGGGTGAGAAGGTTAAATAAGGTAGGTGTGAGATGGATGAATAAAGAGATTAAGCATGCGATACAGAGAAAAAGGGCATTATGGAGGCAGCATAAGAGAAGTGGAAATAACCAATTTCATGAGGTCTACAAAGACCAGGCAAGGAGGGTGACTTGGTTGGTGAGAGTAGCTAAAGAGAGGTATGAACAGCAGTTAGCCAATGAAGCCAAAAAGAATCCTAGGGTTGTTCTTTCGATATGTAGCCAGCAAAAGAAAGAATGATTATGGAAGGATGACATTGAGTGGAGAAAATGGTATAAAGACACTGTTGCAGAATGTATGATGAAGATACTTAATGAGCAATTCATAAAGATCTTTCAATCTTCTGAATGTGACTTCATGGAGAGATTGAGAGCAGTTGATGATGGGGAGGAGAAACTGACTGTAAGTGAGCAAGAGGTGTTTGGGGAGTTGAGTAAACTAGATGTAAATAAGGCTGTGGGACTTGATAATATATCACTGCATATTCTGAAGGAATGTGCCAGGGAGTTGACACCTGCCTTGACATATTTTTTTAATACAAGTCTTGCACTATCAAGGATTTAGTCCTAGAACAGGCCATACTAGGCCTAAATCCTTGATGCGTATGATGATGATGAGTCTTGCACTTGGTCAAGTTCCTAAAGAGTGGAAGGAGGGCAAGATTGTGTCACTTCATAAAAGAGGTGATCGAACTCAAGCATGAAACTATAGGCCTATCTCAGGGAATCTCTCCCATCTACATTTAGCCAAAATGAAATATTATTTTTTTGTGTGTGTGTATTTTTGGTGCTCCCTAAATTCTTGGGACTAATGGATGTTTCAAGATTTTTTAATTTTTCTGCCCAATTAGGTAACTTTTTGTTCAAGTCATTCATTTTATTTTGTATATGCTCTGTTCAATCTTGGTCTAGGCTAAATAGGTGTGTTAGAATCTTCTACTAGGGTATTCATTTTTCTTATATAAATTAAAGATGCCAAGAAATTATATTCTTGGTTTAATCCTTATCAAAGTGTAAGCAAACAAAGTTTGTGCACGTAGTAACTTCATGACTTCACATCACTTACTTTAGTATCCCATAATGCAGAGCACATATCCTTAAACATGTATAATACAGTGCATTATGGGAAGTCACTTGAACTACCCAGACTAGTTTTGACCTGTATTGAGGTCTCATCAGTGGGAGCCAGACCCAGAAGTGATACCAAAGTCGAAGTACCGTATTTTTTGTGCCATAAAACACACCTTTTTACATAGAGAAATCGACTTAGAATTGGGGTGTGTCTTATGATCCGAAGGTAGGTGATACCGGGTAAGACTTGGATTTCCCAGCATCAATAGTAGTTAGTGTAAACATAAATGCAAAAATGTAAACTAAACATAAGAAACCATTCTCTGCACACCTTGAAAAATGGCCAGAATTAGAAGTACAAATGAAAAATTGGATAACAGATCACCGAAGTATTGGAATATCTGTTTCTACGAAAATGATAATTTTTGAAGCAAAACGATGGGTGGCTTCTAATGGCATTACAGATTTTACTGGATCACCTTCTCGGTACTTTAGATTTATGAAAAGACATAGGCTATGCATTCGTACAAAAACCACTCTAGCCCAAAATATTTTTTCTAAAAATTGTCTCATAAATTTGGGGCGCATCTTATCATCCAAAAAATATAGTAATACAGAATTCATATTTCCAAATACAAGTAGCCAGAAGGTGTCACACCTTATTACTAAAATACTCTGGATTAGAGATAGATGTTTAAAGTTTTTCCACTTGGTTATACTACAAATTAAAGATGCCAAGAAATTATATTCTTGGTTTAATCCTTATCCAATTGTAAGCAAACAAAGTTTGCACGTGATGTAACTTCACGACTGAGCTTCATAGTCGCCTGTGTTCATTCTCATTCCACAATAGATCTCCCAGCCAACCTCACCTACCTTTGGGTGCAGACCATGGAAACATTTGGTGAAACTCAGGTGATTGCTCTTGATATTTCCAAGGCTTTTTATCCAGTCTGGCATCATGGCCTTCTTACCAAGCTACCATCTTATGCAGGGGCAAATATTCCAGGTGTGCGGTGCTCATCCACCAAATAGCATTATCACCAATATTATATTTTTACGTTTATTCCCATTAAAGATTCCCCTAATTGTTTCCAGACTTCATATGATTTCTGAAAGTAAAAACAGTATACTAATGCTTCACTTTTTGTTGCATAAACATTGCATCACGTTCGTGTTAATAGCCCAGTCCTTTGAAAAAATGTACAGATGGTGCAGCGGGTCAAATTCTTAGTGTTCTAGTAGTTTTAAACCACTTGAAAGGTGAGGCAGGGTGAGCTCTGAGACAATAGCACCTAGAGGATGTGATTGGTTATTGTATCAATCAATCCAATTGAACATTGTCATTTGTCATGAGTGGCTATTTTTGTTTTCTCAGTTTCATCTGTTTTGCATGCATGAAGTGTGAACTGATGTGGTAGACAAGTTTTTTATATATAATATAGAAAAGTTTTAATATATAATTTTCGATAAATTTATAACTTTTTTGCCCATATTTACAATGGGAATCAGTATTGTAGTTGAAGAAGATAAGCCTCATCCTCCTGTTCCAAATTTTGCACCTTTGAGTAATTCAAATATACCAATCAAATATAGCATTCTCCTTCATTATTGTTTTCTAATATATAGTATCTTAAAACAAACATGTTGTCCCCCACTCTGCGCAGATTTTGTTACAATTAATTGATGAAGTATTCAAAGTTATTCTACAATTAATTGCATTAGACCAATTGATATGAGCACTGATGGGCTATACACTCTTAAAACTTTCAAACATTGATAAAAATGCAATCATACTGTCAGACTGATGGGAATTTTTTGGCGTGGGTTGCATAACCCACGACAACACACCCAACTTAAATGGGCACACAATGCCACTGATCTTATGGTATTCCTCTTTCCCTTAGTGAATGAATTACCAGTTCCTCTCCTATCATTCATTGCAGGTCATGGTGGATGGTTCCCTTTCATCAGATTTTTCAGTCATTGCTGGTACGCCCAAAGGCTCTGTGCTTTCCACTTTTCCTCTTATTCATTACTTTTTCTCTCTCTCTCTCTCTCTCTCTCTGATATCCAATCCTATTCACAGTTTGCTGATGATAATACTGTCCACTGTTCTTTTTCATTTTCAAAACTTTATAGTGCTCAATGAGATCAGTGTCTTAAATACTGATCTCATTGCCATCCTGAAGTAAGATGAGGATAACGTGGTGAATTTTAATGCCACAACACACTCCTGTCTCATTTCCTGGAAGAAAGACCATTCCTCACTTTCTCTCACTTTTGACATCTGGCAAGCAGATGTCAAAAGTGAGGGAGAACTGAGAATTCCCCAAAGTGAACACTGCTTCACAAACAATGCTTTGTTTGTGAAGCAGTTTTTAGTTAATCACAATATCACTGTGCTTGAGCACCCACCCTATTTGCCAGACCTGGCTCCCTGCAACTTCTACCTCTTCCCAAAGGTCAATCCGATGCTCAAAAGAACCCAATTTTTCTCTGTAGAAGATGTGAAAGCAAAAATGACAGAGATCCTCAACAGCCTTTCAGAAAATGATTTGCAGAATTGCTTTGAATGTTGGCAGCATCATATGCAGCTGTGCGCAACTCAGAAGGGAACTATTTTGAAGAAGATTGTAGTTGATTTTCTCAATTTGTTAAATAAAAAGAGATACAGGCACAGACTTTTTTTTTTTTCTGTGTCTGACCTCATATGTGTAAGTTTGTGTCGTTTATGGCAACTTCAGTCAGTATTAGTATGTTTATATTTGTCAAGGTATAGTTGAGCAGTGTTATCAGTGTAAGCCAGTATTTCTTTATAATTATAATAATAATAATAATATTATTATTATTATTATTAGTCAGCATTCTTAACAAATGGAATAATTTCGGTGAGATTTTTTTATTATTGTTTATTATTATTATTATTATTGTTTTCTGAGGCCTCCAGGGAGTCAAGGACTCATCGAGGGAGGCTGTAAATTACCCAACACAGCTATCATACCTTCCCTTAAATTCATTTACACTAGATGCACACTCACTACCCCTAAGGGCAAATTATTCCACTCACTTACTGCTCTCTGAGAGAAAAACTTAGCTCCTACCCCTTTCTTGACTGAGAACAACCTTAACTTCCATGGATGCCCCCGTGTTCTCTCCCTGCCTTCCATATAACGAAAAATTTCATCATTTGAAATGCTATAACACCCATTCAAAAGTTTATAGACCTCTATCATATCACCCCTCTTTCTCCTGTTAACCAGAGTCTGTAATCCACATACTTGCAATCTGTACTCATAATCCAAATCCCATAATTCGGATATAATCTTCGTAAATCTTCTTTGCACCCTTTCCACAGCTTCTTTATCCCCTTGAAACCCGGGAGACCAAATCTGCGCACAGTAATCCAAGTGTGGGCTTATCAAAGCCTTATAAAGAGGCAAAATTATTTCCTTATCCTTACATGTCAATAGTTCAGCATAGAAATTATCCTCTGAGTTGTATTTGCAACTTTTGCTATGTGACCTTTGAACTTTAAATTCTTATCCACCAATACACCAAGATCCCTTGCCTCTTCAGTTTCTTGTAGCATAACTCTGCTAATATAACATGCTGTTGGATCTCTAATCATGCCAAAGTGCATAACTTTATACTTACTAACATTAAACTGACAGCGATTTTCATTTGCCCAGATTTCCAGTCTATTCAAATCATTTTGTAATTGCTGAACATCAGTAGCATCTCTGATTGCCCTGCCTATCTTTGCATCATCAGCAAACAATTGCAAATCTGATGATAGACCCTGCTTGAAGTCATTAATGTATAGATTGAACAATAATGGCCCAAGGACTGAACCCTGAGGTATACCACTGGTTACCTTAAATCTGGCAGATTCACACCCACTGTATACCACTTTTTGATATCTGTCTGTTAACCATCTTCTGATCCAAGTCAATAGGTTATGTTCCAATCCCATATTCTCCAGTTTATGCAACAGCCTATCGTGTGGTATCCTATCAAATGCCTTAGAAAAATCCAACATTATCATAGTGTATCCATTTCCTTTATCCAACTCATCAATTTTATCAGTAAAGCATTCAATCATTACAAGAAGGTGATCATATTTAATTTCCATATGTGCTAAGGAGCAGTAGCGCACTCAGGATTTAATCTTGGAGGGGGCCGAGCACTCAAGATTTAATCGGAGGGGGAGCACTCATGATTTAATCTTGGAGGGGGGGGTGCCGAGTTGAGTAGACAATTTGAGAATGCACACTACATTGCATACAACCTATGACTGAGCATCTGCAGTGATTGTTAATACATGGTACCCGTGATCTCCTCTGACCCAACTTGGGTAAACGAAGTAGCGCTCCGTCCGCAAGAGCACTACTTTATTTGCCTTACGTTCACAGTGGGTGGGATTCCCGTGAGCTATAGGGTATTCCCACTTTATGTGATCGTTAATTCATAAGTATTATAGAAATATAAGACACAACATAAATTTAAAAAAAAAGAATTTTAATTAGGAAAAGATTTTTGGAAAATTTTGTAGTGTTTTCTTTTGGGGGGGGGCAGGGCCTCTTGGCCCCCTCCCTGGGTGCACTACTGCTAAGGAATGTCAGAATGTATCACTAAAATTTTCAGACCTTTCAGTAGTCATATGACTTTGTCCAATCTGGAAAATATTCACTTTTTTTTTTTCTTTTTTTTAACCCAAAGACAAACTCTCAGGCATTTACCATCTTTGCTTTTTTGGCATATCAGATTTTGGGCAATCATCAAGATTTGCACCTGTTTTCATAAGGAACATAAATATACATCAAGTGTTTGTGAACTTGAACAATTTGGCCTTGTGAAATGTGCCTTCTCTTAATCTCTGGTATTTTGGACAAAAATTAAAATTTTATGTACGCATAAAATTCTTATGGACCAACTTTATAAAAAAAAAAAAAAAAAAAAAGCCATGAAGCATTATTATATTGTCCTAATTTGAATGGGTCCAGTGATCTATGTATGTCTACCTCCCTTATAAGAAATAGTACTTCTAGTCTGTCAATCTTACCTAGTTTTTGACTCTAGGATATAATTGAACATGGATACCTTATTAAAGTTATCATGCTGAATTTCAAATTTTTTTCTGTATGTAATTCTGTTTAATTTTTTATACTGAATATGCTTATTAAAAATTAATCAAAATATTATACCAATAAATGATTGATTTCACATAAGTTATCCATATTAATTTAGCTATAACTCTTCCTGTTTCTGTATCCATCTATCTTGCATCATTTGTTCTCTCATTTTCCTCTCTCTCACTCCACACACTTCACTATTTGCATGCATTTCTTCGTTCTCTTACATCCTACTTTCTGTTCTTCTTACACAACATCTCTTACTTCCTCAGCTCTCTCTCTCTCTCTCTCTGTCTCTTTCATTACTCTTCTTCCAACAAGCTTCTCCAGTTGACTTACATCGAATCCATTTAAATGCAGCCCATCAACTTATACATTTCTATCCATTCCTTAAAGACACTCACACATTCACAAACTTTTCTCCTTTCTTCTCAAACATCATCATTCACAATATTTTCTTCTGTCTCAACTCATCATACCTGAGCATCACAATGACTACATTTCTCACCACACTGTTGTCTCATGTTCCCCATAGTATGCTCTTGATATCCATTCTCATGTTCTCCATTTTCCCAAACAAATCATATGTTCCTACTACCATGACCAACCCTCTTGTTTGCTTGTTCTTCACATTCAGTGTTATAATCAACTGCTCATTCTCAAATGCAAACCTTGTGTACATTCTCATCACCACTCCTCTAATAATGGAAACCTCCATAAAATGCCACTGGGAAATGATTCTTTATTTCATTCACTTAGCCATTTTTTTTATTCTTTCATAACCTTCTATTCATATTCATTAATTTTCCAAAATTCATACTGCATGTGGCTCATCTCCTTCCTCATTTTCACCAACTATACAGAAAGAATTAATAAATAAGCCTTAAATGAATAATTTACTAAATATTTACATTTTTAAAATTTGTTAAGTTATTCCTTTCTCTTTCTTTATTTTCCATTCTAGCAAGCTCTCCAATGGCTGCTTCAGAATGAAGGTTCTATCGGGAAAAAATTTCAGACATTTCTAAAATATCATGGGCATCGATGTTTTAAAGAGGTAAAAATAACTTTTTTTTTAATATTCTGATATGCATTTTAATATCAATAGTCTGATTATAGCCAATATGGAATTACCGTTCTGACTTTTAATCACTGTTCTACTTTACTAAAAGTAATGTGAGATGTAAGAGTGTTGAATAATGGTGTTTGCTGCAGAAGATGTCTGTGAACAGGATGTGAATGAACTCTGTCATTTGGAGGTGATCAGGCTGGTGATTTTGTTAATGTGAAATTACACTGTTTAAGAGCTTTGTAAGGTATCCTCAGATAAGAACATCAAATGATGAGTTGTGGGAGAAATAGGTTGCTAGTGTAAGGTACTTAGTGAAGTACATTTGAAATAAATGGTGTTCATTAAGAGGATAAATAAAGTAAGAAGTGAAATGGATGCATACCGAAATTAAATAGATATTGACCAGGCTAAGAAAAGACATGCATATTAAGGAAAGAGAAAGCACAATTCTTCCTCTAAGTCATAAATGTTTCCTTTTGTGAGGAAGGCAAGAAAATAATCACTGTAGAGGATGTAGTGGAATTCTTTGTCAGAGTATTTCATATGAGGTTGATTTTGTGCATACTCCTGAGAAGGTGGGGGATCAGGGATCACTATAAAGACTAATATTTATTCATTTAGAATTATGGTCAGAGCAACTAAAATTCATATTTTGTCTGTTAATTGCTTTGTATTCTCCGACCAATTTGCATATTATCATGAGCGTAAAACCAAGTTTCTGTTTCATAGCCTACTGTCACTCTGATTAGATTGCTTGTAGCTTCCCTTTTCACAATTCAGCCTGGAGATACATTAGAATTGCTGCAAAAAAGATTTTCTCATGACTTGATCAAGTGGTTAGCATACCCATTCTCCAGCCAGAAGGCTACAGGTTCGCATCCTGCCATGGGCATGGATGTTTGTGATTGTCTGTGAAAATAGTGGTGGTGGGCTGTAGATGGTATTGGTGTAGTTGATGTGGTTTGCTGTAGTTGGTGGATTGAATGGTGGAGACAGAAAGTTGTAGAGTAGGTACCCTTCCTCAATGAGTCTGTGGACTCCTTGGAGGTGTCACATAATAATAATAAATTATTTGGTTTAGATTGTCTAAGCATCTCTTCATTCTTCTCAGCAGTTACACACTGTTTAATTTCTGGTTCATTAAGAACAATTTATGTCCAACTGAAGCATTATTATAGCAAGAGTTTAGCATTTTAAATCCACATTTCTCTCGAGTATAATTTTCAACTCGCAGATAAGGTATTAATTAACTATAGTCTTCATCATCAATCTCAACAAGTGAACGTTCTCATTTTCCATTCTATATATGAAATGTGCTTATTATCAATGAAATTGCCCAGATTGCTATGTATTGTAAATCTGAAAGTCCTTCCATTTGCTTTGCAAGTTTATCAAGTTTCCTGTATTCCCTAAAAAAAATTCCTTCTTTCCTTTGTCCCAGCCAAGAGTCTATTATGTTCCTTGCTCTTTCTCTCATGGGCCTTCATATAGGAAGACTGGTGAGTTTTATGCTTAGAAGAACATTACAATAACATAAGATAACAGGAATCAGATAGTTTATTCTTGTTTATAATGCTATTTCTTTGGGACACAAGATTGATGCAAAAGACAAGTCTTATATAAAAGCCATTTTTAGTGGAAAGTTATGACACTCTGATTCAGTAAGAGTGATTACCTTTTACTTCCTGTTTTGAGAACAATCTTATTAAATTACCCTTCACAATCTTTCTTTCGATATGTAGCTTCTTTCGATATGTAGCCAGCAAAAGAAAGAATGATTATGGAAGGATGACATTGATTGGAGGAAATGGTATAAAGACAGCTGTTGCAGAATGTGTTGTGGAGATACTTAATGAGCAATTCATAAAGATCTTTCAATCTTGTGAATGTGACTTCATGGAGAGATTAAGAGCAGTTGATGATGGGGAGGAGAGACTGACTGTAAGTGAGGAAGAGGTGTTTGGGGAGTTGAGTAAACTAGATGTAAATAAGGCTGTGGGACTTGATAATATATCACCACGTATTCTGAAGGAGTGTGCTAGAGAGTTGACACCTGCCTTGACATATTTTTTTAATACGAGTCTTGCACTTGGTCAAGTTCCTAAAGAGTGGAAGGAGGGCAAGATTGTGCCACTTCATAAAGGAGGTGATCGAACTCAAGCATCAAACTATAGGCCTATCTGTGTGTCAGGTGTTGTGGTTAAGTTGTTGGAGAAGCTTGTAAAAACTAGGATCCAGAGTTGGGTTGACAACAATTGTATTATCTTTGATGGACAGCATGGATTTGTTAAAGGGAGGTCATGTTTTAGTAATCTACTTACTTATTACAATAAAGTGACTGCTTCCTTGGACAGAGGAGAAGGATACACAGTAATATACTTGGATTTCGCAAAAGCTTTTGATAGAGTACCTCATGATAAGTTGACAGTCAAACTAGAGCAGATGGGGTTGGATATTAGATTAGTGCATTGGATTGGAGACTGGCTATCTGATAAGTATCAACAAGTTGTGTATGGGGGTGCAATATCCAGGAAAAGGAAAGTCACTAGTGGAGTGCCTCAGGGGTCTGTTTTAGGGCCATTACTGTTTAACTTATATATTAATGATATTGGTGAAGATTTGGATGGAGATATTCAGTTGTTTGCAGATGATGCAAAGTTGGGACGAACCATAAAGAGTAGTGAAGATGTTGTGGCCTTGCAAGAAGACTTGAATAAATTGAGTGATTGGGCAAGCAAATGGGGATGTGAGTTCAATGTTGCAAAATGTAAGGTTTTAAAATTTGGAAAACAAAGATGGGATGCAGAATTTATGCTTGGTGAGAATATATTGTTGGAAGTAGAGGAAATAAGAGATCTGGGGGTGATAGTGGATAAGGATCTAAAATTTAGGGGACACATCGCCAAAATTGTGAAGACAACACAAAGACTTCTGGGAATGATGCGGAGGACACTGACATGTAGAAGTAGGGAGATACCTGTTCCAATGTATAAGGCTTTGATTAGGCCACACTTGGACTATTGTGCCCAGATTTGGTCACCGGGTTTTCAGAAGGATGACGAGATGTTGGAAAGGGTCCAAAGGCGAATGACTAAGGTAGTTTCTGACCTCTGGAATGTTGAGTATGAGGAAAGATTGAAAAGATGTAATTTGCAGAGTCTCGTGGAGAGAAGGAAGAGGGGAGATATGATAGAGACCTACAAGTTGGTAAGGGGTTGTTATAGGATCAATGGTGGAGAAGTTCTACAGAGAATAGTGGGAGATCAGGAGAGAACCAGAGGTCATCCCTGGAAACTGTATAAGGAGGGTGTGAGTAAGGGAGTGAGAGGCAGGTTTTTTTCGTGCAGAGTTGTGAGTGATTGGAATGCCCTGCCTGAGAGCGTGGTGTCTGCAAGTAGTTTGAATGTGTTTAAGACACGGTATGATGAGATGTGTGTGTAAGATAAAAGGACCTCCTAGATGAGTCTTTGACTCCATGAGGTCTTGTTTTAATAATAATAATAATAATAATAATCTTAATTGATGATGATAACTTTTTTAACATATATTTTTCTACGTATTCAGTATATTCATGCTCAATGAAATTTTCTTTGGAGTTTAACAGTATTACAGTTTAAGCTCTCCTCATGCTTAACATGCATATCCTTTTTTTTTTTTTTAATGGCATCTATCCATTCTCTGTATGGTCTACCTCTTCTGTTTATACCATCCATAATACTAAACATGAATGTCTTTATCTTCCGGTCCTCACTCATTTTGCAGATGTGTCCAAATAATTGCAGCTTCCATTTTATAATCTTCTGCATTAGATTCTTCTTTGGTTGTATCTTCTGATAGAGTTCTTCATTTGTGATTTTCTCTACCCATTCTATTCTTAAAATCTTCCTGTAACAAGTTCTTTCAAATACCAAAATTCCCTTTCTTGATTCCTTATTTATCATCCACATTTCAGATCCATACAGTACACTGCTAAAGATGCATGTTTCCAACACTCTTAGTTTCGTTTGCGGGCTGATTACTTTTCTAGATGTTATCCATGGCCTTCAGATTTATTCTTCCCTCTGCAATCCTGATCTTTATTTCTTTTTTACAATCCAAATCATACGTCATTTTACTTCCCAAATATGTGAGTTTTTCTATTTTGTATATCAATTCAATCCACTTGTATCTTTTGTTTCATGTTCTTCTCACCAAATACCATCGTCTTTGTTTTTTCCAAGTTCATCACAAGTCCAAATCTCTTTCCTTTCCTCATTTAACAGTTTCAATGTTTTTTGTAGTTCTTTTTCATCTTCTTCATTAATAACAATGTCATCTGCAAATCTCAGATTGTTAATTCTCATCCCATTTACTGATGTTCCTTTTGCATCTTCCTTTATTTTATCCATTGCTTTTTCTAAATGTGCGATGAAAATGATTGGTGATATTGGGTCCCTCTGTCTAGTACTTCTTCTTGTTCTAAACCATTTCCCCAAATCATCACCTATTCTAACTGCTGCTGCAACTGCATTCTTATGTACATCTTTTAATATAACTATTAGTTTTCTATCAATTCCATAGGATTCTAGAATGTCACTTTTTGGTTGATACTGTCAAATGCCTTCTGAAAATCAACAAAGCAAGTATATATGTTTTTGTTTTTTCTCTTGGGTTTCTCTGCAGTTAACCACATTGTCAAAATCTGTTGAATTGTACTTTGATGTCTTAAGGATACTTGTGACATAAAGACTGAATAATATAAGCACGTAAACACAAGAAAGATATTTAATTAACCAAATATTTTGGTCTGGAAATATTTCCAGACTGAAATATTTGGTTAATTAAATATCTTTCTTGTGTTACGTGCTTATATTATTCAAATTGTACTTTTATCTTTTCTAAATCCTGCTTGCTCATTTGCAAGGTATGCTTCCAATTATGTTCTCAGTCTTTCTGTCAGTATCATCATCATCATCACCTTACCAAGGTGACTTGTCAAAGCAATTGTTCTATAATTTTTACATTCTAGCTTATTTACTTTTTTGTATAATGTCACTAATATCGATTTCACCCTGCTCCTCTGGCATTTTCCCTTCTATCTATACCATATTACATAGTTGGTGCATTTCTGTAACCATACTTTTGCCATCATATTTAATGATTTCTCCAGTGATGTTATCATTACCAGGACTCTTAATGTGTTTTAGCCATCCTATTGCATTTTCTACCTCTCCTCTTAAAATGTCCATATTATAGTCATTACCTGGTGGTGATATCTGCTTCAATTCTTCAGACAGTTTTTCAATACTCTCTAAATCTAGTTTTTCTTCATATAACTCACTACAGTATCTTGTCCACCACTGTACAATTTTATCTTTATACATCAATACTTTGCCTTTTTCATCTTTAATTGTGGTCTGTTTTGGTTGCCACTTTCTGTTAATAATTCTAATCATTTTGTACACCTCCCTAGTTTTATGCTGTCCATAGTGCTGTTCTATATTATTGCATTGGGCTTCTAGCCATTTCATCTTATCCATTCTCACTGCTTTTTTCACCTCATTACACTCTCTACTATTTTAATATCTCCCTTTAAATTTTTCCTATATCATTTACACAAATTAAACAACAGTGATCCAAGCACAGAGCCTTGCATCACACCACTAGTCACCTACCTTCTCCTGGATTCTGCTCTTCCATATACCACTTTATGATATCTGTCCATCATCTACTTTCATATCCATATCACAAGTTTCGTATCCATCCACATTTGTTGCAATGTTATCCTTTCAAACACCTTTGCAAAATCTAGCTGTATCATCATGCAGCCATTCCTTTTATTCAACTCAGCTGTCACACTATTATAAAAAGTTTGTAGATTACTAAGGCATGGCCGATCATTCACAAAGCCATGCTGTCCCTCATAAAGTATCCTATTCTTATCCACCCATTCCTAAATTCTCTGTTGACTAACTTTTTTAGTACTTTTTCCACCACTCCTGAGATACTGATTGCTCTATAATTTGCTGCCTTTATGCAGAGGAATTATTTTGCCTTCCTTCCACTCTCTTTGGACTTTGCCAGAGCTGAGACTTAAATTAAATGAATTAGACAAAGGCATTGCCAGTTCTCCTGCACATTCTCTTAAAATGCAAGGCGACATCCCATCCAATTCCACAGCTGTATTTGCATTCAGATTCTGCAATATCCTAAGTGCCTCCAGTTCATCATCCACTATTCTCGCATCAATCTCATAACAGTATCTTCACTTGAATGATATTCCATTGCATAATGGAATGGCCAGCCTGGTTGGCCAAACAGTTAGCATATCTGCTCTCCAGCTAAAAGACTGTGGTTTCAAATCCTGCATGGGCATAGATGTTGGTGATTGTCTGTGAAAATGCTAGTGGTGGTGATGGGTGGTAGATGGTGTTGATGTAGTTGCTGTTGTAGGTGCCTCCCTCAACGAGTCTTTGAACTCCCTGGCGGTGTCATGTAATGATATTAATAATAATAATGGTCACCAAGTATCTCAATAATTTTGTCTTCTGCTGTTACTTCTCTACCATCTGCACTCATTGAAGTTATCCTTCCATAGTCATTCTTCCTCCCACTTGCTTCATAATAAAAAACTCTTTTTTGATTTCCTTTCACTGCTCAACTAATTTCTCATAATCTGATATTGCCTTCCTTACCATGCTAGTCACCATTCTCCTAATACTTTTTTTTTTCAGCTCTTGTTTAATGATATTTCTCATCCATCTAACTCATACCATGGTAAGGGAGGCAATGTAGCCATCTTCTAATCCTGTAACAAGATCCAAATTCTTGTACCCTGAATCCCTCTGTTACATTCTGCTTCAAATAATTATCTCTCAGTAAGTGTATAAATTCCATTTCCTTCCTGCCATGTGATCTTTCCTCCTTCCAGTCATGTATCAGAGGTTGAAATTACCTGATTACCTTGATGGACCCGTGTTTCACTCAGAATTTCTCCATGAGTGCAGGTCACAAAGATGCCTCCAACGATCTCGATTTTGAGCCTTTCTCTCTCTTCCATGTTATACTCAGATTTCACTAGTGGATCTTCCCATCTTGTAGGTGGTCTTCCTGGTTTTCTCTTTATTCTTGGTTGCCAGTTGAGTATTCTATACGTTCATCTGTTATCCTTGAGTCTGGCTATGTGACCTGCCCATTTCATCTTGCTTTTATATATTGCAGTTGCCACATCTTTTATGCCTGATCTCTTTCTTAGTTCCGTGTTTCTAACACGTTCCATCCTGCTGATGTTACAAATCCTGCATTCTATTGCACGCTGAGTTATTCTGAGAGAGTCTTGAAAGTCTCTATTGTTGTGTTCCATGCTTCTGGTCCACATGTGAGTGATGGTAGAATATCACTATTAAATAGTTTTGCCTTTGGAGAGATGTCAAGATTTGGATCAGTTAGTGTTTCTTTTAGTCTGTTGAATGATAGCCATTCAGCTTTCTTTCTTTTTGCTAGTTCTTCAGATAAATCATTATTCGTTTTTATTGTTTGTCCTAAGTACTTGTATGAGTCAACTTGTTCTATAGGGATGTTATCAATACATAGGTGACTGTCACTTGTATAGATGTTTTTGATCCATTTTGTTTTTTCTAGATTCATTTCTAAGCCTATCTTACTGCTGTTTGTGTGTATACTTTTTCACTCATTTCTTTTAGGTCTTTTGGGTTGTGGGATATCAGTACTAGATCATTGGCAAACATAAGAATTTGTAGCTTTTCACCATTTATGCTTATCTTTTTAATCTCATCCACTTCAGAATAGTGCCATCAATATACACTGCTTGGAATGAAGTCAACAGACACCATAATGTGAGGAACAAACAGTTTTTTGTTTGTTCTAATTAATTAATAATTAATTACTCGACTTACACTCATTAATCTTGCTATTAAAATTAACTCAATCATTGAAAAGCTTCCTCCCACTGTAGAATGCTCTGTATGTTGATGACTTCACAATATACTGTCACTCACGTAACATGAGAGTAATTGAAAGACAACTTCAACAAGCAATTGATCATGTCTCTCTCTATGGGCTCTTAATAATGGGTTTAAGTTTTCAACAGAAAAAAGTATCTGTGTACACTTCTGTCGAAAATGCACTCATCACCCAGATCCTGAACTGAGAATGGGACCTACTGTTATTTCTGTAACTACAGAAACCAAGTTCTTGGGACTCATTTTTGACAGAAAACTCACATTTCTAGCACACATTCGTCAACTAAGAGAAAAGTGCAAAAGAACTTTGAACCTCCTTTGCACTCTATCCTCTACTGGGTGGGGTGCTGATCGAGCTTCATTGCTCCATCTTTATCGTGCACTTATACGTTCAAAGCTGGATTATGGATCCCAAGTCTATGGTTCGGCAAGACAGAGTAACCTACGATGGTTGGATTCCATCCATCATCAGGGTATACAGATAGCTACTGGTGCCTTTCGCACCTCACCCACTCCAAGTCTCTATGTAGAAGCAAATGAACCGGCTCTATCACTTCGACGAAAACAGTTGTCTCTTAATTACGCCCTAAAAATAAAATCTCTCCCCGATCACCCTACATGGAATAGTATCTTCTCTCTGCGTTGGGAAGCTCAATATCACACACATCAAACTGCTATACATCCTTTTAGTATGCGTATTAAAGAAACTATGCAAGCTGTTAGTATAAATGTTGACAACATTAGCTACACTAAACATAACAACATCCCTCCATGGCAGGTTTGCACACCATCTTGCAACCTCTCACTTTGTCAGCTACAGAAATCTTATACCCCATCATCCATCTACCTACAATTGTTTAATGCACACAGAGCAGCACACGCTGATTTCTTACCCATCTATACTGATGGTTCAAGAACTAACATCTCTGTTGGCTGTGCTGCTGTGTTTCCTGACATTATTATTTCAAATCAGATTCCACCTGACTGCAGTAATTATACAGCAGTTACATGCCATTCAGCTTGCACTTGTGCATATAAAAGAAAACTGCTACCAAAGGTGTATAATTTATACAGACTCATTGAGCTATTTACAAGCTATCTCTTCTCCTATGTATAATCCTCATCCAGTACTTTATGAAGTGCTACACACTGCTTCACAAAATGAAAATCCTTAATTTCGATGTCCAGTTCTGCTGGATTCCCAGCCACATTGGAATCAAAGGAAATGAGGCTGCAGATGCAGCTGCTAAATCAACCCATACCTTCTCCACATACTATTTGACAGTTCCATATACAGAACTACAGACAACTTATAAGATCAAGGCTAATTGCTCAGTGGGAGTTAACATGGCAAGAAACATCAACAAACAAGTTATATAACATTAAACCTGAAATTAAACATTGGCTTTCTAGTCAATGTACAAAGAGAAGGGAGGAGGTTGTCCTTGCTAGGCTCTGCATAGGTCACAGTCACCTTACGCATTCTCATTTACTGAGAGCTGATGACCCTTCCATATGTGAAAAATGCAACACACATCTTACTATTCATCATATTCTGGTAGATTGTCAAAAATTTACACGAGAGAGGAATGAAATTTTCACCTATCTAACCAAGCCATATACACTCAGGGAAATGCTAGCAGACTCAGGCAAATTGTATGATGTTTTTGATTTTTTAGAAAGAATTAATTTGTACAAACACATTTGACCATAAATTTGTTTATATGTAAATACTTTTTTGCTTAACTTAACTTTTATCTTTTATTTGTAATATATCTGACCAATTATGTATTATCATAGGCCTTGATCTTGTATATTTGTATCACTCTGCTGTAATTTTGTTAATATGTAAATACCATAATGCTAAACTTAAATTTTATGCATCAATGCTGTATATAATAATTCCTTTTATTAGTATAATAATGTTTGTTGTAATCTTCCTAGATGTAGACACTGCTTTCCTTGACTTGTTTTGTATATACATATGTTAACCTATAATTATCTATTTATGTACTGCTGAAACCTCTGCAGTAATTTTGTTTATATGTAGATATTGTATCACTTAACATGCATTTTGTGTATGCATCTTATTTATTGCTTTATTTTTCGAATAATCATGTAATACTGTAGAACATCTTATGTATTTGTGTACTTTCTAGTAATTCTGTTTATATGTATTCTAAATTCTGTTTCTACTGCATTACTAAATTTAATTTTCATACATGCATATTGTATAATAATCCCTTTTTGCCTATTTTTGTACTGCTATAAAGGCATCTATTATAATTTTACATATATGTAGATACTGTGTTCCCTGGCTTAGTGTTTCATATTTTATGTACTAACTTATATTGTTAACTATTTTTGCACTACTGTAATAACCTCTGATCGTGTGTGTTGCTGTGCCCTCTGCAGCAGTTCTGTTTACCTAGAGATGCTGCTTTATGAAATTATTTTTCTGTAAATGCTTATAACCTTTAGTATGGTACAGTATGACCTTTGTAGTTTTTGTACCAAATAAACTAGAAACCAACCAACCAATCATATTAATCTGCTGATGCAGGTCTTCCACGTTATCCCTGGCACTCTGCCTTACCTATAGCAGGAACTAATTTTATATTTTGTCCTGTTGGCCTTAATCTCACACCAGGTTGACTCAAAAGAACTGCCATCTGCTCAACTGACTCCTATTCTTGTTGGCTGCAATTCATCTGTTATTATCTGCAGTGCTCCCCCCCCCCCATCCTGTCTACTTAGTCCTCCCTGAAAATACTAAATCTATCACATTCTATCCATGTAACTACATTATCTGCTTTTGACCAAGTCTCACTAATACCTATGATATTTGGTGAGGTTGCACTAATTGCCAAAAACTCCTCCTGTTATTCCTGATGGTTCTAGAGAAACAGTAGCATTCCCTTGGGCTCTCAACCACTCTACATTCTGAATTGACTTCCCCATTTGATGCTGTTGTCTGAAAAAATAGACACATTTTTTGTTCATTCACTTCATGAGTGACTTCACACACACAAACACACATACGCTTGTCTGCATTTGTCCTAATTTCTTTAGTTTTCCTGACTTTGCATTTTCAAACTTTCAGTGAACAAAGCTAATCTGTAAACACCTAACTCTGAATCCATTTAATTGCAGCCCATCAGCTTTGTACAAATCTTTCCATCCATCAAACTCAAGCAATAGGTCTACAAACTCTACATCATTTCTTCTGCACAATCTGTGTATTGATTCATTACCTATCATTGTCCTCTCTCAGTTTGCCTCTATCATAGTATGGCTGCAGACTCACAAAGAAATGCTGTCATTCTTCTTTTTTGCTTCTTCCAGTGATATTCTTGGACTTTGCAAAAATGTTGATTGGTTACCACATAAGTTGGTGTACAAGCTACAGAAAATGGGAATGGATATTAAGAGCATAAGCAGTGGTATTCCCCAGAGATCTCTTCTTGGGATAATACTGATTAACTTGCTTGTAAATGATATTTCATGTGGATTGAATGTGGATCTTCATTGTTTGCTGATGTTCATAGTTTGGGAGAATTTTAAGGAGCACTGCTGATGTTAATTCCCTTCAGGAAAATTTGAATAGACTTTTAACTTCAACAAATTAGTGAGTTGTAGTTTTAATATTAATAAGTGCATGTGCTGCATTTTGGAAAACAGAAGTAGAAGGCTGTATTCTACACTGTTTGGAAAGAAGTCAACAGACACCCCCGATGGGCAAGGTGCATTGTGCCATGTAATGAGTCACGTGTTTGTAGCTGGTATAAATTGGAGGAATATGATGGTATGATCCTGTTTTCCCTAGTTTAGCCTCGGACCTCTGTTTGTGGTGCCATGGCCGTTGAACTCCAAGTGGTATTTGAACATTCTGGTGAATGCAACGCTTTCTACTTTGTGGTGTTTCTACAGACTTGACCATTGTCTCTTTCAGCAAGACAATGCAACAATGCACTGTGTCATAAGGCTGCTGCTGTAACTGCATGGTTTCTGGACATGAACATCTGAAAAGTTCTCGGCCTCAACCATAAATGGCAACACTATCGGAAAGATTTTTTTTTTCCAAGTTTGTACATCTGTCATAAGCATCCATGTGAAATTGCAAGTCATTCTATCAAGTGGATTTTTTTATACAGCTGTCGGAAGCCAAAGTGTTTCTGTATCCCTTGAAATGGATAAAATTGAGTATCGTGCGGTTATAAAATTCTTTGTAAAAGAAGGTTTAATGACAAAAGAAATTCATTTGAAGTTCATAAAAGTTTATGGGCACTCTTCTCCTATTTTTTAACAATTAAGAAATGACCTGCCGAGTTTAAACTTGGTTATACCAGCCTTGAAGATGATTCACATGAAGGACATCCGAAAAGTGTAACAACACCAGAAATCATTGATCAAGTGAAAGATATGGTATTGGATGACTGGCGAGTCAAAGTGTGTGAAATTTCTGAGACGATAGGCATTTCAAAAGAATGTGTAGGATATATTTTGTTCCATGAAGAATTGCAAATGAAAAAGCTTTGTGTAAGATGAGTGCCATACTTGCTCACAGCAGATCAAAAACGCACTCACATGAAAATCTCTGAACAGTGCTTGGAGCATTTTAACAAGAATAAAACTGATTTTGTGTTTTGATTATTACTATGGATGAGACTTGGATTCACCATTACACACCAGAATCCAAACAGCAGTTAAAACAGTGGACAGAAACCAGTTGATCAGCATCAAAGAAGACAAAGTCAGTTCCACCTTAATTATCTTGAAAAGGGTGAAACAGTAACTGGGGAATATTATTCTGATCTTTTAATCAGACTAGACGAAAAAATTCATGAAAAAAGACCCAGTTTGCAGAAATAAAAAACATCTTTCATCAGGACAATGCACCACCTGCCCACAAAGGTGTTTTGGCAACTTTGTAAAATTAAGGGATCTGCATTATGAATTGTTCGAACATCCACCCTAATTCCCAGATTTTGCTCTCTCTGACTTCTATCTCTTCCAAAGAAATAAAACTCTTCCTCGCCCTGTCAGTGTTTTTCATCAAATCAAGAGATGATTGCAGCCATAGAGGGGTATGGGATAATGATGCTGGACCATTGATGGAATAAATGTATTAGTCTTAAGGGAGATTATGTTGAAAAATAAAAATAATTTTGAAATTACAAATTTGTTTTTTCATTATTAGGCCAGGAACTTTTTAGACCCCCCTTGTTTGTAGATCTTTGATATATTAGCATTTTGGCAGCTTCTGTAAATCTGTGAACATGGTTGATTAATTCAGTGTATGATATTCCTGTGAGTTATCAAAGTACTTGATATTTTTCTTTGGTGGTATGAAAAATGCCAGTCCTGATGTATGTATTTGCTTTTTCTCTACATCTTTGATATGTTCCTTGTAGTAGATTTCTCTTGAACCTGTCTATTGAACATAACAGATGCCACATGTTCAGAAAATATTGAAAACAACTGATTGCTTGAGAAGGAAAGCGAGGCTTTTTTTTTTTTTTTTTGGTAATCTTAAATTCATTGGCACTTTTTTTGTAGTGGTGTGAAGGAAAGTTTTAAATTGTGTTGTTTGAGTATTTTTGTTATTTTATCTGTATGGTTTTTAATACAGGACACAGAAACAGCACCTTTAATTAATACTTATGTATATATTTTTATGGGTATAAAATTTTTGTCCTTACGACTTTCAAATTACATAAGCAGAACAGAAACCAGTATATTATTATTATTATTATTAAGAGAGACCTCCAAGTAGTCAGAAACTCATCGAGGGAGGCCACAATTCATTCACACTGCTTGCACTCACAAGATCCAAAGGCAATCCATTCCAATCATGCACCACCCTCTGAGAGAAAAATCTAGTCCTCACACCCTTCTCAGCTTCCATGGATGTCCTCTTATCCTTTTCCCACCCTCATAAATTTAAAAATTCCATCAGTTGAAATCCTGTATGACCTTTTCAGAAGTTTGGAAGTCTCAATCATATCACCCCTCTTTCTCCTGTTTGCTAGTGTCTACAGTCTACAAATTCTCAATCTGTCTTCATAATCAGAAAATATTGCCACAATCCTGATATCATTTTAACACTTCCTTTGTACTCTCTCCAATATATCAGAATCACAACGGAAACTAGGAGACCAGACCTGCACACAATAATTCAAGTGAGGTTTTACCAAGGCCTTGTAAAGAGGCAAAATAACATCCTTATCTTTATATGTGAACATTCATTTCAACATTGCAATTATCTTTTGAGTTGTATTTGCAATCTTTGCCACATGGCCCCTGAACTTCAACTTCCTATCTATTAACACTCCAAGATCCCTAGCGTCATCAGTTTCTTCTAGCCTAATCCCACCAATATAAGACGACATTGGATATCTAATCATGCCAAAGTGAATGACTTTACATTTACTGACATTGAACTGACACCTATTTTCCCATGCCCACAATTCCAGCCTATTCAAATCATTCTGCAAAGACTGCATTTCAGCAGCATTCCTGATTACTTTACTTATCTTTGCATCATCAGCAAATAACTGTATGTCGCTCGTCAAATCCTTGCCAATATCATGAATGTACAGATTTGATAACAGTGGACCAAGCACTGATCCTTGTGGTACACCACTTGTTATTATTATTTTTTTTTTTATTAATCTTTGTACTGGTTATGGGCAGTACTACCCTTACATCACGTCCAGACATCTCGTCCAAACTTGATATAGGCCTAATCCTTTACAAGTGCTTTACCTTATGCCTGTTCTAGTTATCATTTTAGTCATTCTCTGGTGGCAACACCATGCCACTAGTGTGCCCTGTAGGGCGCTCAAGGAGAGAACTTTTATATCCTTCTGCATAAGCCCAAGTTGTTTTAAGTCCTTATAGCTATCTGTGTTCCATATGCTATGTAAAGAGATGGTGGCACTGTTAAACCTCAGAGTTGTCCCATGCTCCTCCTATATCTTACTAACTAGATCTTGGTTATTCTTATAATAGTTTATCTTATTATTATGGCTATAGGCTAGTGGGCACCCTGTTCCCACTACCTGGGCATAAACTACCCAAACATCACCATCTCTGTTAATCACTAAGTCTGGCTTATGCAAACCCACGGAGGTCCTATAATGTGGTTCCACCTCGGTCTCCCAACAGTTGTTCTTCTAGTGGTTGTTCAGAATGGAGACCATGGCATCATGCCTCCACACGCAGACCCCATGGGTGCAGAAGCAACTGGGCTATATGAGACAATGTCTCACTGTAGTGGCAGCCACCCGTACAATTTGAGTCGTCACTACTTTATTGAGCTGTGCGAGCTCGAGCAGGTGGGGCATTGATCCTCATCCTGATAACATCAATATACTTGAACCCAGGGAGGAGTCTGGTGCGATCCCTTAACCAATCATGCTGGGGAGGCACCAGATATGATTATTTTAAAGGAGCACCATCTACAGAACAGTGCAGGAGAGATGCTCATCTCTTGTGTTGGTCTTCTGTCCCTTCTATGGTAGAAGGGACAGAAGACCTTTCCTTTGGGGTGAACATGATACCTAGGTATCTCCACTCTTCCAGGATGGTCAAAGCAGATGATGACTCAATTAAGGTACCTTGATAATGGACCAGCCTTTAGCCTGCCTAACTTTGCGATTCTGGACAGCCGCAGGCATGGGATCAGCCATCTAAGTGATGGAACCCCGAGCCCACCGTCCTTCACCATCACGTGGAAATATGCAGTAGGGATGTCAGGCAGCAGTCAGAGCCATGATCTCATGGCTGAATGGATAGCCCTGTCCGTTCAGGGCAGTACCGATATATATATCCTACCAAGTACCAACTTGTGGTAAAAGTGAGGTAGGAGATAGTGGGAAAGGAGAAACAGTCTTTGCTGGGGCTTGAGAGGAGTTTTCCTCAAAGAAGCGATCCCAGCTTCTATGGTAGAAGGGAGAGAAGAACTTCCCTTTGGGGTGAACATGATACTGAGGTATCTCCACTCTTCCAGGATGGTCAAAGCATGCAATGGCTTCCTGTGCAGGGAAAACTCTATAGTCTCAACCTTAGGCTTCTTTTCACGACTAGAGGGAGACAAGAGCTAAAGAGAATTCTCTACATTAATAGAAAGGCCCTCGAATAGAGAAAAAGTCAACTGCCCGGTCAAGGAGTTCCTGCAAGCCTACCTTAGTAGAGGCTGTGAGAATAAGATCATCTGCAAAGGCCATAGTATTAAGGAAGAAGTGCCTAGAGAGTAGTCTGTATGGCTAGGGAGAGAGTGAAGGAACTCATCTATGATGCAGTTAAAGAAAAGGGGAGATAGAAGATCACTCTGGCAAAAAACCCACACTGCAGGAATAGATGTCGCATGGGCCCTGTAGTGATAGTGATGGAGCTACCCATCTCCATCACTATCACTACAGGGATAGCGATGGAGCTGGGTATAGCTCCATAACATAGGAAAGAAAGCTTCTGGCTATCCAGCAATAGAGCGCTAAAAGGAGAGCAGGAAGGGAGATGCTATCAAAGGCCTTTTGGAGGTCCAGCGATGTCATAAATAGAGGCTTAAGGCGGCATCAGGAATGAGAGAGAAGAGAAGAAAGAAGATATATATTCTCGGCACAGCCATCCAAAGGATAAAAGCTCTCTGTCTATAATCATGCTGTATATGTTGCTGAAGTCATTTAACTAAGATTTTATGATAGAGTCTAAGTATCACAGGGAAGATGGTAATAGGTCTAAAGTGTGATGCACGGCTTGAAGTTTCTTTCTTTGGAATGAAGATAGTTCTTGAAGCGCATAGGTACAGTGGTATTACTTTATAAAGGAGAATGTCCAATAAGTCTTGAAGAATCTTCAACGGCACCTTCTGACGCCTAGCTGCAGGAATGCCATCAGGTCTGGAGGCAGAGAAATTATATGGAAGCGCTGCTTTGATCTTCTGGATGGAGACAGGCTGGTATATTTGAAGGGTAGGAATGGACCTCGATATCATAGGTTGGTCACCATCAGGGACGTGTGGAGGTGGAATAGAAAAGACTGTACTCCAGAATTTAACAAAATCATCATGTGAGTCTGCTAGAGGTGAAGGGGAGGCACTGTCAAGTAGTCTTGGCACATTGCCCTCTATTCTTTTTATAGTGGGCCTGCTTAGCTGCATGGGCCCTCTTCTTCTGCTTCCTATTTGACAAAGTCATTGTAGAATGAGATGTAGGGTGATGTTGATGAGTCATCAAGTGTTCAGAGAATTCAGCATAGGTAGTCATTTAACTGATCTGTGATATCCATTCCCAGAAGGTGAGTTTGGATGAGAGATTTAAGAATTTGATGGTTATATTCCGGAAGAGAAGGATCACCTCTCTGAGTCAGTCTGAGAATCAAAGCCTCTTCTTCAACAAGAGGATGGTGGCTGGAAGGTGGAGAGGCATGGACAGGAGATATGGAGATATTACCTGTCCCTACCTATGGCAGATGGACTGCCAATTCTTGAACTAAGGCTTTGTAATGGCTTTCCATCTATGACACTTGATGGCATCCAAAGATCTTAATGGGAACACCCTAAATAAAGCCTCATCGATGTTATTTATCCCTCGACCCATCAACTCGTTCTCATGAACGGCGAGGATCTTTTCTTCTTCGGCAGTCCGATGTGCTTTGATGCGCTCAGTTCTTATTGCAGCGTTAGCTTCTGCTGGATGTTTTGAGGTGCGATGCATGCCAAGGCCAGCTCCGGTGAAGAATTCACAATCGCAGATCTGAGATTTGGAACTCCTTGACTGCTGGAACAAGCATGATGAGTACTTGAAGAAATCGGTTGATGACAGTCCTTGCATAGCTTTTTTTTTTAACTTTCTTCCTGAGGACGCCTCTGGGACAGGATCACCTCCAAACAAGAAACAGACATCTGGAATCACACCTTAAACCTTGCACACTCAGATCTCCGATATACCACTTTTTGATATCTATCAGTCAGCCATCCTCTTATCCACGCTAATATTTCATAACCCAAACCCATTTTCTCTAATTTATGCAGCAGTCTGCCATGCTGTATTCCCTTGTCTAGTTCAATGATAACATTGTTATAGAATGTGAGCAAGTTGCTAAAACATGACCTTCCCTTAGTAAACCCATGTTGTTCATTTGCAAAGAAGAGATTCACTGTCAACCCATTTCTGAATGTGGGCCCTAATCAATTTTTCCAAAATCCTCACCACCACTCCTGAGATACTAATTGATCGATAGTTGGATACATCAGTCTTTGCACCACCCTTGTGCAATGGAATTACCATACATTCCTTCCATTCCTGTGGAATCTTCCCTGTTCTGAGACTCATATTAAACATCCTGGTCAAAGGAATGGTCAGTTCAGCTGAACACTCTTTTAGCACACATGCTGATATTCTATCAGTCCCTGTTGCTGAATTCTTATTCAGTTTGTGCAACAGCTCTAATACCTCAGCCTCACACACCTGCATTCCTTCATCTACTGAAGAGGTAACAGTGAGCTCAATGTTGCGTTCACTAGGTTGATAGCTTTTAACGAAATGGGCACCCATTAACTGAACAACCTCTTCTGCATCAGTAACCCTCACTCCATCTGGATTTAGAAGAGTTATTCTTTCATATTCATTCTTTCTTTTACTTGCAACATATCGATAGAATTCTTGTGGGTTGTCTTTAGCACGCAGAGCCAGTTTCTTTTCATAATCAGACTTTGCTTTCTGTACAACAGTTGTGACTATTCTAGCCTGCTGCTTATAACGTTCATAACGGATGTCATCCTTATGTAAACAGTATTCCTTCCACATCATCCTTTTCTTATGAATCTGTTGCTTAAGATTACACATCCATTTGACTCCTACTCTATTTATTCCTCAAACTCTCAGGACACATTCTGATATCACATCATTTAAGTATTGTTTAAATGCTTTAAGTATATTCAACAAAGAAATGCACAAATTTCACATATGTAATGTAGAGCATCATGATCTGATTACATGTTTAACAAGAAATTTAAAAAAAAAAAAGATAATAAATTAAAATATATAAAAATTAATTTAAATTAATTCTGGAATTTGTGAAGAACTATTTCCCATAAGAGGGATAAAAGTTTAGCCCATCATTTCTATTTAAATTTGGTTGATGTCGCAAGGTCTCACAATTTGCTTTGTATAGATGTTCCAAGAGATTATTACTTTTATGGAGAACCTTAATTTTCTTCCAAATAACTCAGGCATCGGTGGTGATAGCCTGCTTTGCAAGTCCTGAATGGCTCTTGCTCATGGAACTTAATGTAGTTTAAATGTTCATCATGTTACACAGCTTCAAAATACAATCATTCATGCTGGCAAGGAATTTGATACACTCCAGGATGGGCTAAAGGCAAAAGTTGGTCTTTAGATTAGCCTAGAAAAATAGATATCTTGTTAATACTTCTGGAAAGGATATATATTGAACTACATATAGGAAATCGTGACCAACTGAGGAGAATATTAGGATTGGTCATATGGTATCAGTTTCAGGATAGGAAAGATATACCTGAGTAGCATTAAGTACAGGCAAATTAGCCTTCAGAACAATTTACAAAAAATACTATTGTTGGTGATGGGTGGTAGATAGCATTGATGATAGTAGTGTCGTAGTAGGAGAATTAAGTAGTAGTGGAGAGGGCAAGATGTATTTAGTGAAAAAGAGTAGAGTGCCCTCCCACGATGAGTCCCTGGAGGTGTGTCACATAATAATAATAATTAAAAGGAAAAATACTTAAATGATGCAGTATCAGGATCTGTCCATAGAATTTAAAGAATAAATAGGGTAAAAGTGAAATGCTGGCCTGATTGGCTGAGTGGTTAGCGTATTTGCTCTCCTGCCAAGAGGCTGTTGGCTTAAATCCCACTAATGACATGGATGTTTGTGATTGTCTTTTCCTCATACATTCATTCATGCACCTATATAAATGCTATATAAATGGTGATCTACTCCATCAAACCAAGATGGAGTAGATCACCATTGGAGAAGTAGAACCAACCCTCCTGCAATGAGAGAGCTTTACCCAATAGTGGGAAAGATATAGTCTGGGAGGGAGGGGGGGGGGAGAGTGAAATTTATGTACAATCTTATTAAGCAAGAGAAACAGCCTATGTGGGAGGAATGCTGTGTGCATAGGAATGATGTTAGTTATGAAAATTATAAGGTGCAGGCCAAAAGAGCTACAAGTATTGTATGGGTAAGTCTGAGCATGAAAAGAAACTGACTTTGCAAGCTGAAGACAAACCAAGATTCTACTGTTATGCAGGTAAAAGAAAGAACGAATGCAGAAGAATAACATTACAAAATGTGTATGGTATGTGACTGATACTTGGAGCAGCAATAGTTCAACTAATGAGTGCCCATTTTGCTAAGAGCTATCAACTTGGTATATGTAACATGGAGCTCACTGTTACATCCACACTGGATGAACAAACTCAGATGTATGGGAAGGAGGTACTAGAGCTGTTAATAAACTGAATAAGTGGCAATGGTGGTTAATGTGATATCAGCACAGATGCCAAAATAAGTTTCAACTGAACTGGCTGCACCTTTTACTTGGCTGTTTAATTATAGTCTCAGCAGGGGAAGTCACCACAGAAATAGAAATAATGTATAATAATTCCATTGTTATTTCTAAAATGGAATGAAGATTTTAGAAATAATGATAGGATTTCATTCACAGAAAAGGGGTTCACAGAGAATCTGTACTTTGCAATGGTAGCTGATGAAATGTCATTTTGAATAACTTGTTCACATTTTATTATAATATTATGATTGAGTTAGACAGAGGGAATGGAAAAACCATTGATACTGCATGGAAGGCTGTTGCACATGTTGCAAGAAATGGGATTAGATTATAAACTGTTAGATTGGATAACATGATAGCTGAGTAATATATCAAAAAATGATGTATTTGGGGAGGGAGAGGAGGAGAATGAGTCTTCAAGATTTAAGATGAGCAGTGACCAGTCCTTGGTCCATTGTTATTGAGTCTTGATATTAATGACATGGGAAAATGGACAGAGACATACAATTGTTTGTTGATGATGATGCTAAGGTTGGCAGGGTAATAAGCAGTGCAGCTGGCATGGTACATGTAAATATAAGTTTACATGTTTAAATATAAGCTGGCACACATCACTTCCACAGAACCACACACAAGGAGCCTGTGTAGTTCTGTGGAAGTGGTGTGTGTGTGTGTGTGCCACCTGTGGTGCTACACCAGCCGAAGGAAGACCACCGCAAATTCTATAGTGCCTCCATAGCACCTTCCATAACATACATTGCACCCTTCGATTGGAAAAGGCTTTTTTTTTTTTTTTTTTTGCAGTTGATGATGAGTTAGCTGATCTTACATGGAGGTAGCAAGGTTTTTTCTCCTGTAAACTCTAGTTTTTCATCCCGCATACTAACAAACCAGCCTTGAAAACACATGCAATTTGCAGACAAAAAATACTAGTGATGATGGGCAATACATCTCGTTGGTGTAAGTGATGATGGTAGTCCCAGTTTGCTGTAATTGGTGGATTAAGTGGTTTTGAGTTGTAGAGTAGGTCCCTCCTTCGATGAGTCTTTGGACTCCTTGAAGGTGTCACGTAATAATAATAATAATAAGTTATGCATTTTGGATAAGATATGATGTGATGAGATATTCAGTGAACATATTATATTGGTGGGATTATGCTAGAAGAAACTGATGAAGCTAAGAATTTTGGAGTTTTAGGAGATAAGCAGTTGAAATACAGTAGCCGTATAGCCAAGATTACAAATGCATCTTAGAGGATAATTACATTGCAGAAACGAACATTGACATATAAGGATATGGAAGTTCATTTTATCTCTTTGCAAGGCCATTATGATAAAACTTCACCTGGACTATTGTGTACAGATCCTGATTCCAAGCTGATGTGGATACAGCATAAAGGGTACAAAGAAGAATGTTAAAGAGGATAGCTTGACTGGAATGCAGATAATGAGAACAGATTCAGAATTTGTTAACTGCAGACACTAACAAACAGAAGAAAAATCGGTGATATTATAGAAATTTACAGACTTCTGAAGAGTCATATGGTATACCAGTAAATGAAATTTTTGATTTTATGGAAGGTGTGGAGAGAACAAATGCATCCATGGAAGTTGAGAAGGAATGCAATCAAGAAAGGGGTGAGAGCTAAGTTTTCTCTCCTGCAGTGGTAGATAATTGGAATGGCTTGCCTTTGGAGTGTAGCGAGTGAATTCAAAAATAGGTATAACAGCCAGTGTGGGTGATATTTGTCCTCCCTCAATGAGTCCCTGACTCCCCAGAGTTCCCTGGTAATAATGGTAATAATAATATTAATGAAATAAGAATGAGAGATCCATCAAATCTCCATAAAGATTAAAACTAAATTTATTTCATGTTATGTATTGAATGTGAGCACAGCTGTGAATAATACCATTTATGATTATTATTATTATTGCACCCTCCATGGAGTTGGTAGACTCAACGTGGGAGGTTCATTCAACTGACGACATATTTGTCATACTGACTCTTAAAATCCTTAATATGACTTGCATTAACAACACATTCTGGTAATGTGTTCCATTCACTGGCAATTCCCTAAGTAAAAAGTCTACTCTCACACCCCTCTTCACCACACTCTTACATAACTGGAAGTTATGTAAGAGTGTGGTTTTTCCCCTCTCGCCTTCTACTCTTTTTATAATTTCATCTGGATTAATCCAATAAAATCCTTTCACTAATTTAAATGTCTCTATCATATCACCTCTTTTCTTCCTATACACTAAACTCTGCAAGTTTCAACCTCTCTCCATAGTCAGCATTCCAAAGTCATGATATTGTTTTAGTCAATCGTCTCTGGACCCTCTCCAATGTTTCCACATCACGCTGAAAACCATAGTGATCAGATTTGAGCACAATAACCAGGGCAAGGGCACAGCCAACTGTGGAGCACAATCCTTAAGAATATTTACACCAGTATGATGTATGCTGATAAAGTGATCATTCAGTAACTCCACTATACAAAGTTAGAGTTAATCTTCTGCAATTCACTTTGATTCCTTGATTATGTGATAATGATATTTAAACCTTACTATTTGTATTTTTAATCTGAAATCAGTTATAGAAAGAATGATTTAAGTTTTGATACAAGCCTTTTGTAAATTATTTGTGTTTAGTTTTCTCTAATTGTAAGAGATATTATTTAAAAATCATAAATGATTTTTTTCTTTCTTTTTTTGTCTACTTTCAGTTTGATTTACACTCTGTTCCTTGGGGTTCTGATCCAGGTAGTTTAGTAGCATCTTTACAGGTAGAAAATAACTATTTTATAGTTTGAATGTTTTCTGATAAAATAGAATGAATTAATAATCTTATGAAATGCTTGTCAATTTATAAATTGATGCATGCAAGTTAT
Organism: Typopeltis vanoorti; assembly: GCF_054136105.1. Taxonomy (NCBI): domain Eukaryota; kingdom Metazoa; phylum Arthropoda; class Arachnida; order Uropygi; family Thelyphonidae; genus Typopeltis; species Typopeltis vanoorti. The sequence goes on along the minus strand of NC_143561.1, from coordinate 97,766,546 downwards.
GACATATTCTGAATTATTGTTCTTTATTTTTTTCCTGAAGACAAATATGCTGTATTTATTTCAGAATTTATAAACTAAATCTATTTATGGTTCCATTAGTTTGTGGTTTGGGGGGAAAAAAAAAACTTTGCTTTTTCATTTATCCCTAAGAATAGCATTATCTTGCTTGTAAAACATGTCCAGAGGTACAAAATAAATTAAAAAAAACAAGAAAAGATACTGAAAACATATCAGTGAAGAATTTTATTTGCTGTAAGTGCCACTTATCAAGTTGTACGTCTGCTTACATTTTGAAAGAACCATTCAGTGATGGTAAAATTGTGGAAGAAACTTGTCTGGAGAGATACATAATGATACAAGACATTACTTTGTCTTGACAAACAGTTATGCAAAGAGTAGGAATTATTGGGAAAAATTTGTTCAAACATCTTTTGGAAAACAAAACAAATGCAATAGTGTGGCACTGATGATACCAATGTAAATGACACAGCCATCTCATCATCTTTGTACATGGAATAAATAATAATTTTGTACCAATTGAAGCTGATCTGCATAGTATGCACAAAACAACTACAGATGAAAATAGTTTAGAAAATTTTTGTCAGTTTGTTGAAAAGGTTAGGATTAAATATTAAAAACGTGCTAGGAGTCGCAACTAATGCTGCAAAAAATATGATTAGTTCACTTTGAATGTTGAAAAAGAGAAACACTTTCCGAAAATTGTTGCCTCTTGTTATTACAGTTACTTTTTGATAAGGTTGAAAGTCAATTTGTTAATGTAAAAACTCATGAAAAAGATAAGCTTGTTTGAGAACTCCTTTGAAAGTTTATTTTTTACTTGGTTAGACTATAATAAATTTAGTTTAATCCTTTATCCAAACGTGAGCAAACAAAGTTTGCACCTGAAAATATCTTCAGGACTGGGGTAAGGTAGTACAACACCGGGCAACTCAACAAAGATGGAGCAAGCTAACATCACTCCTATCCAAGTATCTCCCATAATGCAAAACACATCTCCTTGCGAATATGTATAATGTTATGCATTAAGGGAAGGGCCACTACCCAGACTAGTTTCGACCTTTATTAAGGTTTCTGCTCTACGAGTTACCCGGTGTTGTACTACCTTACCCCAGTCCTGAAGATATTTTCATGTGCAAACTTTGTTTGCTCCTCTTTGGATAAAGGATTAAACTAAATTTATTATAGTCTAACCAAGTGAAAAATAAACTTTCGACACTTTCTCCAAATCCAGAGTAATTTAATAAAAAAAAGGTGGCACAAATTTTGGCAACTCCTATAGGTAAAAGATGACCTTGTTATTGCTTCTGCCTGGTATCTCCACTTCTGGGCCTGGCTCCCACTGAAGAGACCTCAATAAAGGTCGAAACTAGTCTGAGTAGTGACCCTTCCCTTAATGCATAACATTATACATATCCGCAAGGAGATGTGTTTTGCATTATGGGAGATACTGGTATAGGAGTGATGTTTGCTTGCTCCACCTTTGCTAAGAGTTGCCCATTGTTGCACTACTTTACTCCAGTCCTGAAGATATTTTCAGGTGCAAACTTTGTTTGCTTACACTTGGATAAAGGATTAAACTAAATTTATTAGAGAATTCCTTTATTTCTATGGCTGGAAACTGCAATCCCAACATGCTTGAAATTATTGAACTGTAAAGCAAAATAGAGTTTAAAAATAAATATTCACATACTGCAAAAATGAACTACTTGAATTCTACAATCTTCCCTCTAAAAATTTTTTGCTAAAAAAGAAAATGCAATGAAAATGAAAATGGCTGCTTTGTTTGTTTATGAGCATATTTTTTCACCCATGAAGAAACAAAATAAGAGATGAGCATCTTCATTTCATATTGGGAATTAGCATCACAAATTTTCACCCAAATTTTGACAGTTATCTAAAAATATTCAGTCTCAGTCATCTCATTGAATGTTAAGTTTTGTTCAGTAAATGTTACTGTGTATTGTATTTTACAAAATATGCAAATATTTCCAATTTGATGTGTCATTCTATTTATATCCTCACCTTAATATTGAAAAGCAGTAATCTTTTCAGGTTTTAAATGCCGACCTGGTTGGCCGAGTGGTTAGCATATCTGCTCTCCAGCCAAAAGGCTGCAGGTTCAAATTCTGCCGTGGGCATGGATGTTTGTGATTGTCTGTGAAAATACTAGTGGTGGTGGTCGGCAGTTCTCATGTCCTCAATTACATATACAATCTCTTAATTTTTCCAAATTCTTAACGACTACAGTAGAAATGGAAATTGGTCTATGGTTTGATGTTTCATTCTACCACCTCCCTTATGCAATGCCACTTTCTTACTCTAATTCAGACTCAGTAGACACTTCCTCAGCAGCTCAACTTTTACTTAGCCATATTAGTGGAGCTATCATTTCCTGTGTACATTCTCTTAAAAATGCAGTGGAATCCTATTGAATCCCACCTCCTTATTGACGTCATAGTACCTAGTATTTGAAACATTTTCTTCACGAACTTCTAATTCAACCCTTCCCATCCTTCCAGGAATAAAACCTGCTTTTCCAGGATGAAATGCCCTAATAAAGTGCTAATAAATAGCTCCACTATGTGATTTGCATTGGTCACTCATTTATAATCATTTCTCCTCCTACTGTCCACATAACAAAAGAATTCCTTATTGATTTTCCTTGGACTGTGGTGCTCATCTTTCTTGTTTTCCATTTATGTCTTCCTTATTATACTAGTCATGTTCCTGATTCGAGTCTTATATTCCTCATGTAAGTTTTCTCTGACTCTCTCTCTCTCTCTCTCTCTCTCTCTTATACTTTTTCCATGACCTCTTTTTCATCTGCAGTTTCTACTTGATTTCATTAGTCATTCACTTTACACCATGGTAGCTTTTTCACTTGAGGAATGCAATTTTCATTGCTGTTGGTAATTATTTCTTAACTAGCTTCCATGCACTTCATATCTCTGCATTGCAATTTTTCCATCCATTAAACTGCCCCTAGCTGATTTGTAAGATTATTATAGTCACCTGTCTTATGATTCCACATAAATCCCTTTCTCCTTAACACTTCAGAATGTCTATTCATTCTATTAAGTCAGTATAAATACACTCACCAGTGATAGTTTGGACTAATATCTCAGTTACAGTCAAATCCTTTTGTACAAAAACCCAATCCTAAACTCTTCATCCTTATATTCCCTCTACTGCATGTTACCTGAAACATTTTTCCCTCAAGAATTCTTGAAATTCCATTCCCTTGCTAATATATGCTGTTTCCCCTGCCCAATTTATACTGGTTTTGTTAAAATCTTCCATAATAATCACTTGCTTTACACCTTTCAGGCTTATCTGCCTAAACATTTCCTGTTCATCACTCTCTGTGTTTCAGGTCTTTTCACTAAATGTCTTGTTTTGAAATTCTCCACCCTCACATCATCCTATCAAAACTATTAGTGCATTTCCTTCCTGATATTCTCAAAAACATAAATTCCCTGTTTATCCCTATATCCCTTGTTTTCCCAGTCACTGCCTATCTCTTATACGCCACCTCTTGGTTTTACTGCTGTGTCTTCAAATACCCACACATATAGAGTGATCCAAATGCTGCGAAACTTTAAAGAAATTCCTTGTGTGTATCATTCAGAAGTGATATCTGAGGGAAAAAAAGTAGTTCCAAAATTCGCCACCATGGTCACTGTATGATGTACTGCATGCAGATGTAGAAATTGTTTTTATGTATGTAAGGAGAAAAGTGACTCAAGCATAAATAACACATTTTTATTCACTTCTATTATGCATTCATGGACTATACTGCTCAATGTTCTGCCTTTCCTGGTGTGCTACCTGCATCCTTTGCATAGTGTGTTCAGTGGAAGAAAGCAGCTGGTCAAGACTGATGTTGAACACATGCTGTGTTATGTTGTCTTTCAACTGGCAAGTTATCAGAATGATCCCTATAAACCCTGTCTTTTTAGAAATTCCCAGAGCTAGAAGTCACAGGGGGTTAGATCAGGTGAACGAGCTGACCACTCTAGCTTCTGTGAAATGTTCTTGAAGAACCTCCTGTATGGATCAACCGATATGTGTGTGTGTGTAGTGCTAAATTTCTGTTAAATTTCTCTCTCATCCTGCATGAAAATGACTGAATCCATACATTGGCACTACCTTAGCTGTGGCACAACAAAATTATTTATCATGTTGTGATACCTCTCAGCAGTAAATGAGCAGGTCACAGGACCCAAATGATAGATGTACTCCAGTGATAAATAATAAACCCATACTAGACAGTAACTTTGCAGAGGAATTTGTTGGATTGTACGTGGGTTTTGTGTAGCCCATACCTGGTAATTGTGGATATTCAAAGCTCCGTTCAAGTGAAAGTGAGCCTCATCTCCCCACAAAATCATCTATGGCCACACAGTGTCCAACTACACTTGAGCAAGGAATGTTAAAGTGAATGTCAATCAATTTTCAAAGTCCTGCAGGCACAACTCCAGAATCAGGGTTTTCTTGAAATAGAAATGCAGGATCTTCCTTAGAATTTTCCAGACAGTTGTGTAAGGCACATCTGTGTGTCTTACATAACTTGCATTGCAAGTGTTTATGTAGTATGGCTTCATGACAGAGCATGTTGAGACAAGGTTAGTGCCATCAGTGTGGATGGTATTAACAACTAGAAGGGAAAAATCCAATATCCATCTTTTTAAACTCTCCTGAAACCAGTTGAGTTGCATGATATGCACATTCCATGCATTTGATGTTTACAATGGCCCTGTTGGCTAATTTTGGAACTACTTTTTTTTTTTTCTCTCAGATATCACTTTTGCATGACACACAGTGTAGTCCTGCAAAGTTTCACAGCATTTGATCACTAGATGGTACTCCACAAGGCCTTAACCAGGGATATTTAATTTTAATCACCCTGTAGTTTCTACTTAATGTCAGTTATGTTTGTGATGCATCATATTCATGCACTCACAGAAAAGCAATTGTTCTGAATATAAAATCAATTTAAATGAACTATTCACCCAATTATACAACTGCTTTTTACTATTTAACTCGTGTGTTAAATTTCTACTTTCCATATCATTCTTTCTGCACAAACAATGCAACAAGTCATTTGTTATCATGATCCTTCTTTTCAAGTGATTACTATCACACCCACACCAATCATAGATCTAGTGCTCCTCTCTTTCACTTCTTTCAACAATTTTTCATATTCTCTCTCATACCACACTTATCTCCTTTTGAGTTGTTTGCGCCTACTAATATGTTATCATTATCATGATCTATCATATACTTCCAAGTACTTTATGATCAGATTTGGATTACATTTCTCAAGTCTGGTCACCTCAGTTTCTTGGGGATGAGGAAATGGTGGAGAGGATCCAGAAGTAAGTGAACAAGTGGGGTCTGTGGAATACTCCCTATGAGGATAGATTGAGGGTTTGGTTTATGGACTGCAAAAGTTGATAGATAGGTGAAAAAAGTGGGGACATGATTTATATGATTAATACAGAGGAAATATTTCAGATTTTTGATTTTTGTACTTCTGATTGCAGTACTTGAATATTTTCTGTCAGTATTCTCTTGCTGTCTGTTTCATTCACTAGTCTTTCAAAATATTCATTCCTGACATTTAGAGCCTCCAGAATATTTTCTTTATCTTTAATATCAATAGTCTTCTCATGACCTTTGTTAAGCTAATTTTACACACTACTGTGTTTTCTAACATTTATTGATTTACTTGCTAGAAATGTTTAACATGCCTTCTTCTTTTCCAAGACTGTCTCTTTAACTTCCTGAGTCCACCATGGAGTACCTATATTTTTATCCTTGTAGACATGCTCCCTCATGAACTCCAAAAACTCATTTGTCTTATTACATATGCTACTTTTCCTACCCAGTTCATGTTGCTAAAATCCCCCATAATGATCACTTATTTTGCACTTGCCAAGTTGATTTATCTAAACATTTCCACTCATCCCTATCTATATTTCCTTGTCTGTAGCAACACTATTCTAAATTAAATACTTGTTCTTTCTACTTTTATTTCACACTATATACTCTTCAAGCCATTAGTGTCATTGCCCCTCTGATTCTCTATCCTAAAAGGACAAAATTTATTGCTGACTATGAGTAACATCCATCACCCATGCTGACTTTCTGTATCCTTCCGAAATCAATACTACAAACTCATTCCCTTGATTCCTAATGCTCCTGACATTTGTATATATAGAAAAGCCAGTGCATTGTTAGTATCCACACAGTAATTACTACAGTTCACAAACTCCATTTGGCTCTGCAATATAGCATATGCCCTTTAATTTCACAAGCCACTGTCTCCAGATGAGGCCATTCCTACCACATTCCACTGGTACAACTCTAGTTTCCCTGTGCTAACACTCACTTTCCCAGAAAAGAATAGTCTCTCCATTTGCCTGTGTTCTTCTATGTTGTGCAGTCCATCACCATCTATCCTCAAATATTACTTCAAGCATGTATTTCAGACCTCTCTTCTTACATATTATCGCCATCATCTCATTCATCACAGTTTGATGGATTTGGCTCCTGCAACGAGTCTTTAGACTCCATGGAGGGCTGGTGTTAATAATAATAATCACTGCTCTTCTTGTCTACTCTGGATTATTATATTGCAATAGCATATGTCCTGTATTTCCTCTCACATATTTCTGCAGCATAATCTCTAAAATTAGTCTCAAATCTGTTGCTACACAGTTCACAATACTTCTCAGGTCATTGATATAGCAACCATCATTATCATCTCTTCCAAGTTTTTACTTCACTTCATACCACGCTCTCTATTGTTCCTCAAGATAATCACTTCTCTAACATCAAATAAAAAATCTATGAAATCTAATCGCTCACGTAATCTAGTACTTCCAACTATTTGAATTGCTGATGTACAAAGTTGACACTGTTCTATGTTTCACGAGAGAGAAAGTGAAATGGGCAAAAAAAGTGAGTGCTCATAGTTTTTCATAAGCAACTTTATCATTTTTTTTTTGCTTTTTCATTAATAATTTTAATAAGTGATTTTGAAGATTTAGTTACTAGATGACTAGAAGTATTAAGCATAATCAGTGTATTTTGACTAAAACATAGTTTTATATTAATAATATTAAAAAATAACAAACTAAGTATTCACTTTTTCAGACAATGGTTAAAAGTTCTGGGAAAAAGGGGCCAAAGAAGAATGTTACTATTGAGCAAGTAGCTGAGCTTCTTCCATTTCCCATCAGCAAAAGTGCAAAGTACTGTGATTTAATAAATTTAACATTCTCTCTCTCTCTCTCTCTCTGTGTGTGTGTGTGTGTGTGTGTGTGTGTGTGTGTGTGTGTGTGTGTGTGTGTGTGTGTGTGTGTGTGTGTGTGTGTGTGTTGAAAGTTTTTTTTTTAACTTGGTTATACTATAAATTAAAGATGCCATGAAATTATATTCTTGGTTTTAATTCTTTATCCATTTTTTTTTGCTTTTCTTCAATTTTGTTTTATCCAGTTTTGTTTGCTTACACTTGGATAAAGGACTGAAACCAAGAATATATTTCTTTGCATCTTAATTTGCTGTATATATACAGGTACACTAATACCATTGATTTTATGGCATCCTTGCTTTCAGAACCTTGCTGGATTAGCCGTTTTTGCCAAACCAACAGAGATTATGTAATAATAATAATAATAATAATTCATCAGTACCCATATGACTAACTAATTACTCTGCTCCCATGCCTCTAAAACACCATGGACCACTATAAACTTAAACATAAAATGTGAATTAAGTGAATTAATTATATATATACATCAATACAGATAGAAATGATACAGATCTATCAGTAGTGCAGTGCAGTGTACTATAAATGACAAGAGGTTGATTAATCACTGCATTTACAAAGAATGTTAGAAACCCTCCCAAAGTGAAAAAATTTAGAATTTTATTGGGTTGTTGAGTTAATCACAAACATCTCGCAGTTAAGGTCCTCCTGGATTACTATCTGTTTCATAGTTAACTGATTCATTATAGATCTTTGATGTTGCAAGGGGAACAGAACTTCTTTAAGCAAAGTTGTTTAATCACCATACTGGCCTCGGCATGTATATATCGCATCCATGTCCATAATGCCATGGATGCAAAGTGTCCAGTGAAGTCAATATAATCATTGGATATTATAGAATAAATTATATGGATACAAAGCATATATTTTTGAAAGGAGTGGAAGGAGGACAAGATTCTGCCATTTCATAAGAGAGATGATAGAACTCAAGCATCAAATTATAAGCTTATCTGTGTGTCAGATGTGGTTAAAGGGTTGGAGAGGCTGGTGAGAACCAGGATCCAGAATTGGGTTGACAACAGTGGTAGTATCTTTGGTGGACAACATTGATTTGCTAAAGGGAGATCATGCTTTAGTAATCTACTTACTTATTACAATAAGGAGATGGCTTCATTGGCCAGAGGAGAGGAATACACAATAGTATACTTAGATTTTGCAAAGGCTTTTGAGAGTACTGCATTATAAGATGATAGTCAAACTGTAGTGGTTGGATATTATATTAGTGCATTGGATTGGAGATTGTTTATCTGATAGGTATCAGTAAGTTGTGCAATGGGGAGCAATATCAAGAAGAGGAAAGTCACTAGTGGTGTGGCTCAGGGTCTGTTTTAGGGCCATTGCTGTTTAACCTATATGTTAATGATATTGGCAAAGATTTGAATGGAAATATTCAGTTGTTTGCAGAGTTGGGATGAACTATGAAGAGTAGAGTAGCTGATGTGGCCTTACAAGAAGACTTGAATAGATTGATTGAATGGGTAAGGGAGTGGGGATACAATGTTGCAAAATGTAAGGTTTTAAATTTTGGGAAACAAAGATGGGATGTACAATTTATGCTTGGTGGGGATATATTGTTGTAGGTGGAGGATATAAGAGATCTTGGGGTTGATGGTGAATAAGGATCTACAATTTAGAGGGCAGATTGCCAAATTTGTAAGGACAACACAATGATTTCTGGGAATGATGTGGAGGACACTGCCTTGTAGAAGTAAGGAGATTCTTGTTCCATTGCATAAGGCTCTGATTAGGCCACACGTGGACTACTGTGCACATATGTGGTCACCTGGTTTTCAAAAGAATGAAGAGATGTTGGAAAGGGTCCAGAGGTGACTGACTAAGGTAGTTTCTGATCTCTGAAATGTTGAATATGAAGAAAGATTGAGAAGGTGCAATTTACAGAGTCAAGTGGATATGATGAGGAGGGGTGATATGATAGAGATGTATAAGTTGGTAAGGTGTTGTTATAGGATCAGTGCTGAAGAGGTTTTTCATAAAATGGTGGGAGATCAGGGTCGAACAAGAGGTCATCCCTGGAAGCTGTATAAAAAGGGTATGGACAAGGGAGCGAGAAGCAGGTTTTTTTCATGCAGAGTTGTGATTGATTGGAATGCCTTGCCTGAGAGTGTAGTGTCTGCAGAAAATTTGAGTATGTTTAAGGCATGTATGACAAAAGGACCTCCTAGATGAATCTCTGACTCCATGTGCTCTTAGGGTAGTAATAATAATAATAATAATGTGTCTGGTTGGGTAGTTAATGTACTTTGATATTTCTCTAATTTAACAGTTTTTGCATATGCAAGCAACACATGAACAATCACATTCGCCTTTAATGCATTAATATTGATTGGATTTTAAGGGTATAGATGCGAACACAGATTGATAACAAAATAACTATTTATTAACTTAAATGCTAATATTTCGCTGGTATTATATCCAGCATCTTCAGAGCATGCAAGCAAAGTTTGTTACAGTAGAAAGACAATCTGGTGTAACAGCGAGACTAGTATGAGTAATTGTAGCATGCAACACAAAGACTAAAGTCCTAATTATGTGCCATCTAAGTTTTTTTAAAAAAAAAAACAGATATTAATTTGATCTTAGGATGACTGTCTCCCAACATTTAATCAATAAAAGCCCTGAAACATGCTTGTTGAAGTTTGGAGTATGTTTCAGAGCTTCTGTTGATTCCAGGAACAACCTCTGACTTGTAAAAAAGCTTCTGTGCAATACTTTTGTTTTTTTTTCAATTGATCCTGTGTGCAAGGGTATCCAAAGCATGGTCTGCCAGACCCGACTTGCCATAGCGAAAGTGCCAGATATATTTTTTTGTGTTCACGATTTTACGGATGTCCAACACGATTTAATGCATTAAATCCTACAGAGCCATTGCCGACATTTTAATCAGAAGAATTGTCAGATGTCAAGAAGGCCACAACTTACCATCATATCACAACAGCTCCATGAACTTATCCTTGCTTAGAAGCTCTATTTAAGGATAAATGTAAGCACAGTAGTAAGCTGAGAATCACTCAGAATCAAAGAATTACACCAATTGCAGACGGAAATAATTAAGTGAGTGAGTGTGTACTGCTTGCAATGCCATTCTGTGGTAGCCCAGTGAACAAGTTGGGTAGTGGTGGAAATCTCAGGTGCCATTAGAAATTTTGTCTGCACTCAAGGAAGTGCTGGACCATCCATTGCTGGAAAATTGGTGGTATACCTGTGTGTGTGTATGTGTATACACTCAATGGACAAAACATTAGAGATACCTACCTAATGGTGTGTCAGTCCTCCTTTAGCATGAATAACAGCCAGTACTCTCTCTCTCTCTCTCTCTCTGAGACATTGACTTTACCATATGCTTGAGGTAATTCCAGTCATGCCTTTTGCAGCAGTGTCTTCAACTGTGCCTTAGAAGTCAGTCCCAGATACATGGATCTGATGTCTTGCTTTACGGCATCCCAGAGAGATTCAATCAAATTGAAATCTTTGGACCTTGTGGCCACTAGGTGACCTCAAATGTTCCTCGACTGGATGTGTCACTTGAGAAGGCTCCCCAAACCATCACAGAGCCGCCATCACCTCCTTGAACAGAACCGACATGACACAGTGAGGAAATGGCATCATACTATTAACACCACACCCTCCCTCCCATCAGTTTGGTATAATAGAAAATGGAATTCTTCGGATCACACAATTCTGGTCCACTCTGCAAAGGTCTAGTTTTGACGGTCCTGACGCCAGGTGAGGTACACTGACCAATGACAAGCTGTCAACAGTGGCACATGATTAGGGCACCTGCTCCTGTAGCACATAGTATGCAGGGTATGCCTTACCATTTACTCGCTGTTGCTGCTTGAACTTGCAACATTGAAACTGGATATGATTTGTGCTGCCATTGCCCTGTAGTTGGTCTGTACTAGCCTAGACAGTCTACATCGACCTGGTCATCAATAGCATATGGTCGGCTACCACTTGCATGCTGGGCACTGGTACATCTGTGGATGGTATACTCACAGTAGACCCTTGAAGTGGTTGCCAACAAGAACCATAGAGTTATTACTACTTGGGCAACAGAATGATCCATCTGTCTTGCACACCAATAACACGTCCATGATCAAAGTCTCTAAGATTGCCTCATTTACCCATTTCATTGCTTGCAATACACTGTTGGGAAGTTCCAATGCTTGCCTATCTATCGTCTGCATTTGGTTTGGATATGTTTCACTATGTTTTGTCCATTGAGTGTATGTGTATACACACACACACACACACACACACACACACACACACACACGTGCGCACACACAATGGACAACACATTAGAGATTGGGGTGGTGGGAAGTTCACACTGGCATCTCCCACACAGAATAAAACTAACCCATACTTAACAGATGGTAAATATGCAGATATCGGGCTTTCCAACATGGTATCACAATCGGCAAACATGGGTAAATGTGGCAATCTTTGCGACTTTGATCATGGACATATTATCAGCACAAGACAGATGAGTCATTCTGTTTGAGAGCAACCATATCGAGGGTCTACCAAAAGTATACCATCAACAGTGGTCTGATGAATCCTGTTATCAGTTATAAAGAGCTGACAGGATGGTGCAAGTGTGACATTGACAGCATGATGCCATGGCCATTGTGCTTGGTTCTATTCAAGGAGAGGGGTAGGCTCTGTGATGGAGAGGTCCTTAAATGCTGTGAGCTACCCAAATATGCTAGCTGATCACCTACACATTGTCATGGCCTTTACACATCCTCTAGCCAATCATCTGTTTCAGCAGGACAATGCACTGTCCCACCAGGCCACAACCACTCAGGCATGGCTTGAGGAACACTCATCTGAATTTGGGACCACGCAGTGGCTCCAAGATTCCCTGATTTCAATCCGTTCGAATCTCTCTGGAATGCCATATTGTAAGATATCAGATCCATGTATCTAGGACTGATGACTAAGGTGCAGTTGTGGATAATGCTGCAACAGGCATGACTGGAATTGCCTCTGGCATCTTGTGAAGTCATGCCTCAGAGAGTACAGGCTGTTATTTCTGATAGAGGAGGACTGACATGCTATTAGATGAGTATCTCTAATGTTTTGTATGTTTGTCATCATCTAGATGCCGAATAAAATAATGATAGTAGTATTTGAACTTTTCTTGGAGTAATACCAGAAAAGAATATTACAGAAAGCTAAGTCAGAGTATGAAAAGAAACTGGCTCTGCAAGTTAAAGACAATCCAAAAGGATTCTGTTACTATGCTGGAAGTAAAAGAAAGAATGAATTTGAAAGAATAACTATACTGAATTCAAATAATATGCAGGTGACTGATGCAGAAGTGATTGTTCAACTAACGATATGTAATTTTGCTAAAAGCTATCAACTTGGTATGTGCAACACTGAACTCACTGCTACCTCTTCACCATATGAGGAAATTCATGTGGATGAGTTGGAAGTACTAGAACTGTTGCACAAACTGAATAAGAATTTTGCAATAGGAACTGATGAGATATCAGCACAGATGCTAAAAGAGTGTGAGTCTTGGAATAGGGAAGATTCCACAGGAATGGAAAGAATGTATGGTAATCCCATTGCACAAGGGTGGTGCAAAGACTGATGTATCCAACTATCGACTAAAGACTGATGTATCCAACTAGCATCATTATCTCAGGAATGGAAATAAAGATTTTGGAATTGGTTAGTGCTTTCATTCATAAATGGATTGACAGAGAATTCTACTATGCAATGAACAGCATGTGTTTACTAAGGGAAGAGTTTACAAAACTCCTGAATATGGCTGGCCACCACCCAATTGATCACTTGATTCTCTTTCACCTGTAGGAAAATTTGACACTTAATTTACAGTAACATCCTCTGATGCATTTCTCAAATCCAACACCTTTGATCCCCTTGTATCCTCTATTATGTCCTGCCTAAAATAATTGTTTCTCAAAAACTCAAGAAATTTATTCTCTTCGGTTTCAGATGCTATCTCTTTATTCCAGTCTATATTACCATAATTAAAATCATCCATAATCACTGTCTTCTTATTAGCCAGACCAGTTTGCCTATATATTTCCATCTCACTGCCTTCCATATTACCAGGTCTGTAGCAACACCCTGCCAAACATTTCATCCTGTTCACCTCCACTTTACACCATACTGCTTCAAACCCATTGTTGCTATTTGCATGCTCACCTTAGATGGGCACAACTTCTCAGCTAGAATCAGCAGCACTCCTCCTCACTTTCTGCCCTGTATGTGTTCATGAAAAACTACATATACATATCTCCCTATATCTATTCCTGTCAGAATGTCATTCTTATTCAATTGCATCTCACTTATTCAAACAATTTTTGGGTGACTGAAATCTATCAATGCTGCAATATCATTTGCCTTATTTTGAAATATCCCATTACAAAGTGTTGGGGACATTAGTACATACACCATTAAATACAGGTGGTGTGATACTCCTGGCCAATAATGAAGATGAACTGCAATAGTTTTTGCATCCTTAAACATATATACTAGATCATTTCTGGTTCTATAACAAGTCCCACCAACCATACTTCTCGGATATCACTCCTCCATTCTAGCCTCCCCACCTTCTTGCTGTTAGTCCAGCTTTCCCCTTCCACAAGTTGATCTAGCTAAAGTCTTGTATGCTTAATTCTGTATGTCTCTGTTGTTCTTTCATTGGATTAAATTGTTGATTACTTATTCTAACTGCTCTGTTATACCTTCAAATTTTATTACTATTGACATTTTAAGTCAGATTATTACCAAGATAATTAAAGCAGTTTACTTTCCAAATATAGGTATTCCTCGGTTAATGTTACCTCTGGTAATGAAGCCTCAATATAACGAAGTCCGCAATTTCATGTCCCATTTTATGTAAAAATATTAAAATTTTAAGGTCAAAGCCCAGCAATCATCCAATTGGCGAACGATGGTGACTCGTTCGTTGTTTGGTATCACATACTTCCAAGCTGTGGGCATGTCTGTTTTAACACTTTTGCACATCATCCACATTAATTTAGTCAGTGCTTAGACTTCATAGGGTGTGTGTTTCAGTGTGGTGCATTGCAATAAATGATCTATGTTCTCTGATAGCATTATTGTAGATTTTGTAAATATTAATTGATATTTTGTTTTTCTACCCATTTAGTTAAAATGTCAGAATCAAGGAAAAGAAAAGCAATTTCTTTAGAAACTAAATTAAATATACAACGTGTTGAAAGGGGTGAAAGAAAATCCGATGTGGCACATTCTTTAGGATTGGTACAGTCAAATGCTCAGAATTGTATAGATGTTACAGCAGCAAAATTAACTCCCTTAAGGAGTCCAATTTTAGAAAAAATTTTAAGTTTGTAGATATATGACATGTCACAACGTCATATGCCTTTAACTCAACTGGTGATTGAAGAAAAAGCATTATTTTTGTTTAATCATCTGAAATCTAAACAAACTGAAGAAATTGCAGAAAATTTTGCGGCTCTTCGTGGTTGGTTGGAGAAATGTAAAAAGCAGACCAGAATTCATAGTGTAAAATTATCAGGAGAAGCTGCAAGTGCAGATTTTGAAGCTGCGAATAAGTTTCCAGAAAAACTAAAGGAAATAATTGAACGTGAAAAATTTTCACCAAATTTGGTGTTCAATGTCGACGAAAGCAGTTTGTTCTGGAAACAGCTACTATCAAAAAGCTTCCTTTCTATTGAAGAAAAATCAGCAGCTGGGTTCCAAGCAACCAAAGACCATTTAATGTTACTCTTTGGATCAAATGTCTCTGGCAATTTTAAATTAAAATTGTTATCATTTACCATTCGGAAAATCCAAGGGTGTTAAAAGGTAACATAAAAACGCATTTACCTGTAATATGGAAAGCTAATCGAAAAGCGTGGATTACCAAGGAGTTATTTACTGATTGGTTTGTAAGCCATTTTTATCCAGAAGTGAAATGGTATAGCCAAAGAAATACTTTTGAAGAAAAAGCTCTTTTGTTGTTGGACAATGATCCAGGACATCCTGCTGATCTCAATACATTTGACACACGCATTCCTGTCAAAGTTGCCTTTCTTCCAGCAAACACAACTTCCCTGATTCAACCGATGGATCAGGGAGTAATAGCAACATTAAAAGCTTATTATCTGCATGGTACATTAAGCAATTTAATTGAACTAGAAGATAAAGAGCAAATGTCAGTTAAAACTTTTTGGAAAAACTACACCATTTAAGAAGCAATTGAAAACATTAATAGCTCTTGGAAAGAAGTCACTCAGAAATTCTTAAATGGAGTTTGGTGCAAATTATGGCCAGAAGTTGTACTAGAAGAAGAAAATAACATTCAAGAGATTAGAAATGAAGTTATCCAATGGCTCAGTCAATAGGTTTCGTAAATGCCAACAAAGAGGATGTAAGAAATTTATTAAATGCAGAAGATGATGATTTTTCAGTGGAAGATTTAGAAAAACTTTTTAGCAACGAAGCCAAAGAAAATGAAGACAAAATTAAAGAAGTTCCTACTAAAAAGTGTTAGCAACCAAAGATTTAAAAAGTGCTTGAATGACATTGAGAACATTTAAAATTTTTTCAGTGAAAATGATCCTGATTTAGGAAGAAATGTTATTATTAAGCGATCAGTGTTAAATGCAATAAATCTGTATAGACCATTGTTAAATGAAAGAGAAAAAAAGCATAAACAATCAACTTTAGATTCGTATTTTAAAATGTCGTGATTTTATCTTTGTTTGGTATGTAATATTGACTTTTTATTTAATAAAGCTTTTCTTTTTTCAAAAAAATTCTTTCATTTTCTTTACATACGAACGTATCTCTATTATGGCCGTAATATTTTTACCTCTGAGAATGAAGTTTTGCTTAACAAAGTAATTTCTTGGAACCCATCCTCTTCATTAATCGAGGTATACCTGCAATTCTATTTTTAATACGTTTTACTTTGAATTGGTTTCTTTCCTTGAAAGGTTGTGATTTTGGTTTATGCAGTTAATATTTCTATAATGTTTAAATAATATACAGAATATTGTAGTTCATCTTCATTATTGGCCAGGAATACCTCATCATCTGCATTTAACAGTGTATTGAGGTGCCCATCATTTTGCAGTGGGATATTTCCATGAACTTAGAGTCTAGTCTCTGATGATATGTTGATATATATATATATTAAAGGGGAGTGACTGAAGTATCACATTAGAAACCATTAAGTCCTGGTGTTTAACAGGGCTGCCTTTTTCTGGTTTTCGGTTCGAGACTTCACTTTCCATTTGACTGCTATGTAGTTATATTTATAAACATTGTAGATTAGATTACCACTATCATTTGGTTTAAGGTTTCATCATCAGCAATGCTTTCTAAAAGTTGATTTCTGTTCATACTGGCAAAATACTTTTGATTGTTCTTCAGGCATCAAACTTCTTCCCAGTTATCTAGCTTGAGGATCAGTCAAAGCTGGATAAATGGAAAGTGACCTCCACATTCCCTTTTTAAGGAATGTGGAGAACTGACCATGATTTCTGACCTGCTCAGTCCTCACCTTCTCATGGTGCAACTCATTATTAGGTAACTACCAGGATACTGAATGAATGAGAACATGTTGGCACTTTGGATGGGCTGACCAAATTGTATTCTTATTGGCTTAAACCAAAATAACATGATGGTACCATATGATAGAATTTTATGCCAGCTGGGGCATTGCCCAGTTAAACAAGGCCCTGTAGTTTTCATCAGAGAATCAGGATAAATGGTGAAAAATCAGCTATTGGAACAACTTCCAACTCAACATCAGCAGAGTTCAAGAATGGTACCTTCAAAATAAGCATCAACAGAAACGAAATGGAAGTAGTAGAAAAATCGAATGAGTACCAGATTGACATAATAAATATTACTGAAACAAAGAAGACAAAAACAGGTGAGATTTTTCTAAGTTACTGGCATGGATGTGTGTGATTGTCTTTAGGTGAGAGATGAATTTCACCTGGTGTGCGAGACTGTCACTCCACTTATTAAGCAGCCTGAAGTGGCTTGAAAAGGTTCTATGTTTGGTCTCTAGAGCAGGGTTTTTGGACTTGGCAAAAAATTAATAAAAATATATAAAATCAGTAAAAATAGAAAAAATTCCTTAGCATGATTGGCCGAGTGGTTAGTGTATTCGCTCTCCAGCCAAAAGACTGCGTTGTTCAAATCCCACCGTGGGCATGGATGTTTGTGATTGTCTGTGAAAATACTAGTGGTAATAGCTGGTAGATGGCATCAATGTAGTTGCAGTTCGTTAGTGGATTGAGTGTTGGAGACAGAGAGTTGTAGACTAGGTGCCCTTCCTCGATGAGTCTTTGGACTCCCTGGAGGTGTCATGTAATGACACCTTCAGGGAGTCCAAAGTCTGTAATAATAATAATAATTATTATTATTATTATGGGTATCTCCATGGAGTCAGTAGACTCATCGTAGGAGACCCAAACTATCAAAACAATATCTATCATATCTTTTCTTGAATTCATTTACAGACGAAGAACTCGCAACTGAGTCAGGCAATGCATTCCACTCATTCACCACCCTCCAGGCAAAAAACCTCATTCTTACACTCTTGTTAACCACACTTTTCCTTAAACACAGCTGAAACATTTCCCCTGCATCAATCTTATAAAAATCTTTTTGTAATTTAAATGTTTCTATCATGGAAGTATCAACGCTTTATAAAGAGAAATAATAAACTCTTTATCTCTGGATGTTAGTGTGTTCCTCAACAACCAAGTAATCCTGTGTGCAATCTTGGACACCTTAGCAATGTGTTCCCAGAACTTCATCTCCCTATCCACCAACACCCCTAAGTCCCTAGCCTCATCAATCTCTTGGAGTACTGTTCCATCAGTGTAGTACACAGCTGGTAATCTTTTAATCCCAAAATGTATAACTTTACATTTTTGCACATTGAACTGACATCCATTACCTTTTGCCCATTTTTCCAGCTTATTTAAATCATCCTGCAAACTCTCAACATCAGCTTGATTTTTTATTGTGCTACTCAACTTTGCATCATCAGCAAACAACTGAATATCTCCCTTTAACCCATTTCCTATATCAGTGTACTGTAGGTTTACAGATAAATTCCATATTCTCTCAGGGGGTATATAGGATTGTATGATAATACTATATGAAAAGTTACATCATTGCTAACTTCCTATCAATAATTTTCCTCGAAATTGGCCTATTATCTGTCAACATTCTAATATTATCAGATCTTATATTTCTATCTTCTAAGGCACTTTTTACGGTATCAGTCCACCTACCTGTTGGTCTTTCATTGGGTCTTTTTCCTGCCATCCTGGCAAAGAACACTTATTTAGCTAATTTTTCCTATCCCATTCTGTTTAACTGCCATATCACCTGAGATTAGTTCTACTAACACATTCCTGAATGCTAACAATGTCAATTCTTTTATAATAGTCTCATTTTTAATATGATACTTCCATTGATGCCATCTGTTCATTCAATAGCTCAATCAAAAACAATAGATATAAGATATTACATTCAGGCAATACTAATCAGGGAAAAGGAGTAGCTATAGTATTCATTACTGGATAATCTTCCTGAGCAGGCAGTATCAAGTAGAATGATGTGGACAAATATCAAAACAGGGACACTGGACAGTGAGACTTAGTTGTGTTTATGGTCCCAAGAAAAGTTGATTCTTGTTGAAGATCTAAATAATGAGTAGAAAATGATTACCAAACATGTTGTCAGAAAGTTTGGAGAAAAGAGCAAAGCCAATAGAAAAAAGTGCCTGCTGGATTTCTGTTCAAAACATGGAATAATCATTACTAACACCATGTTCCAACATAAAGATGCATACAAATTCAAATAGAGAGAAGATACAAATAATAAGAAAAGTCTCATTGGTATATTCTTGTTTATAGTGATATATTTGTGCTGGTTCAGGACACAAGAGTATACAAAGGATTTGAAATCAGAAGTGATCACCATTTTGTTTTGAGCAGGATTAAACTACATATCTTATTTAAAAGAAGAATGTGTAATGAATATTTGATAATGAATCAAAGTTGAGTAGCTTTCATAGGTGAACTGTAAACTCAAACATACAAATGTTATTCAAGAAAAAATGAAAGAGTTTAAAAATGAAAACCAACCTTGAAGATTCAGTGGCAGACTGAAGAAAATATTTGTTTCAGCTAGAGAAGTGTGTGGTGGTAATGAAGTTCTCTACAAGGATAGAAAAATGGGAAGTTCATGTGTTGTAGGAAGTTTAAAAAAAAAAAAAAAAAGGGTGGGGCAGGGGAGTCAAGCAAAAGAAGAAAGCATATTGAAAGTTGCTGGCAAATAAGTCACCTTGTGCTCTTATTAGAAAACAGAGAAAAGTTAAAGAAAGTGAAGAAGCACTGTGTGAAACTAGAAAAATAGAAGTCATGGGAAGAGTTGGTAAGAACATAAAAAATAAATATCAGGAAACTGACAAAATATTCTGGAAGCTATCAAAATACTGAGAAATGGAGGAAAGAATGCTGTAAAAGGAATCAGAGATGATAAAGGTGACATGAAAATTGAAGATAATGATATTCTAGATGTCTGGGGTAATTACTTTGAAAGGCTGCTTAATGAAACAACCAAGTGGCATCACTGTGGAATACAGTCAAGAGTACATATCAGTAGTTGAGACAGAAAAAAGCCATCAAAAACCAAAAATATAGAAAGAAAGCTGGAGTATATGATATTTGTCCAGAAATGTTCAAATATTGAGATATGAAAGAATTACTGGAAGTAATTCTTTCATGTCCTCTCTCATGCCATACTTTTCTCCTTTCAAATCATATGTTCCAGCCAATATGATCATCTCTTTCATCCTACCCTTTTGTGCTCTAAACAGCCTCACTAACATCATTAATTTTCACACCTGGAAAGCATGATTTGGTCAATCTCTGTTATTGATCACACCTTTTATGATTGAATCACTCTACAAGACTTGCTCCTTAATTTTGCTTTCTCTCTCTTAGTTAAGTCCTCATTTCTCTTATCTCGCACTTCTTTCTTATCTTCCACATTAATTCATTCTTTCTTTCTTTCTTTTGCTTGTGACATAATGATAAAATCTTTTGGATTGATTGCCTTTATCCTGCATAGCCAATATTTTCATACTCCGATTTAGCTTTCCACACAATAATGATTACTTTTCTGGCCTGCACTTTGTATATTTCATAATTCCTCTCACTCTTATTCTCATGAAATTTTTTCCACATCATCTTCTTGTGGATTTCTTGCTTATATAAGGTTGCACATCCATTTCACTCCCAACTTATTTATTCTTCAAACACTAGGAATACATTCAGATACCTCCTCATTTAAGTACTTTTTCAAACATTACCATGCATTTCTGACATTTTTCCCATTCAGTAGCTAATATCATGAGATAGTGTTCTCCTAAGGTGATCATAATTTCCAGCTTTGTAGTTCAGGATATAACCTGTTCTGACATGAACATCAATGTAATCACTTTCACCAACTGGTAGTGACATCTTCAGGGAGTGCAAGTTTCTGGTAGAGCTTAACACGTTCGCTGCCACGCTACTTCGGCATAGTCTGTTCCCGTACGCCGAGCAATTTCACTTCTTCAAGGTCAGTACGGTAATCTCGTTGCCGGTGGTAAGCGTCATATGAGTATACTCGTAGTTGGCTTGTGCAGAGCATATACCATCTATGAGAATACACAGTTTTGATGTGTATTCTCATAGATGGTATATGCTCCACAAGCCAAGCATTTTCACTTCTTCAAGGTCAGTACAGTAATCTCGTTGCTGGCGATAAGCGTCACGAGTATACTCATAGCTGGCTTGTGTGGCTGGTTTACTAACTACGAATATACTCGTAGTTAGCAGCGAACGTGTTAATAGAAACTTGCCACCCTTATCCATTCTACCAAAGATCAGCTTCCTCCTCTCTCAGTGCCTGGAGTATATAAAGTATCCTGTTCCTGCAAGTTGGCTTACTTTGGACATACTAATGGATCAGCTACTGTCCGTTTAGATGAACACAAATCGAACATCTGCAATCACAACCGTGGTCAATCCAGCTTTGCAGACCATGTATTGGATACAACTCAAAGGATCTTCTGGAAGAAAGCCACCATGCTTCACCATAGTAAATTTAAAAAGGAAAGACTGTTTTTGGAATCTGCAGCAGCAGCAGCATTCAGAAATCAACTTAATTTAAACAAATATGCAAAAATTCCAAAATTTGGAACCAATAATCATCAGAGGTCTCGGTTTACATCTATGCCACTTACAAATGCCCATAGAGGGTGCACCACCTAGATTAGACTTTAGAGTCACTCATGTGTTTTTTTAAGTATTGTTTTGTCTTTGTGTGTGTTACAAGTGCAAATTCTACTCCCTGAAGATGTCTCAGTGACTTAGATAAAATATTGGAAGCATTAAAATTAGTTTTCAATCCTTTCCTAGTGCTGTAAATTAAACTCCATTAAACCTACAACATGATGTCCTTCCAGCACTTAAGCCTTAACACATATATACCCACTATACCTGATCCCAGTTATTATATCTGATTCTGATAGCCTGGTTTCACTATGTCAACAATCTTAGGCCACATTGTATTCAATAAAGCAATGAACTCAACCACTTATTTTGGACCATTCTTCCTGTAGGCATGTAATGAGGTACTCGACTGTTGTGGGATGAACGTCCCTTGACCTCACCCAGTGCTCCTGATCCCACAAATGTTCATTGAAGACCAGCCAAGTGTAGTGATGTTCATCTTCACAAACCATGCAGTTATATCAGCAGCCTTCTGACAGTGCATTGTCTTGCTGAAAGAGACAATGGGCAGTTCTCTAGAAATGCCACAAAGTAGGAAGCATTGCATTGTCCAGAATGTTCAACCTGTTAGAGTTCATGGCACCACAAATAGAGGTCCAGGGCTAAATCAGAAAAGCAGGACCATCACCTCTGAATTTTGTAGTTAGAGTTACAGACTCTGGTAAGAGACATTCCTCAAGCATCTGTCACATCCACACCCATTCATCTGCTCAGTAAAGGGTGTAGCATGATTCACCACTCGATAATACAGCTATCCAAGCTTCCACATCCCACTGTACATGCTCTTTGCACCACTGAAGATGACGTTTCATGTTGGTTTGGATAATGTGAAGCTTGCATATTGCAGTCCTACCATGGAAACCCATGTTGTAGACATTCAGTTGTTTGCAGGTAATATGAATCTGAGGAAGATTATTGAGTGTTGTGTTGTGTGGTAGCTTCTCAGGAGGATCTGAATAAGTTGGAAATATGGATAGATGAATCAGAATATCAGATGATGCAAAATTGAAAAGAACTTTGACAAATAGATCGGACTTTTTGGTCCTACAGAAGGACCTGAATAGATTGAATTGAGCAGCATGCAAGTGAGTTGTGCTACCACTTCAGTGCTACAGTGTGCACACGCGCACGTGTGTGTGATTTTGAAATTTTGTAGGCAAGGATGGAATACAAAGTGTATACTTGGTGAAAATAGTTGTGAAGTTTAAGGATCATGTTGCTAAAATTGTAAAGGCATCATAAAGGATAATGCAACGATGAGGAGGAGTTTGACTTGTAGAAGTAAAGAGGTTATGGTTATAAAGCCTTAATCACACACCACATGTGGATCACTGCATGCCGATTTAGTCATCTGATTTTCATGAGAATGAGTGTCTAGAGATGATTAAGGTGACTTACACTCTCTGAAATGTGCAATATGAATACAGATTAAAGGAATGTCACTTGCAGAGCCTCATAAATAAAATGTTGGGGGGGGGGAGTATTATTGGGACACATAAGTCGCTTAGGAATTGTTATGATTGATCTGGAAGAGATTTTACATGGAATAGAGGAAGATATGGAGTACATGAAGCTGTATGAGGAGAGTATGAGCAAGGAGTTGATGAACAGATTCTCTGGGTAGAGAGCAATTGGTGAGTGAAATGCATTGTGTGAGTGTTGTTAATGAGAGTTTTAGCATGGTTTGATAATCTTATGTGTGTGAAAGATGTTGAAAGTTTATTTTCCACTTGGTTAGACTATAATAAATTTAGTTTAATCCTTTATCCAAGTGTTAACAAACAAAGTTTGCACCTGAAGATATTTCAGGACTGAGGCAACTCATGGTAAAGGTGGACCAAGCTCTCATCACTCCTGTCTCAGTATCTCCCATAACAAAGCACATCTCCTTGTGGATAATGTATAATGCTATGCATTAAGGGAAAGGCCACTACCCAGACTGGTTTCGACCTTTATTGAGGTCTCATCAGTGGGAAGCAGACCCAGAAGTGGTGCTACTGAGACACAGGGCCGGCGGAAGCGGGCATGCAGAGCATGAGGTGCATGTGGGCACCGCTATGAAGGGGACGCCGGGACACAGGTCATGAGTTCATTTTTAAGAAACAAAATTTTTATCATAAAAACAAAAAATTCTTAGAATGATCAATATGAAAATAAATAAGGCCGGATACACTGAATAAAAATTTTTTAAAAATTGTATATTGCCGGTTGTTTACAATTTTGCAGCGAGAGCAGGCTAAATGCTTGCCTCCAGAATCTAAAGTGAAACGGTGAACGGTTTTTATGCACAGAAAAGAATTTTCGTACAAAACATTTGTTGCTATGTAACCAGTCATATGGTACTGTAAAAACTCGATTGTAGCTTAAATATTCCAAAGCACATTACATTCGATTGTTTACTTAGGTTGAGTCCCATGTGAATATTGTAAAAATAAACTTTGTTTGTCTCTGTATAGTTTGTTTTAGATATTATTGTAAATAACACTCTGGAAGTTAACTGTATGTACTGCTTTAATAAGAATATGTTAGAGTGTTACAAACAAAGGCAATGTTTATATTGCCGAAGCTGCATGTAATAGATCTACATGGCGGCATTAAAAGATTGTTATTAAAATTTGTTTATATGAGAAAGGCTTGCAGGCTCTAAGTGTAAACCTCTGCTAAGTCAGTCGGAAAAGTTCAAACAACTTTCCAATGCCGGCAACTTACAATTAAAAGAAAGCGGAGGAGAACAAAAGGCGTGCCGCCGAACTTGAAACTTAAGATGAAAGTTTGCAACCCCCCCAAAGAATCATACTGATTCTTTGGGGGGGTTGCAAACTTCATGCAAGGTCTCAAAGGAGGTATAATAAAAAAGGACTGAAGCAAACAGAAGGGGCTGCACGGATCCAGAGATTGCTGCAGAAGTAGAGGGGGGCTCGGTTCCAGAGACATCCACAGAGAGACAGGAGAGGCTGCTCGGTTCCAGACGCTGTCAAAGAGGAGGCAGCTCGGTTCCAGACATTGCTAAAACTGCCCGATCCCAGACGCTGTCAAAGAGGAGGCAGCTCGGTTCCAGACATTGCTAAAACTGCCCGATCCCAGACGTTGCCAAAGAGAGACAGAGCTGCTCGGTTCCAGACATTGTCAGAGAGCATCCTAGATCCAGATGTTGGTTGAGAGAGGAATTTTCCTCTCTCAATCAACGAACAGAGAGATTTAGGTAACCTCTTTGCGAGTAAGCTTGGAGTTTAATAAGTAAAATTTGTAAACTGAGAGTAGATAACGTTTTGTGTTAAAGAAAGTATTTTAAAGTTGAAGAAAAAAGGTTCTAAATTTTAAAGGGTTTTTATAGAAGGATAGAGAAAGCAATCTCCCTAATGTTTAAATTCGTGTACATTTTATAGTAATGTAAATAAATGAAGGGTGGGGGAAAAACAACTTCAGTCCATGATATTGACTTCCGAAAAAATGCAATTAAATTTTCCTTGTTGTCAAAATGCAAGTAAACATAGCATAACAAAATAAAAAAATAATAGATATGGTACATTCATGTATATTAAGCATAATTAATTTAAATAGTACTTAAAAATTTAAAAACAAATGGCAAATAATGACCTGAAGGCCAAATTGGACTGAAGTTGTTTTTCCCCTGTACCCTTCAAATGTTATTTGACTTTCTTGTAAACATAGCACGTAATAATATAAACAAGAGACATTCTGAGAGAGAGAAAGCGCACACAGCTACATTAGAATAACGGAGAATAAAGTATAAAGTAATGAAAAAAGACATCACAAGAAATTAATAGAAATTACAAATATACAAAGTTAAAAGAATAATAAAATTTTACAATGTCGCAGTAATGACAGGATAGCAACAGTAGATTTATAACAGTACGCATCTCAATAGGCTACTGACAGTGCAGACTATTGTTTCGTCTCTGTGTCGTGTTGTGTAATAATTTCTTGTGGATATAAAATAGAAATGGAGTCAAAAATTAAAAAAAAATTATCTGGTGCACAAAATCGTAAGCATCATGCTGCGAAAGAAGCAGATATCAAGAAACAAACTGGGGCTCTTAATAAATTTGTTAAAATATTAAAATATTCTGACGCAGATTGTAACCGACTCAATACATCAGAAATCAGAGTTGATGACCCGTGCACATCATCCAGTTTGTATGAAAGTACTATTACAACTGTCGAACAAGATAACAAGACGCAGGATTTAAGTGAAAAACAGTTAGGAGAAGATTTAGTTGTAGTTGACCACGAAACTAGCACATTGTTAGTAAATTTAGAAGATCCAGGTGAATGGGGAAATATTGATGAAAAATTACAAGTTGTTTTAATTGAAATGGGGGCTGTTCAAAAGAAAAATATAATATATCCCAGAGATACATATGGTTGTAAATTTGGTGACACATATTATAATAGAAAAATGGAAAACTGGGAGCTCGTGCCAAGAACATGGCTCATTTATTCCAAAACTTTAAATTCTGTTTTTTGCTTTTGTTGCAAACTTTTTGCACCTACTGAATCAAGTAGTCTTGTAGAAGGTTATAACGATTGGAGAAATGTAAATACAACTTTGCATAGGCATGAGACTAGTTTAACTCACGTGAAAAATTTCTTAAAATGGAAGGAACGTGATAAAAATTTAAAAAACAGAACTACTATTGATTGCCAGACTCACAGCATGTATGAAATGGAAAAGTAACATTGGACAGTGTTTTAGAACACTTGATTGAAATTATAAAATTCCTTGGTAGCCAAAATTTAGCTTTTCAAGGATAATCTGATAAATTATATGAAAGGAATAATGGCAATTTTTTAAAATTAGTCGAACTGTTTGCGAAGTTTGATCCCGTTATGGAAAATCATGTTGAAAGGGCTCTACAAGGAAACAATAGAGTACACTATTTGAGTAAAGACAGTCAAAATGAAATATTGGAAACTTTAAGTAACGCAATCAGGGATACAGTTTTATTATCAATTTGAAAATCTAAATATTATTCCATAATTTTAGACTGCACACCCTGATGCAAGTAAAACAGAACAAATGACCATTATTATTCGCTTTGTTTCCTGTGACAATGGAATTGTCAAGATCAGGGAAAACTTTTTAGGTTTTGCAGATATATCAGATTCCACAGGACGTGATTTATGTGCAACAATAGTGGAACAACTGGAAGAATGGAATATTCCCATTGAAGACATGCGAGGTTAAGGGTATGACAATGGGGCAAATACGAAAAGGAAAAAATATGGGCTCCAAAATTTGCTTTTGAACAAAAATCCTCGAGCTTTTTACGTGCTATGTGCTGCTCATACTCCAAATTTAATCATTAACGATCCAGACAAAGTGAATGCAGATACAATTAGTTTCTTTGCAATTATTCAAGAAATATATAATTTCTTTTCATTCTCTTACAAACGTTGGGCAATCCTTTTAAAGTTCGTAAAAAATTAACATCGAAACAGCCATCAGAAACGTGATGGGAAAGTAAAATTAATGCAGTCCGCCCTCTACGATATCAGTTAGGAGAAATTTACGATGCACTTTTTGAAATTTTAAATAATGAAAATTTTAATAAAGAAACTCAGCATGAAGCACAAACATTATGTGCTAAAATGAAGGACTACAAATTTATTGTTCTCTTATAATTTGGCATGATTTACTTAACAGAATAAAGCCTGTGAGTAAAATGCTTCAAGACAAAAATATGAACATTACACTTGCTTTAGAATCTATCGAAAACTTAAAAATATTCTTACAAGGGTATCGATCAGATACAAATTTTAAAGAAGTTCTAAAAACGGCAAAAGAACTGAGTGAAGAGGTGGATGGAGAACAAGAATTTAAAACTGGTATGGAAGTTCGACGACGAAAGAAGACATGACAGTTTGACTACAAGCATCATGACGAAACGCCACAATTGCCAGAAGATAAATTTAGAGTGAATGTGTTTTATACACTACTAGACATTGCAATGTGTTCCTTAATAGAACGTTTTGAACAACTAAAAACATTTTATGATAATTTCAATTTATTGTATAGATTACCACAAATTAATAATGAAGATTTACGAAAAAATTGTGACGATTTAGAGATTCTCTTGATGGACAGTGACAATAAAGATGTAAATGCAATAGGACTATATGCCGAGTTATGTGCCTTCCGAGATATTTTTCGAAAGGATAATTTAAATATTCAAAACCCTTTAAATATTCTTAATTTTATTGTGTCCAATAATTTATCTTTCCCTAACTTT
This sequence comes from Typopeltis vanoorti, assembly GCF_054136105.1. Taxonomy (NCBI): domain Eukaryota; kingdom Metazoa; phylum Arthropoda; class Arachnida; order Uropygi; family Thelyphonidae; genus Typopeltis; species Typopeltis vanoorti. The sequence continues at coordinate 97,738,569 of NC_143561.1, read as the reverse complement.
TCAATTGCTTTAAGAATACTATTAACCTTATCTGTTAGTGTAGCAAGCGATGGATGTTCCTTTTCCAAGTTGAAATTGATTAAAACCTACTTAAGAACAAGTATGTCACAAAAAAAGGCTTGTTTGTTTGGTGTTAATAGCTATTGAAAATGATGTCTGTGCAGAATTAGATGTTAAGACCATTATTTCTAATATGAAATAATATTAGAAATGAAATCAAGAACCCTAAAATTTTAATAAAAAAAATTCAAGTATATTTATGTAATTTAATTTATTTTCTGTTATTATATAAAGATTTTATTTTTTGAATACTTATATTAATATTAATAAAATGGTCTAATTATTATTTCTGAATTCTTTTCTTATTTTCTCATCTATCTTGAGTTTCTTTTATTTTCCTAAAAGATAGTTCCACTTATAAAAATTATTAAAAAATTTTTACAACTTACTAAGAATTTAGTAAAATGCAAGAATTTTTTAAACTTTAGTTCAAATAAATTTTAACTTTAATTAAAATTCATTTTAATTTTGTTAGCAATTCGGGTCGGTGAGAAGTCTATAATCCTTGTATCATTATATTAAACGATTAAAGTGAAGTGGCTTTATCAAAATTTGCTTTAACTTTTGAGAATAACTTTTGAGAATTTTTTGAATATTTGGGTTTTTAATGATTATCCTGCCTAGTCAACACCCCCGGTTCATTACATTTAGTGAACCAACGTGTGGCTGTTCTGTCAAAATTTATTTAAGAATTTTCAAATAATATAAATTTTTATGATCGTAAAAGAACCACACACACCTGGATCGTTACAATGGCGCTTAGATAGACATTGCATGCGGGCAGCAAAGACCCTAGTGCCGGCTCTGCTGAGACAGGAGTGATGAGAGCTTGGTCCAACTTTACCACGAGTTGCCTCAGTCCTGAATTATCTTCAGTATCAAACTTTTTTGCTAACACCTGGATAAAGAATTCAACTAAATTTATTATAGTTTATTTTCCAAGTGGAAAATAAACTTTCAACATCTTTCTCTGAATCCAGAGTAATTTAATAATAAGATGGTACACCTTTTTTCAACTCGTATAGGTAAATATGACCTCTCCATTGCTTCTGCCTTAGTATCACCACTTCTGGGTCTGCCTCCCACTGACGAGACCTCAATACAGGTCGAAACTGGTCTGGGTAGTTCCCCTTCCCTTAATGCATAGCATTATACATGTCTGCAAGGAGATGTGCTTTGCATTATGGGAGATACTGAGACAGAAGTGATGAGAGCTTGGTCCACCTTTACAAGAGTTGCCTCAGTCCTGAAGTATCTTCGGGCGCAAACTTTGTTTGCTAACACTTGGATAAAGGATTAAACTAAATTTATTATATTCTTATGTGTGAAAGTGGATTAATTCTTTTGCATTGATTATTTTTGCTCTATGAACATCTAATGTTAATAGTAATAATAAAACAAGTTGTGCTACATTAATGGACTGAGCTATATGAAATTGATGAGTCTATTGGATAGGTCATAGGATGCCAAGTGATTGACAATATCAATAGTAATGATTAACATAGGAATTTATACGCATTGACTTTTTTTTTATAGGCGATGTATTCTTAGTCCTCTGACACTATCTGCCTAAGGTGCATGTCAGTTGCAAGCATATTATGAACATAAGTGCCCATTCCTTGAATCACTGAGATGTAGTGCGTGTACATAATGAAGGCATACTCAAATATGTGCAGCAGCATTTATATTGTGATAAGAAACATTTTTATAACAGTTTACTTATAAAAATTTGGTGTTAGGTGCCTCCTCATACTCTGTAGAATGACTTTCACGCCATTTCACGTACTGCACACCATTAAAAGTTATATATCAGCACAACAGTATAATTAAAGATTCATGGAGTACAATGCAAATATGCCATCAAAGAATATTATTATTATTATTATTATTCAGGCCTCCATGAAGACAAAAGACTCATCGTGGGAGTCTTTTCTGAGAAACACGAGTTTATCAAGACTCATCGGGAGGTCCCTCCTAGGAAACACAAAGTCTATCATACCATTCCTTAAACACATTGACCGTTCTCGCTCTCACCACTCTATCGGAGAGGCATGTGGTAAGGTTGTCCAAGGATAGAAAAATCAGAACTCCATGGTGGACACTGGAAGTTAGAGGTAGCAAAGGGAAAAAAAAGCTTCGAAAGTTCCTGGGAAATAAGTCAGCTGGTGCCCTTAGAGAATACAGAGCCCAATGTAAACACGGTGTAAAACTAGCTAAACAAAAGTCATGGGAAGACTTTGGTAAGAAAATAGAAAATATATATATCAAGAAGACTATAAGATATTCTGGAGGTTATTGAAAAAGCTCAGAAATGGAGGAAAGAGCGCTGTAAAAGGAATTAGAGATTTTTTATTAGTATTATTATTATTATTACATGACACCTTCAGGGAGTCCTAAGACTCATCGAGGGAGGGCACCTACTCTACATATTTCCGTCTCCATCATCATCTACATCAGCCCAAGCTACTGCTTACCACCACCACTAGTATTTTCACAGACTGGCCACATAGCTAAAAAATTCCCTAGAATTTTCCTTGGATCTAAGTCAAAATAAAAGGCTAGCATATTGCTAAAACAAGAGTGCCCCCTTCACAAATCCATGTTGACGCTCACAGATAACATTACCCTCATCTGCCCAATGCTGTGTATAGTCCCTCACTACTTTCTCCAAGATCTTACTAACTACTGATGACACACAAACTGGCCTATAATTAGACACTTCCAGTCTGATACCGCCCTTATGCAATGGCACTATCTTACCTTCCTTCCATTCCATGGGTTTCCCACAGCAGACTTTTCAAGCCAGGTCAAAGATACTGTCCGTTCCCTAGCACATTCTCTCAAAACATGTGATGAAATACCATCTGATCCCACAGCTTTACTGACATCTAGAGCACTCAGTATTTGGAACACACTCTTCTCCTGCACTTCTAAACCTCGAACCTGCCCTAGCCCTCTAGTATTCAAATTGACTCCTCCAGGTGAAATACTCCAATCGTGGAGTATTTCATCCTAGGAATTGTTTATTGAACAATTCCACTATGTCCTCTGCATCAGTCACTCTGTTCCCATTTTTATCCCACAATGTCATTCTTCCACAGTCTTTTCTTCTTCTACTGGCCACATAGCTAAAAAATTCCCTAGGATTTTCCTTGGATCTAAGTGCCAATCTTTTCTCATATTCCAGTTTCACCTTCCTTACCATACTAGTCACTCACCTGGCCTGTGTCTTATATTCTTCATGCATCTTCTCTTCACCTGTCTCCTTATATCTCTTCCATAGCCTCTTTTTTGCATGCAGTTTCTGTTTAATATTGTTTGTCATCGATTTTAATCCAAATTGTGTCCTCTTCTTCACTCATGGAATACAGCTTACCATTCTGCTAACAAATATTCCTTCACAATTTCCCAAGCACTAATGATATCCCGGCCTTCCGATTCTTCCCTGCATGAAACTTCTCCAAGTTGACATCTAAGACTATTATAATCACTTGCTTTATAATTCCACATATGTTCTCGTCACTTTGATACTCCTCCATGTCTATTCATTTTCCAAGTCAAAACCATATGGTCACTCTCTCCAACTGGTGGGAGAGATGTCATCTCACTTATTATCAACTCTTCTGATGCCATAACCAAATCCAAAACTCTTGAACCTCTTGTTCCCTCTGTTACATGTTGCCTAAGACATTTGTCCCTCAAGAATTCTAGAAATTCCATCCTACGGTGTTGCTCGATCAGAGCCCAATGTTCCCAACCCTAACTATTATGTACGTGATGTTGCCATCACAACAATCTGTAACAGTTCAAGTGTAAGAATGATGTCATTTATTCTGGTGGATACATCTGGCTTCCAGTATTGTGAAATCTTATTTTTATGAGACTCAAATTTTTGTTTTTTGAAGAATTCTGGATGGTTGGTATCCATCTCTTCCTCATCAGGGAAAATATTGTAGACATGAAATTGAGCTATTCAGAACACTTAATATTTTTATAGTTTTGTTTTCTTCTGAGGGTAAGAGGATGGATATCCAATTCCAGGAAGTAATCTGTAATTTTTTTTTCATCGCATAGTTTGTTTTTTTACTTTTTTTTACATCCAAAAACACAGCAAACAAAAGAATGAATTTCTTGATGCCAATTTTGAAGCATCAGGAAATTCATTCTTTTTTTTTTTTCTTAGACATGTTTTTAGATTGAAGTTATTTTTACCACCAGTTAAAACACATCAGAAAACTTCTTTTTTTTTGTTTGCTGTGTTTTTGTTAAAAAAATGAGTTATTTCTGTCATTTTCAGATTTTTCCTAAGGATTATGTTTTCTCTGGCAAAGGAAGGGGTTCGGCTTAGAGAAATTACTAAAGTAAGTTAAATATTTTCAGTTCAATACAAACATATCAGATGACTGATTTAAATAAAATGCAAGATTAATCATTATTTTGTTTCAGTATAATCACTTTGGTAATAACTACAGTGCAGAATGAAGTGTAACAATAAAGTGAATAGAATGAAGTGTAGTGAGAGCTCATTATATTTTCAGTAGAGTTCAGAAAATAATTTATACAAAATGTGATAAGTAGACTATAATAATATTGTAGTGTATGATCTTGGCTGAGTCACAGTAGTTCAGGAATAATCACTTTAAGCACAAAAAAAATCTTTATTATATAAAATTACTTTTGCAACATCCGGTATGTGTTCTAGTCAGTATGACATCCATTTAGGATGATCTACATCATTATTTTGTACACCTCCTATTTACCAAAAATTATTATAAGAAAACTCATTAAATTTTAAACAGGTTATCTGATAATGAACCAATTAACCAATTTATCTATTTCTTAGTGTTATTATTTTAAGACCTCCAAGGAGTCAAGACTGATTTTATGAGATCCATACTATCACACAAAAAGATCATTAAACCACCATTATACCCATTCACTTACCATACATTCCACTCAACTGCTCTCCATGCAAAGAACCTACTTTTTACTCCCTTCCTTATACCCTCCCAATACAGCTTTCAGGGATGTCTTTTTGTTCTACTCTTATCTCCCTTTATTATATTTCATTATTATTTCATATTTTCATATTATTTCATTACTCCTTTGCCTTTCTCTACTACTCTTTAACGGCTCACCTTATAAGCTCATTGCCACCTTGGTCATGTGCATGCTCCTGTCATAAGTTGCTCCATTGATACGACAAAAGTCTCAATCTCCTCCATCCTACAAGAGAACCTCTCCTCACCGGCCTGATCGGCCAAGTGGTTAGCATATCCACTCTCCAGCCAAAAGGTTCCGGGTTCGAATCCCGCCATGAGTATAGATGTTTGTGATTGTCTGTGAAAGCACTAGTGGTGGTAGTCGGCAGCAGGTGGCGTTGGTGTTAGATGATGAAGGTTGGTGGAGTAGTGAGACGAAGAGTTGCAGAGTTGATGCCCTCCCTCGATGAGTTTTTGTGCTCCTTGAAGGTGTGATATAATAATAATAATAATATATGAAGAATCTCCTCCATGTTAATCTGGTGGAGTAACAGTGCCTCACCAACTTATACATGTTGATCATATCCCTTCTTCTTCATCTTCTATTCACAAGTCTCTGCAAATCGCATTCCCTTAATCTATTTAAATATCCCACATTCCACAGATCCAGCACCAACTTAATGAATCTTCTCTGGACTGTTCATAAGATAACTTCATCTCCTTAATAACAAGGAGACCAGTCTGTGCACAGTAGTCCATATGTAATCTGATCAGGGCATTACACAAAGGAACCATAACCACTTTACCTCAACATGCCAAGGTCCTCCTTATCATTGCCATAATCTTTTGTGATGTTCTCATAATATTAGCAACATGGTGCCTAAACTTCAGGTCTCCTTTACTCCATGATTTCTAACACTCATCTCTTCCACCTCCTTCAAAATTCCCCTAGTAATTGTATACTCTACATCCCATACTTTCCTACCAGATTTCAAGACTTGACACTTTTGTAACATTAAATTGATAGATTTAGTCACTTTCCCACTCATACTGTCTGCTGAAATCCATCTGTAAGGCAACATCATTTGCTCTGCTCCTCATAGTTACATCATCATCTGCAGCAGCTGCATATCTACAGTTAAGCCTATTTCAATATCATTAACATACAAATTGAACAGTAATGGCCCCAAATCTCTCCCCAGCATCATTATGCTAATGACAAGCCTCTCTTTCTGGATACCACTTCCTCATATACAACTCATTGATGCCTAACAACCAACCAGCTATCCATCTCACCTGCTGCTTATCCAATCCCATCCATTTCAATTTACTTACCAGCTTGTCACATGTGACAGTCTATCAATGGCCTTTGAAAAATCAAAATATATTGCTGTATGTACATCTCCTTTATCCAATGAATTTGTCACCTTGTTTTAGTCTGTAACAGATTGCTAAAACACGATTTCCCCATAATTCACTCATGCTGATCATCATAGAGAATACTGCTATTGTCAATCCAGTTTTGAATCCTAGGATATCCACAAGTGGTATCCACAAAAACTCGCCCATGAAGTGGAACAATTTTACCCTCTAACTGCTGCAACACTGGCATTAAATAGGTGTGTGCTATGGGTGTCTTTAATTCCTAGGAGCATTTCTTCAAGACACACAGTGGTATATTGTCAAGTCCTACTGCTTTATTAACATCACATTTACTTAGTTTTTTTTATATATATATATCCCCTGCTCACTCACTATCAGGTCCTCCTCCATATCCTCTACACTCATCTTCTCATGATGCCACATTTTCATTAGGATGAAATACCCTGATAAACTGCTCATTGAATACTCAACTCTATTCTCAGCAGCTGTTGCCAGTCTACTATCATTATCCAGTAGCATCATCCTCCCAATCCTAGTTCATTTTTTTCTACTTGGCACATATTGAAAGAACTAACTAGGTTTTGTTTTTACTTGATTAGCTAAATTCCGTTCATACTGCACTTTTGCTGTCTTTACCAACTACGTCACCTTCCTGACCTGCTCTTCGTACACTTCATGCAACTAATTATTGCCAATCGTCTTGCATTGCTTCCACAGTGCCTTTTACTGACATCATGTTTAATCTCTTCATTCAGTATCTTATGTAGCCTTTTCATTTTTGGAATGCACTGAGACATTCTGAGATACCCTTCCTCACAGATGTTCTGATTTGACTAACAACAACTGAAATGATCACCTCTTGGTCACTCATACCTACTGGAAGAAGGTTAGAGACTATTCACATTCCTCTGATGATACTCTTGTGCTCTATTACATTACATGTTGCCTAAGATAGTTATCTCTGAAGAACTCAAGAAATTCATTCTACTTCTTCCCTGATGTATATTTCTTCATTCCATTCAATGTCACCATAATCAAAGTCTCCATAATGATCATCTTTTTCTTGCTCTGTAAACCAATTTATCTATACATTTTGTCTTCACTCTCCATATTGCCTGGCCTGTAGCAACACCCAACTAAATATTTTATCATATCAACCTCCACTTTATACTATATTGCTTCAAAACCTCTGCCACTATTTTCTCCTTGAAACCTAGTTCTCTGTAAACATAATTTGCTTGCTATCATCAGCTGCATTAGGTCAGTTTTAAGTTTTCTACAAAAAAAGATAACAAATAAGATTAGAACAAATAATATTAGAGAAGATGCTAGAAGAAGATAAGATTGATATTAGAGAAGATGAGATCCAAAAGCAGTTGGAGACTGTTTATTTTTAGATTTCTTTATATATGATACTGACATTTTCTAGTTGTGGAAATAAACAGTCTCTAACTGCTTTTGGATCTCATCTTCTCTAATATCAATCTTAGCAGAATTCTTCACCCTCGTCGCTTATTGCATCTATTAAACAATCAGCAAGAAGTGGATTTTTAGAAACATCTAGTAATCCAAATTTTTGTAGTTTTCTAATATATTAGATACAAGATTTGTATCTAATACCTACCAAGAGAGTTAACAAAAAAAAGAAAATTTCAGATTGAGCAACTTAACAATTCACCGGCCTGATTGGTCAAGTGGTTAGCGTATCCACTCTCCAGCCAAAAGGCTGTGGGTGAATCCCACCATGGGCATGGATGTTTATGATTTTCTGGGAAAATACTAGTGGATGTGGTGGACAGTAGATGGCTTTGGTGTAGATGATGATGGCAGTTGTGGTTCGTTATAGTTGGTGGAGACAGAGAGTTATAGAGTAGGCGCCCTCCCTCGATGAGTCTTTGGACTCCTTGTAGGTGGCATGTAATAATAATAATTAAGCAATCACACTAAACAAACTCTCAATAAATACTTTCATTATGTGGCCACTGAGGCAGTCATGCCACCAGTGGCATGACTGCCTCATCCTGTCCAAAAATTATTGAAATATAATTGATAGAAAAGGATGTCCTGACAGAAATAGAATGGTATAGCATAGATTTCAGCAGGATGGGAAGGATAAGTAAAGCAAGTAGTGTTACTTATGATAAAGTGATGAGTCGTGTCCTCTCATCATGAGGACACAAATTTGGAGCAAAATGGTACTAATAGTTTTGAGAGCATATGATTTAAGTTGAACAAGGCAGGATATTAGTGAGATGTTGCTATATACCAGAGAACACAGAGGGTGATGAACAGACATGTTTAGGTAGTTTAGTTTGGCAAGTACAGAATGAGTAATCATTATGGGAGATTTTAACTACTGCAGTATAAATGAGAAAAAGGAAACTTCATATAGTGGTAGGAGAATTGAATTTCAGGAATTCTTGAGGGGAAAAGGTACACCATTCTGCAGAATGATCATGAGGTTCATGCATTTTTGATGTGGTCATTGCATCAGGGAATCTGATTGCATCTAATATGAAGAAAAGAATTAATGGAGAATTATAAGGCAGGTGACTATAATAATCTTAGAAATCAGCTTGAGCCAATTCCTTGGAGGAAAGGAGAGATAGTGATATCAGCAGGACATGGGTGCTAATTAAGAAATATTTATAATCAGTAGCTATGGCAAGTTGCATACTTCAAGTAAAAAACATAACATATTATTATTACATGACACCTCCAAGGAGTCCAAAGACTCATCGAAGGAGGACACCTATTCTACAACTCTCTGTCTCCACCACTTAATCCATCAACTACAGTGAACTGCCACTACCATTATCACCTATGCCAATGCCATCTACTGCCCACCACCACCACTAGTATTTTTGTCTGTAAATTGCATGTATTTTCAAGGCTGATTTGTCTGTATCAGGATGAAAAACCCGAGTTTCTGGGAGGAAAAAACCCTGCTACCTCTATGAGATCAGCTAACTCACTTTCAATGGGGAAAAAACCACATAAAGATTCCTCTCGTCACAACAAGAATCAAACTCATATAGATGACTATGAAGTCAAACAGGAACTGCAGATGAAAAATAGATTATGGAAAAGTATAAAGAAAGATGGAGAATAGTTACATGGGGAATATAAGACTCATGCCAGGAAAGTGACTAGTGTAGCAAGGAAGACAAATCTGGAATATGGGAAGAGATTATTGTTGTAATCCAAGAAAAATCTTAAAGAGTTTTTCTGTTATTGGAAGAATGACATGAATGAATGTTAGATGAAAGTAGGAATTGAGCAACCAATGCGGTGGACTTAGTAGGATAATTTAATGATTATTGGGGGACAGCTAAGTTATTTCATCTTAGAAAAGCAAATTTTCTTACTAGGAGAATGGGAAGTGTTCAAGCTTTAGAAGTGAACAAGAATACGGTGTTCCAAACACTAATTACTCTGGATAACAATAAGGGAGTAGAATTGCATATAATTTTGCCATGTATTTTACGAGAATGTGTGTGTGTGCTAAGGAACTGACTGCTCCATTGACTTGGCTGTTCAAGGAAAGGCCTTCCACTAGTATGAGAAAGACAATAAAAGTGGGAGGAGGGGTAACATAGTGGCATTGCTTAACAGTAGTAGCAGAAATGCATGTATAGACCAGTTTGTATTTCTTGTGTTGGTGTTATGATTTTGGAAAAATTGGTGAGAGATTATACATAAAATTGGGCAGATGTTGGTAATGTTATCCATGAGGATCTGTGGATGTGTTAAGGGGCACTCTTATTTCAGTAATTTTATTGCCTATAATAACATAATAACAAGAGCAGTTGATGAGGGGAGGAAAGACATATACTGCTTTTTTTTTTTTTTTTTTTTTTTATGAAGGCAAGTGACAGGATGCCACATGATAAGCTGATATTTGAGTTGCAGCATATGGATTTAGATATCATGTTAGTGAACTAGATTAGAAATACCACTCCCTTGTATGCAACTCACTTGGAGATATTAGAGTTATGTATGAGGAAGCAGTATTATCAGGGAAAAAGAGGACAAGTAGAGTTCAACAGGGACCTTTATGCCAGTGACATTCCGTTTTATTTCTCTTTTTATAGATGGGTATTCTGAGTGCTACTGCAGTCATCTGGAATTTGACTCCCTGGCCATGCTCTCTCACTTATTTACTTCAGCCTCTGTAAAACTTTTATACCTCCATATTTCAACATCATTATTATTATTATAAGAGTATCTCCATGGAATCAGAAGTCTCATCATGGGAGATCCACACTAACCTCTATACAAACAATATACCTATCATACCTCTCCTTAAACTCATTTCTGCCAAGGCATTCACAACTACCGTGTATGTCAATGTAGAAGGGGGGGGGGGTCTTTGTGCTGACCTCTAGGTAGAGAGTAACCTCCCTATTGTTTAATTTCTTGTGATATCTTATTTATTTTTTTCTCCATCCTTGCTTTTGATTATTCTACCTTAGTCTTCTTACTCTTTCGTACAAAGTTTATCCACCTTTCGCACTACTTGTCGTATGCCTATGAGTACTGGAAAAATTTTTTTTAGACTGTGCCACCAGTATTCTTTACTTGGCATAAGACCCAGTAATACAGCTGGTAGATCTCTCTCTCTCTCTCTCACTTTCTAGTATAAATTCCTTCAATAAAATTAACATAAACAGTCGTGGTTCACAAGCACTTAAATTATGCTTCTAATATACCTTATCTGTTTCCTGCTATCAGGTTTAGTTTTTTTAGAAACAGTGCATTGTAAATCAAAAAGTCAGGCGGCACTCAGTTGACATATAATCAAAACACATTTATTTATACTAATAAATGTACATCAATTAAACAATAGGGAGGTTACTCTCTACCTATCCGAAAAACTTTATCATTAAAAAAATCTTCCCTTTGCAATTATAAACAACCTTTACAGCATAAATACTCATTTTCCTTTCTGCTTATTGATTAAAACTCTAATCTACTCATAAAGAAGTTATCTTGCTATATCAAGTTATTACACAAGAGTATTTCGCTTACTAACAAGCCAAAACTTTCTCACATACACTGCTATTTTCTAGTATCTTATCAGTCCATCTAAATTATTTCTCCTAGATTACATAAAAGAAATGTAGGGCATATAAAAAGGAACAAATTCACATAGGATCCATCATCTGTGTCGTGCACTCATTCAAGGATCGGCACTAGAGTTCTTAGACTTTTCTTCCATCTCAGACCTTAAGCTTCCTTCTGCAGTGTATTACTTCACCGGCGTCTCATCAGGATGGTGGCGGGCTTTGGAATGCAAATTTTCACCACTCGATAGCTCGGGCAAGAGTTTTTGGCATACAGAGCACATGGGATCTCATCCAGATGGCAGTGCAAGTTTTCTGGCGCTGAAGTTCACTCTGTGGTTACTGGCTTCGGTTGCCCTCCCGCTGCAACAACATCCGATCTAGACTACCTCCGGTGTATCTATCGGTGACCTTCTCTTCATTCCCTCCGACTTCTGACCTCTGACATGACCTCGCCGTATAGTTGTATGCTCTGGTTCCTACTGCCAATATTTAGTGATTTTGTCGATGCCCTTTTATATCACCTTCTACTCCGGGACCTTGAACAAAGGGTTGAGACCCCTGAAGAATTCGGCGCGACTCTTTGATCTTCTGTTAAAGCCGACCAGTTCTTTCTTCTCCTAGTGCCCTTCTAAAATCCTATTTGTCAGACAGCGGAACCTTGACTGATCCGTGCCGACCCTTTTAAGAACGACCTTGAAGGTGGGCATACACAGAGCTTGTAAACAAAGGTTTCCAAAGCACTTAGTTACAACAATAACATATAGTTTCCAGTGACACAGCAGTTTAATGCAGCAAAACGTAAGGTCTTGAGGTTTGGGACACATCGATGGAATGCTGCATACTCTATTGGAGGAGGTGAACTGGAGGAAGTAGGGAAGACAAGAGATCTGGGGTTGATGATTGATAGAAACCTGAAATTTAGGGGACATATTGCAAAGGTGGTGAAGGAAACACAGAGGATTGCTGCAATAATGAGAAGGACACTGACCTGCAGAGATAAAAGGGTTATCATTCCGTTGTATAAGACTTTGATTAGATCACACTTAGACTATTGTTCAGATATCTGGTCCCCAAGATTTGGAGGGGATAAATTAACTGTGGAAAGGGTACAAAGGTAGATAACAAAGATGGTGTCAGGACTGTACAATATTAGTTATGAGGATCGGCTGAGGGAGTGTGGACTGCAGAGTTTGGTGGATAGAAGGAGAGGTGATATTGAGACTTTTAAACTGCTGAGAGGTGGTTACAGGGTTGACACTGGGGAGTTCTTTCGCTTTGTTGAACAGCAGGAAGGAGTGATGACAAGCAGCCATCCATGAAAGTTATGAAAGGAAACTGTGAGAAAGAGGGTGAGGAGTGGTTTCTTTGCATGGAGGGTTGAACCATGGAATGCATTGCCTGATAGAGTGGTGAGAGCGAGAATGGTCAATGAGTTTAAGTTTAAGGAGTGGTATGATGGACTTTGTGTTTCCTAGGAGAGACCTCTCTCAATGAGTCTTGATAGACTTGTGTTTCTTAGAAAGGACCTCCCACGATGAGTCGTTTGACTCCATGGAGGCCTGAATAATAATAATAATAATAATTCAGTTTTATTTCCCTTTTTGTATATGGTACTATGAGAGCTCTACTCCAATTATTTGGAATTCATCCCTCTGTTCAGGCCTTCTGAACTATGCAGTGCAGCCACTGCAAGACTTTTTATAGCCCCATACTTGAGCATTTCTGGTTCAATATTGCCTATTCCTACTACCTTTCTACATTTCAGGCTTTTGATGGCTTCTTCAAATATGGATATGTATTCCTGGTTGCATGCCTGTTGAGTGTTTTTTTTTTACAACTGTGCTGCCCCTTGCTTGTTTCGTTTAGCAATTTTTTGAAGTAATTACTACATACATCAAGGATATCTTTTTCTCCAGTTTTCATGTCACCTTTATCATCTCTAATTTCTTTTACAGCACTCTTTCCTCCATTTCAGCTTTTTCAACAACCTCCAGAATATCTTGCCTCCTTCTTGATATATATTTTCTATTTTCTTAACGAAGTCTTCCCATGACTTTTGTTTAGCTAGTTTTACATAGTGTTTACATTTGACTGTATTCTTTAAGGGAATAAGATAAGCTGACTTATTTCCCAGGAACTTTCGATGCTTTCTTTTTTTCCTTTGCTTCCTCTAACTTCCAGTGTCCACCATGGAGTTCTGATTTTTCCATCCTTACAGACAACCTCACCACTTGCCTCTCTGGTGAATGAATCAATGTTTTCTTCAAGGCTTGCCACTGAATCTCCAAGGTTTGGTTCCTGTTCTCAAACTCTTTCATTTTTTCTTCAATAATCTTTGTGTATTTTAGTCTACAGTTCACATCTGAGAGCTGCTGAACTTTTATTCGCTTTAAAAATTTCTTGCATGTTATTCTTTTCAGTACGAAATTCAGTTTTATCCTGCTCAAGAATAAATGGTGATCACTTCCAATTTCAAATTCTCTGTACACTCTAGTGTCCTACACCGGCGAGAAAACATTCCTTTCAACAATAACCTAGTCAGTGAGACTTTTCTTATTCTTTGCCTCTTTTCTCCATGTGAATTTATGTACATTTTTATGTTTGAACATTGTGTTAGTAATAACCAATTCATGGAGCAGAAATCCAACATTTATTTGTCATTATTATTAGCTTTGCTCATTTCGCCAGAATTTCCCAAAATATTTTTGCATGTCTGACAATCATTTTTCTACTCTGCTATTTAAATCCCTGACTAGGACCAACTTTTCATATTTCATTCTGCAGCTGTTTTCTCTAAAGCCTCAGAAAATTCCTCCACTTCTACCTTAGTAGAACCTTCTGTGGGACCATAGGCACAAATAAGTCTCATTGTCCAGTTCCCATTCTGATATTTGCCTACATCACTGTACTTCATATTGTCTGCCTTTCAAGAAGATTAGCCTTGTATTTTGTGTTGAATACTATAGCTACTCCTTCTTTTTCCTGATTGTTATTGCCTGAATATATCATTTTGTTTTTATTGCTTAGAAAGATCTTACCAGTTTTTGTCTTTTTTATTTCAGTCACTCCTATTATATCAATCTGGTACTTATCCAATTCCTTAGCCATCTAGCGAAAACAACAACTGACCTTGTTTAATCAGCCAATGCCCTATCCAGCATGAAATTCTGTCATATTATACCATCATTTTATTTGTGGTTTAAACCAACATGAATACAATTTGTTGACTAAATCCCAAATTGCTAGCTCATCCTCGTTTGCTCAGTATCTAGGTAGATACACAACAGAGTGCACCATGAGAAGGTGAAAATTGGACATTAGGTCAGAAGCCCTGGTCAGTTCTTTAAAGGAATGTGGAGGAGACCTCCTCATTCCTTTAAAGGCTATGTGGAAGTCTCCTCTCAGTTATACAGCTTTGACCTTATTTTTAATTCATTGTATTATTATTACTCTTTTTTGCTGCATTGCATATTTTTCAAAAAATTTAATGTCCGTTATGACACTTTTTTTTTAATTGGGAAACTAACTAAAAAGCATGCCTAGAAGATGGATTTCCATTTAACGATAACACTTCTTACTAAAACATTTCAACTAATGTTGATTTTCATTTCACAGTTTGTTATATTAAATAATACATTGTTCCTCCTTTAGTAAGATGGGCTCAGAATTTTTTATCATATACATCACTCTCTGCTTAGCTGCAAGAAGATAGAAGTCATACACTTAGCTTAGCTTAGTTTAAAAATGATAGCTTGTTATAGAACATTAAAAGCATATATCAACTTTTTAAAATTTATAAAATGTTTTTTAGAATTCAAAAGTAACAAATCTGGCAAGAAAAGCATTTTTTTATCTCTAGGCACTTGTCAAGTTGGAATTAATTGAAACATAGTGGCAGTGTATATGGTATTAATTTTAAAAAGTAACTGTATTTCAAAATAAACAAACTGAAAGATTACAAACTATATTCACTTAGCATGAGTGGATTCCACTTTTAATCACAAAGTTTACTATATTTTTATTATAAAGCTATCCTATCAGAAAACTTTCTAATTTAGGTTATGTTTTTTTATAGTCTATTCTGATAAAAACTGTTGATGGATTCAGACATGCTTATAATCATTTAGCTGAATTAATGGTAGCTGAAGGTTTACTACCAGAAACTCAGTTGATTTTTTTCCTAACTCATGAAGAGATTGAACAAGTACTGAATCAGCGTTCTGCCCGTATCTTAGCAAAGTAAGTTTAATTGTTATTATTGTTTCTATTAAGTTATTGTTATTATATGGCTACCTCCAGGTAGTCTGGGCTCATTGAAGGATGTCTTTTTGAAATTAAAAAAAAATGCTTAAATACCTATCATCATACCTCTCCTTGAAACATTCAATGAAAATGCACTCATTTTCATTGAATTATTGTTATTATTGTTTCTATTAAGTTATTGTTATTATATGGCTACCTCCAGGTAGTCTGGGCTCATTGAAGGATGTCTTTTTGAAATTAAAAAAAAAATGCTTAAATACCTATCATCATACCTCTCCTTGAAACATTCAATGAAAATGCACTCACAGTATCCAATAGTAGATCACTGGGAAACTGTATGAGGAGAGTGTGAGCAGAGGAGCGAGGAGTAGGTTCTTTACATGGAGTATGGTTGATGAGTGGAATGCATTGCCTGAGTGTGTTGTGAATTAGACACGTTCAAAATAGACATATTGAATCAGTTTAAGGCACTCTCGATCCTCATGTGCCCTCCTTCACATGCTTCCTGAGATAGTGTCTCTCAAGAAGTCAAGAAATTCATTTTCCTTATTCCCAAATGCAATCTCTTCATTCTGAATAATACCACCATAATTAAAATTGCCCATAATAATCACTCTTTCTTGTTCATTAACTACCCTAAGCATTCCCTGACCTATAGCAACATCTAACTAAATATGTCTTTCTGTCAACCTCTACCTCACACCAGACTGCCTCATAACTATTGCCATTATTTCCCTCTTTCATATGTATCTTAGGTGGTCATAATTCTCCTGCTGTCATCACCAGCACTTCTCCTCCCTTCTTTGTCTTTTCTCTCCTCACAAAAAACACACTACCCTTCCATTTCTATTCCCATTAGGATATTGTCTTCATTCAAACCATATTACACTTATTCCAGTGCTTTTGGGGCAGATAAACTCAAGCAGTGAAACCATTTCATCTCCTTTATTTCTGATAGTTCTGGCACTTGTAAATAAACACAGCAGTTCACTTTTAGATCTATAACCAGTCCTAGCCAAGCCACTTGTTAGTTGGAATTTCCCCACCCCCCTTGCGCAATCACTTTATTACCACTTACCACAAATATCCACTCAGTGTCAACTTCCCCACTCACATCCTGATCTATTTCATTTCTATGCTGATCATCCCCATACATATTCACTACTACTTCCAAAATCCACTCTCCCTACTCTATGCCATATCTCCCTGTCCACCTGGGCTCCCCCATTTCCCTATTTCTCTTGCATTCTCTCTCTTCATCTCTCACACTACTACTATTTCCATTGTCAGGCACTTCTGCCTCTTCAATACCATTCTCCTGATCTTTCGTTTCATTTCTTACTTCTGATCTTTTGGTTGCATCACACACCTCACTTCTTTCTAGCAAGAGTTTCTCTAGTGCACTCACTCCAAAATCATTCAAATGCAATTCATCATGTCTGTATAATTCCATTCTTCCCTCAAATACATGCCATATGTCCACAAACTATACTCCCTTCTCCTCACTCAGCTCTGCTAGCATAACATTCATGATTCTGACTATTCACCCTTACATACTGCTTATGTTCACTTAAATCATTTATCCCCACAACCACCACTAATTTTCTTCCTTGTTTTCTCCTCATGTCCAAAACCTGAATTATCTTGCTCATTCTCCCTCCTGGAGAGCAGACCTTATGGATTCTCTCATTAACAATGGAATTTCCATACACTGCTATCCTGAAATCACTCATCACCTCTTTTACCTTTTTTCTTTCATTCTATTATTTTGCACACTTTCATTAGTTTCCACTATGCATCTAATATCATCTGAATATTCCTTATTTCATTTTTCATTTTCAGTAACTGTTTCATCAAATCTTGAATTCCAACAATTTTGCTCTTTGTCACTTCCATAGTCTCATTCTGCTGGACCTTACTCCCGTTTCCTCATTTATACTTCCTTTCAGTCCCTTATCACTAACTTTTGCTTCTACATTCTTGCTTATGTATTACACAAGATTATTATATAATCAATGATTTCAACAGTAAAAAATTATTTCCATTTTTGTTTACTGTTAGGTCTCAAAAAAAAAAATTAGCTAATGCCTTTTATTCCTTTATAGGGAGTAGGTGAGGCTGTTTCAACCCTATCTAACTTTACTCTGAGTGGACAGTTCAATTTCCACTGATAATCAATCAGAGATAGCTGGCACAAAGCTATCACTAATTTAGAGACGGCTAACAAGTGCCACAATCTCATGGTCCCTAAACTTAACACAGTATTTTTAATGTTTGAAACAATGTGTGTTCTGTAGTCAATTTTCTTGACTTTACAGGACAAAAAAACCCAAGTTTCCAGGAGGAAAAAACCCATGCCAGATATTGGCTTACTTGGGATCTAGTAAAAAAAAAAAGGCTTAGAAAAAGTTCCTCCAGTCAGTGGCTAGAATCAGACTCAGACTTTCTTCGGGCAGTCTAGTGCTGAGAAGTGTAAACTTCACTTCCACTGAGCTACACAGACCTCCAAAATTGTCTATATTATTATTAATTTTTTCATTCCTATTCTGGCATTAAGGTCTTCAGCTATAATTGTATTCTCTTTTTATTTAAATTTTAATTTATTCCTTGTAACTATTTGTTAAAGTCATAATTTCTTCTTCTTTTCCTTCTTTGGGGGAATACACGCCAATAACTGTTAAATTTGCTTTATTTAATTTTAATTGCACATTATTATTATTATTATTACTTGACACCTCCAGGGAGTCCAAAGACTCATCGAGGGAGGATACCTACTCTGCAACTCTCCGTCTCCACCACTCAAATCCACCAACTTTCACTAACCACAACTACACCAACGCCATCTGCTGCCGACCACCACCGGTAGTATTTCCACAAACATCTATGCCCACGCCGGATTCGAACCCGCAGCCTTTTGGCTGGAGAACAGATATACTAACTACTCGGCCAACCAGGACTTATAATATTCTTTCATTCCAGTATATATAATGAGTTATTTTTCTTTAATTGAGTTATGTATCCAAAACATTATGCCAGCATTTGCACATATTTGTTTGTCTACTCCATTATATATGATATCATAATTAGTTGTTTCTTTTATTCCTTTAAGTTTCTTTCTTGTTTCTGTTATAACTGTCATTTCTGTGTTTTCTTCATTTAAAATTTTATCTGATTCTTCTCCTTTATATTCTATGCTTATAATGTTCCATGCAGCATATTTCACCACATTATTCTTTTTCCAAAGTTTGTTACTGTTTTCATTTTCACTTGTTAACAATTTGTAGTCTTTTCTCATGTTTTCTGTCC
The DNA here is from genome assembly GCF_054136105.1 of Typopeltis vanoorti. Classification (NCBI taxonomy): domain Eukaryota; kingdom Metazoa; phylum Arthropoda; class Arachnida; order Uropygi; family Thelyphonidae; genus Typopeltis; species Typopeltis vanoorti. Next base: position 97,719,506 of record NC_143561.1, on the reverse strand, counting down.
AGTTTAGTTTTCTTTAAAACTTGAAAGCAATATGTCTTTCCTTATGTATAGTTACTATCATCACAATAGGTATCCTAGTGGTGGTGCTGCCACCTAGGCTATCTCGTTTTTTAGTAGTTAGTGGAAACTGCAGTTTGAGATGAAAAAGTCATCCACTTGCCCTTGAATTGCTCTAATAGCACTGGCAGGGGGGGGGGGGGGGTATAAGAAGACCAGTCGACAGATATAATACCAAGTGTATACTGTAGGAAGTAAGATTGGGTCTAGTAGCTTCAGCTATCTTGGGTTTACCATGCCTGTACTCATCAGTGTAAGTCCCTAAGAATTTAAACAAAAGAAAGAATGTATAGATCAGTCTGACCAGTATTTATGCATGTGAAACAAGAACAGAAACATCAAAAATACAACAGATAAATACATCATGCAAAATCAAAATATTAAGAAAAATAATTAATAAAACAAAATTTGGTCAAGTAAAAAATGAAAAGATTTATGAAGAATGTCAATAGAAACCCATAAACATATGGATAAAAAAAAAAGAGGGAAGAATGGAATGAAGCTAACACATTAAGAATAGCTAAAATAGGAATTTAGAAACAAAATGTTGTTGAGAGACAGTTACAGAGTTGACACTGGAGGAGTTCTTTCACCTGGTGGAACAGCTGGAAGGAGTGATGACAAGGGGCCATCCGTGGAAGTTACGAAAGGAAGCTGTGAGCAAGAGGGTTAGGAGTGGTTTCTTTGCATGGAGGGTGGTTGAACAGTAGAATGCATTGCCTAATAGAGTGGTGAGAGCAAGAACGGCCACTGAGTTCAAGGAGTTGTATGATAGACTTTGTGTTTCCTAGGATGGTCCTCCTCCCATGATGAGTCTCTTGACTCTATGGAGGTCTGAATAATAATAACTACACCAATGCCATCTACCACCCACTGCCACCACCACCATCACCACTAGTATTTCCACAGAGGATGGTGCGATTCGAACTCACAGCCTTTTGGCTGAAGAGTGGATATACTCACCACTCAGCCAACTAGGCCACCTTAGAAAAATCCAGAAGTATCACTGTATATGGATAATTCATATACAGTGATACTTCTGGATTTTTCAGTTACATTTCATAATAAGGTTAATACAGAACTGTATTAACCTTATTATGAAATGTAACTAAATTAGAACAATACCTCCCTTTAACAGTGTTGACCTCTGTACAGAATCTTTCCTTTATCTACCCAATCCTATATTTTATTCCTAACCAGTCTCTCCGAAACCTTAACAGCTACTTCAAGTCAGCTACTTTAAGATGTTTCAAATTAAATACAAGTCTATAATTTGAAACATCTGTTTTGCTTCCACCTTTATGCAATGGAAAAATCTTACCCTTTTTCTGCTCATTAGGGATTGTTGAAGACATGAAACTCATTAAACAACCAAGTCAATGGAAGTGTCAGTTCCTTAGTACATTCTTTCACAACACGCGGTGAAATCCCATCCAGTCCTATAGCCTTATTCACATCAAGATCACTTCAACAATTATAGACTTCTACCTCATTCACTTTCAAGGACCCGAGTTGAAGTATCAATTCCTTAACTTACTGCTTCCTTAGAATAGTATCATTGCCACCAGTATGAAAAACCTTAGCAAGATGATCACTAAGGTTTTTCATACTGGTAGCAATGATACTATTCTAAGGAAGCAGTATCTTGATGTGCTATCTTGATCCAGCAGAGTTATCCTCTCATAATCAATCTTTCTCTTGCTAGCTGCATAATGGAAAAACTTCCCAGGATTTTGCTTATCTTGTTTTGCTAGTCTCCTCTCCTAATCTCATTTTGCCCTTCTGGTTATATTTGTCACTCTTCTTACCTGTACTTTATAGATTTCATTTAGCTCTTCACTTTGGAATTTCAAGTTGAATTTTCTCTGTAATCTTCTCTTCTTTTGCAATTCCTGCTTAATTTCTGTGTTCACCCATTTAACACCTATTTTATTAATCTTTTTTGATTTAGGCACACAGTCTGTTATTGCCATCATAAATACTTTTTAACACCCCCAACTAGCCATAGCGTCTATGGATGTCCAGCAAAATCTGGATACGATTCTGTAATACCTATTGAATAACATGGATAAGAAGTGCAGTTAGGTCTCACGATTTCATCCCCCATTGCCAGTAGAGAGGTTAATAATGATCCATGGCATATTAATCTCTTTTCCTTCAAGTTCCTTATCCCATAGAACTCCTTCAAGCTGTTTTCTGAGTTTTCCATAATCTCTTGCCCTATAATGGCTGGATGTTGATAGCACATGGGAGGTGGTTAAGAAGTGTTTGCAGGAGGCAATGGTTGACTGTATACCAAGAGTCCGAATAATAAATCAAGTAGGGGTTAAATGGATGAATAACACTATTAAGCTTGAGCTGCAAAAAAAGAAACAATTGTGGAGGGAATTTAAGGAGAAAGGTGACCAGCAGGTGCAGGAACAGTATAAAGCTCAGGCCAGGATGGTAACAAGGGCGGTAAGAAAAGCAAAAGCGGATTACGAAAGAAAATTGGCCATGCAGGCTAAAGAGAATCCCAAACAGCTTTTTCAATATGTTGCAAGTAAAAGGAAAAATGTTCATGGCAGAATGATCTTAAAAAATGCTGAGGGTAGGGAGGTAACCGAATCAGTCGATATAGTGGAATTACTGAGCAAGCACTTTGCAAGAGTATATCATCCAGGTGGTGACATTGCAGGAATGGAAGAACCAACAGCTTATACTGGAATTGTGATGAATGAAATAGAGGTAACTAGTCTATTACAGAACCTCAATGTCAATACATCTGTGGGATTGGATGGTATACCAGCTTGTGTCGTACATGAAGCGGCTAAAGAATTGTCAGTGCCATTGACCATTTTGTTTAATTTGAGCCTTGGGTCTGGGTCAGTCCCAAGGGGGTGGAAAGAGGGAGAAAATAGTTCCGCTGCATAAAGGTGGTTCCAAGGCTGCTGTTGAAAATTACCGGTCAATCAGCATAACAGGAATCATTATCAAGGTCTTGGAGAAAATAGTAAGAGGAAAATACAAAATTGGATAGAAGAAAATGGGATACTGTATCGGGGACAGCATGGTTTTGTGAAGGGTAGGTCATGCCTCAGTAACTTGCTCACATATTAAAACACAGTGACAGCTGAACTGGATTAGGGTAATGGGTTTACAGTGATTCTACTGGACCTTGCTAAGGCCTTTGACAGGATACCACATGGAATTCTAATCAGTAAATTGCAGCGTATGGATATAGGGTTGGTGAGATGGATAGGAGGGTGGTTGAAGGAGAGATATCAGAGAGTGGTTTATTCAAGAGTAGAGTCCACAAGACGGCCTGTGACTAGTGGTGTGCCACAAGGATCTGTTCTTGGACCACTGCTGTTTAATTTGTTCATTAATGATATAGGAAAGGATCTGAGAGGAACAGTTCATTTGTTTGCGGATGATGCAAAGTTGGGTAGGGCAATAGTGAATGCAGAAGATGTCAAAATCTTGCAGGATGATTTGGATAGATTGGAGGTCTGGGCTAAGGAGAATGGATATCAATTTAATGTGGCAAAATGTAAGGTTATACATTTTGGGGTGAAAAGATTAGCAGCAGTTTACTACATTGGTGGAACTGTACTCCAGGAAATTGATGAGGCACGAGATTTAGGAGTGTTGGTGGATAAGGAGTTGAAGTTTAGGGGGCACATTGCAAAAGTGGCCAAATCAGCTCATCGAATCACTTGGTTGCTGAAGAATACGTTGACAAGAAGGTTATTGTTCCTCTGTATCGAGCCTTGATAAGACCCCATTTCGACTACTGTGCCCAGATTTGGTCACCTAGGTTTCTTCTTGATGGGGAGGAGGTTGAGAGGATCCATAGGCGAGTGACCAAGATGATAGCAGGTCTGTGGAATGAACCTTATGAGAACAGGTTGAGGATTTGTGGGTTGCAAAAATTGGTTGATAGGCAGAGGAGGGAAGATATGATTGAGACATTCAAATTACTGAAGGGTTTCTATAAAATTAATTCAGAAGATATTTTTGAGAACAGGGCTGGTTTTGGGAAGACTAGGGGACATCCATGGAAACTGGGCAAAAGTGTGGTTAGTAAAGGTGTTAGAGCTGGGTTCTTTACTTTTAGAGTGGTGAATGAGTGGAATGGGCTGCCAGAGTCTGTGGTGGATGCTGTGACAGTGAATGAGTTTAAGGCGAGGTATGATAGATACTGTATGATTGTCGAATAGTTGTGATGAATATGATTTGGGGCCTCCCTCGATGAGTCTAATGACTCCTTGGAGTTGCCCGTAATAATAATAATAATAGTTCCACAAGTATCCTTTGCTTTCCATGTCAGAACTACATGATCATTATCACCAATTGGTGATAATGTTGATTTGTTGTTGGTAGTTATGTTATCTGACATTATTACTAAATCTGATACATTTTACCCATGAGTACCCTCCATCACTATCTGTATGAGATTGAGATAGTGCTACCATAAGAACTCAAGAAATAGTCTTTCTTTTCTCCCATAAGCTATTTCTTCTTTCAAATTTATATTTCAAAGATTGAAATCGCCCATAACACTTTTTTCACTAGCTAAACTAAAAATTTCTTTCTCATTTCATTCATTATTCCCAGGTCTGTAACAGATCACTCGTATGTTTAATTTACAGACATTTTCAAAATAACTCTCACTATTACCTCCTGGTTCCCAAAACTTATATGAACACAACTTGTTTGCTATCATCAGTAATACACCGCTTCTTTTTTTTTTTTTATAATTTGTAAATGGGTATAGTAAAAATACTATACCCATTAACTTCAATTCCAAACAAGATATCATTAACAGTCAACCACGTTTCTGTTATGCCTATTATCTGAAGCTTTGACCACAATAACCAATGCTATAAACTTTTCTGCTTATTCTTTATACTTCTGGCATTGGTGTACAAACAGAGGGATATTTTTTAAGCTTTTTAATTTATTTTTTAAGATATTTTTTCCCTTGATTTTCTGAGTTTCTTTAAACATTCTTTAAAGACATCTTTGCTTTTTACTTTGCAAATCATCAAATCCTCTAGCATTTTTTTTTATTTTTTAACTTTTTCCTCTACCTTTTTCCTCCCTTGTCTATCTATCCATCTCCACCAAATTCATTCAAAAAGAATGAATTTGGTGGAGATGGATAGACACTACAACTACAAGGAACTGGTACTTGAGGACTTGTTGTCTCTGTATCACAAACTTGACTGCAATATGTCCTTAAAAATACACTTGCTTTGTTCCCACTTGGATTTCTTTCAAGACAACTGCAGCATGGTCAGTGATGAGACAGTGATTGTTTTCCATCAGGAAATTGCAACAATGGAGAAATGATACCAGGGAAATTGTTCCACTTCCATGTTGGCTGACTATTGTTGGACACTTGCTAGAGATGATCCTGAGCAGCTATAGAGGCAATAGGCAAAGCAACATTGAATATAGAAGTGAACATTTACCAGTATATGTGATAAGTATATATCACTCTTTTATATAAGAAACTATTGCAGATCTCTCACAAACCATAGCCAATTTTGCATTTTCATGTTCAGCACCTTGAAATCTATAAGAAATGACTAAATTAATCTGCAGAGGTGGGGGGGGCATGACCTTTGCAAAATTTTGTTGTCTATTGAAATGTTTCTCCTTATGAGCCTTTGACTGTCATAGCGAGGTTTGAGAAATAATAATAATAACTTGATGGGAATATTTGGGTGGTCTTTGCCGCTGATGATGATGATGAGGAGGAGGAGCATTATAAGTTTTGTTTTAATAATATGTGCTCTTGTTTTAGTAATATGCTAGTCTTTTATAATAAAGTTACAAGAGCAGTAGATGAGGGAAAGGCATATACTGCTATTTTCTTGGATTTAGCAAAAGCATTTAACAGGGTTACACATGATAAGCTGATAATTAAGTTGCAGCACATGGGTTTGGATGTCAGTTTGGTCAACTGGATTCAGGATTGGCTGTCTGATAGGTATCAGAGAGTTGTGTATGGTGGAGCAGTTTCAAGGAGGCAGAGGGTTACAAGTGGGGTCCCACAGGGCTCAGTACTGGGACCTGTATTGTTTAACCTTTATATCAATGACAGTGTCAGTGGATTGCAGGGAGATATTCAGTTGTTTGTGGATGATGTGAAGCTGGGGGTTATAAGTAATAGTGCAGATGTGGTAGTTCTGCAGGAAAATTTGAATAATCTAGACAGATGGGCAAATGGATGTTTAATGCAGCAAAATGTAAGGTCTTGCGGTTTGGGACACATCGATGGGATGCTGCATACTCTATTGGAGGAGCTGTACTGGAGGAAGTAGGGCAGACAAGAGAGAGAGATCTGGAGTTGATGATTGATAAAAATTTAAACCTGAAATTCAGGGGACATATTGCAAATGTGGTGAAGGTAACACAGAGGATTGCTGCAATAATGAGAAGGATGCTGATCTGCAGAGATAAAAGAGTTATCATTCCATTGTATAAGATCCTGATCAGACTACACTTTGACTATTGTTCTCAGATTTGGTCCCCAATACTTGAAGGGGATAAATTAACTGTTGAGAGGTGGTTATAGGGTTGACACAGGGGAGTTCTTTCTTTTTGTTGAACAGCAGGAAGGAGTGATGACAAAGCTGGATAACAAAGACAGTTTCAGGACTGTACAATATTAGTTATGAGGATCGACTGAGGGAATGTGGACTGCAGAGTTTGGTGGATAGAAGAAGGAGAGGTGATATGATTGAGACTTTTAAATTGTTGAGAGGTGGTTATAGGGTTGACACTGGGGAGTTCTTTCTTTTTGTTGAACAGCAGGAAGGAGTGATGACAAGTGGCCATCCCTGGAAGTTACAAAAGGAAACTGTGAGCAAGAGGGTGAGGAGTGGTTTCTTTGCATGGAGAGTGGTTGAACTGTGGAATGCAATGCATTGCCTGATAGAGTGGTGAGAGCAAGAACGGTCAGTGCGTTTAAGGAGTGGTATGATGGACTTTGTTTCCTAGGAGGGACCTCCCTCGATGAGTCTTGATAGATGTGTTTCCTAGGAAGGACCTCCTGCTGAGTCTTTTGACTCCTTGGAAGCCTAAATAATAATAATAAATAGACTGGTAGCTTTTGTAGGCAAGAAGTGGAATTGATGTTTCATTATCATTAATGAAACATTATTTTGAAGCACAGTAGTGTAATACTGCGCACTGTATTAGTGAAACTTTACTCATTTGGTATAAGATTAAGCATCAGGTAGTGACTGTCAACAATGATCATATTTAAAAAGCAGCAAAGATCAAATAGTAGTTATTGCTGTAATAAGCAGGACACCACCAAGTAGAGAGAAGGATATAATTTCTCTGTTATACCAAGCCTTGATCAAAGCACATCTGGCCTGATATTCTCTAATGAGAAAACTTTACAGTGTTTGGAGATTATTATAATTATTACATGAACATCTCCTTAGAGTCTTCAGACTCTAAGGTAAATGTTCCATGGAAAGAGATGCATTATTAGCATTTGGTTGATAGAGGAGTAGTAATATATATATACAGTGGAGACTTATAAATTGAAGAAAGGATTCTTCATAGCATGAAGGGAGAGAGGTAGGAGAAGATCAATTGAAATGTTGTTGGAACATGGTGAATAAGACATTGCCAGAATATGATGAACACAGAGAGTGTGAATGAGTTTCAGGTGCCACATGTAAATATGTCACTCTTTGAGTTATTCCATTTACTATAAGTCTCTGACTCCATAATGGTCTGTTAACGATGCTTTTTTTTTATTAAGGAAGAGTTTCCCTCCTGATAACTTAGTTTCAGTGGTGCTTTCCTCATAAAATGTGTAGATGTCTTTAGAATACAGTAAACTAGCTTATTTTTTTGGTAATAATTAAATGGCATGAATGGTGAGAGTGGTTTAATTCAGTATCCTGCCTCCCTTGTGATGTTTCCTTCTCTTCGTGTTATCAATACTTATCACCCTCCTGGCAAGCATTCTGTATTCTTCATGCCCAATATTTGATAATTACATAAAAATTAATTTTGTTTATTATTTAATATTCGAGAATGTTCTTTAAATTCCTCATAAAAATTAATTTAATATATTGATTGATTCTCCTATGTATAACTATCTCATTATATAGAAAAATGCAGCTATGCTTTATTTTATCATTATTTAGGGCCCATCGTCGAAGGAAACTTTTCAAAAAAATTAATGCCTTTCAGTTTCCAGAAATCACTTGTGGAATACCAAAGCCTGTAAGTTGAAGTTTAATTTTTTTTTGTGTGTGTTTGTGGACATTCTTGATTCTATTTTTCATGTTGTGAAATGAAAATTCTGCTATCATTTTATGTCATATACCTTCAAGTACACAGGTACACAGGATATCACAATATCCTGTGTACTTAAATTCAATCCATCCAACTCTTGTCCATCCATAGACAGGTTGGGTCCCTAATTAGGGATTTTAGGCAGTTTAATGGAGAGAGTTTGCCTGTTTTGAGGGATGAAAAACACAAGTTTCTGGGAGAAAAACCATCCACTTCTATATAAGACTGGCTAACTCACCTTTAATTGAAAAACCCTGATAAAAGTTCTTCACACTATAGACAGAATTCAAACTATTGTTATTTCCAGCCAAAACCGCTTCATAGAAACTGACCGAGCTTTGGGAAACTCTGATATTATAGTTGTCTAACACTGTTAAGAAATCAGCTCACTATTAATTAATTTCTAGTTTGCTGCCATCACTTTTCCTTCTCAGTTTGTCTATCCATTATTTGTCATGCCTCAAATACATTCTTATAATTCTGTCTTCCAAGGGCCTGCTAACTCATCTGAGTGTGTAAATCAAAGATTGGCAACCTTTTCACACTTGTGGACAACGGTCAACTTTTATTTTTAATAATCGGGCCACAAGCATTTAATTAAGAGAAAATAGTGATTGAACAAAATACTTAAGTTATCAATTTTTAATTTATCAATCTTTAAAAAAAAAAAAACAGAAATATTTCAAGTACGAGATATAAAATAATCATGAAATGAAACTCAATGAAAAATTATTATCACATAAAAACAAAGTAATATAGTTTATGTATCATGATATGATATGTGTGTCTCCCTGCTTAATGTGCATTTTGTTCAAATGATCAGTCGAGAAAAAAAATTATTTTTTCTAAAACTCATGCCAGTAAATGCTTGTTCACAAATGTATGTGCTTCCAAATGCATCTATCATCTTCTTTTGCAAAACTGATTAATCCTTCAAAAATTTTTGGTAAGAATCAATAAATTTTTTAGATATTTTCTAATGAAAATGCATTCTTTAATGTTTGATTATATTGCAATCCCAAAACTTCCATCTGTAGTTAGTTTGGTAGATCATCAATGTGACATTAAAAGGTTCAAAAATAATAGCATTTCGATGCTATTTTTTGAAAATCAACAAATCTTATTGAAAATTGTTTGCAAATCTTCAATAATATCAACAAACGTTTCCTTTTGTATTTTCCATCCAACTGTAGATGCAGATTTGCAACATATATAATGATTTAGATTTTCTTCCATCATATTAGCCAGCAAAGGTTGGTTGATTGGTAGAGCCTCTGCTACTAATGGCTCAGCAAGAAGTTAAGCAGGTTTGAGCGCAGTTAGCAGTTGGAAGGGTGTAAATCATTCGATGCTGTTGACACACTCTCCCTCGATGAGTCTTTGGACTCCCTGGAGATGTCACATAATAATAATAATAATAATAATAAATAATAATAATAATATATTTCTTCAACAGACATAGCTTGCCTTCAAACACTTTTATTTAAAAAAAACAGTTCTGCTAGTAATATACCTTGGCCCTGCAGGTTCAAATTAAGTTCATTAAGGTAGTTGTAATGTCTACCATAAATGCAAGAGACATAATCCATTTTTTATCCAATAGTTGTGGGATAGTATTTTCTTGTTCGTCATGAAAATATCTATTTCTTCATGTAAATAAAAAAAAAGTCTTTTTAGCACAGCACCTACTTAACCATCTAACACTTGAGTAGTAGATAACATCCTCTTGAAATGTCCATAACTTCTTTTCTGGATGATAAAATTTTACAGGCCGCATGCGTAAGTATGGTCAACCTTTTATGGGCTGCCAAAAATGCATGTTTGGGCCACCAGTTGCCGACCCATGATCTAGATCATTTTGCAGCCGATTGCAGCTGATCTAGATCAGCTGCAATCACCTCTTGATTCAAAGAAAAACGCTGACCAGCGAGCAAGAGTTTTAGTTTTGGGAAGAGATAGAAGTCAGAGGTGGCCAAATCTGGGGAATAGGGTGGATGTTCCAACAATTCATAATGAAGATCCCTTAATTTTCCCATTGTCAAAATACCTTTGTGTGTATTGTCCTGATAAAAGATGAATTTTTTCTTCTGCAAATGGGTCTTTTCTCACGAATTTCTTCATCTAGTCTGGTTAAAAGATTGGAATAATATTCCTTAGTTATTATTTTATCCTTTTCAAGATAATTAATATACAGAATACCTTTAGCATCCCAAAACACCGATACCATGACCTTTCCTGCTGATGGAACCAACTTTATCTTCTTTGGCACTAAACAACTGGCTTCTGTCCACTGTTTTGACTGCTGTTTGGATTCTGGTGTATAATGGTGAATCCAAGTCTCATCTATAGTAATAAAACAATGCACAAAATCAGTTTTATTCCTTACTAAAATGCTCCAAGCACTGTTCAGAGATTTTCATGCGAGTGTGTTTTTGATCTGCTATGAGCAAGCACGGCACCCATCTTACACAAAGCTTTTTCATTTGCATTTCTTCATACAAAATATATCCTATACATTCTTTTGAAATGCCTATAAGAGTCTCAGTAATTTCACACATTTTGACTTGCCATTCATCCAGTACCATATCGTGCACTTGATCAATGATTTCTGGTGGTGTTACACTTTTCAGCAGCCCATTTCTTAATCATTGAAAATGAAGGAAAAGAGTGCCCACACATTTTTATGAACCTCGAAGGAATTTCTTTTGGTGTTAAACCTCCTTTTAAAAAAATTTTATAACTTCATGATACTTGATTTTATCCATTTCATTTCAAGGGAATATAGACAACACTTTTGCTTCCGACAGCTGTATAAAACAAACTACTTGGTAGAATGACTTGCAATTTCACGTGGATGCTTATGACAGATGTACCAACTTAGAAAAAAATCTTGCTAATAGTGTTGCTATCTATGGTCGAGGCTGAGAACTTTTCTGACCACCCTCGTATCTCTCAACATTTTAAATGTCTCAATCATGTCACCTCTCCTTCTATCTACCAAACTTTGCAATCCATATTCCCTTAGTTCATCCACATAACTAACATTGTACATTCCTGATATCATGTACCTCAGCACTCTTTTCAAAGTTAATTTATTCCCTTCAGATCCTAGGGACCAAATTTAAGCACAATAGTCCAGATGTAATCTCATCAGGGCTTTATACAATGGAATCAAAACTCTTTTATCTCTACAGGTAAGTGTCCTTCTCGGTATTGCAGCAGTCCTTTAGGTTATCTTTACAACCATTGCAATATGTTCCTTGAATTTCAGGTTTCTATCAATCATCACCCCCAAATCCCTTCTACTCCACTTCCTCTAGTAGTGTTCTTTCAACATATTATGCAGCTTCCCATTGATGTAGCCCAAACTTCAAGACTTTACATTTAGCTGAATTGAACTGATACTTCCATTCAATTGCCCATCTGTCTAGTTTATTCAAATCCTCTTGCAGGGCTGCCGCATCTGCACTATTACTAATAATCCTTTCCATCTTCACATCATTGGCAAACAAACTTGCGGAGAGCAAGGATTATGAATGATATTCTGGCTGAAATGTGTGAGGAGATGGGAGTACAGTTTGTTAATGTGTGGAATGAGTTTGAGGGACGAAGTGAGCTGTATGGGAGCGATGGACTGCATTTGAGTGGTTATGGTGTGAGTCGCTTGGAGAGACTGCTGCTGGAAGGTAGAGAAGTGAATAGAGAGAATGAATCAGATCAAGAGGGGAGTGATGTGGAAGAGCAGGAGAGTAAGACAGGAGAGATTGAAGGAGTGGAAATGAATGTGGAAGTGAGTGGTATGAGTATAGATAATGAGAGAATGGGTGTGCAAGACGAGCAGGGAAACGGGGAGGCTCAGGGTGGACAGGGATACACAGCGTGAGAAAGGTGGATGCTCCAAGAGGAGGTGAGAGAATGTGTAGGCAGGAAAGTAATGGGATGATCAGGGATCAAAAGGAAACAGATGGAATTGCAAAGGGTTCTAAAATGAAGAAGCAGAAAGGGAAATGGCCCCAGTCCAGCATGGAGAGATCACATCGAGTGAGTGGTATCAGTGGAACCAGCTGTAGATCCAGAAATGAGTTGTTGTGTTTGTATACCAATGCTAGAAGTATAAGAAACAAGGCGGATGAAATGGTTGCACTAATTGCGTCTGTGCACCCAGAGATTGTCGGAATAAGTGAGACATGGTTAGATGAGGATGACATCCTGACAGGAATAGAGATGGAAAGGTATGATGTGTTTCGTGAGGATAGAAGGGGTAAAAAGGGAGGGGGAGTGCTATTGATGATAGAGAAAGAGTTATGTCCATACAAGGTAGAGATGCAAGGGGGAAATGGGGCCAGTGGTTTTGAGGCAGTATGGTGTGAGATAGAGGTGAATAGAATCAAATACTTGGTGGGATGTTGTTATAGACCTGGTAATGTGGATGGTGGTGATAGTGAAATGTATAGTCAAATAAGCCAAGCAAATAAGAAAAGGGTGATCATTATGGGTGATTTTAATTATGGCAATATAGACTGGAATGAAGAGATAGCAACTGGAAGTAAAGAAAATGAGTTTCTTGAGTTTTTGAGGGATAACTACCTCAGACAGTATGTAACAGAGGGCACAAGAGGATTAAGGGTCTTGGATTTGGTCATCTCATCGGAGGATGTAATTATCAATGAGGTATCAAATCATCCACCAATTGGTGAAAGTGACCATGAGGTGATTACTTGGGTGGTTGCCAGCAGTGCAAGGACCCCTGTGAAAAAAGGGTATATGTGGAACTACAAGGGGGGTGATTATGAAGAGCTCAGGAGACAGCTTGCAGGTGTAGCATGGAATGAGGAGTTAGCTGGAAAAGAGATCAATGCAGCTTGGGGGATTTTCAAAAAATATTTAGTGGATGCAATGTCTAAATGTATACCACGGGTGAGAAGGTTAAATAAGTTAGGTGTGAGATGGATGAATAAAGAGATTAAGCATGCAATACAGAGAAAAAGGGCATTGTGGAGGCAGCATAAGAGAAGTGGAAGTAACCAATTTCATGAGTTCTACAAAGACCAGGCAAGGAGAGTGACTTGGTTGGTGAGAGTAGCTAAAGAGAGGTATGAACAGCAGTTAGCTAATGAAGCTAAAAAGAATCCTAGGGAGTTCTTTCGATATGTAGCCAGCAAAAGAAAGAATGATTATGGAAGGATGACATTGATTGGAGGAAATGGTATAAAGACAGCTGTTGCAGAATGTGTGGTGGAGATACTTAATGAGCAGTTCATAAAGATCTTTCAATCTTGTGAATGTGAATTCATGGAGAGATTAAGAGCAGTTGATGATGGGGAGGAGAGACTGACTGTAAGTGAGCAAGAGGTGTTTGGGGAGTTGAGTAAACTAGATGTAAATAAGGCTGTGGGACTTGATAATATATCACCGCGTATTCTGAAGGAATGTGCCAGAGAGTTGACACCTGCCTTGACATATTTTTTTAATATGAGTCTTGCACTTGGTCAAGTCCCTAAAGAGTGGAAGGAGGGCAAGATTGTGCCACTTCATAAAGGAGGTGATCGAACTCAAGCATCAAACTATAGGCCTATCTGTGTGTCGGGTGTTGTGGTTAAGTTGTTGGAGAAGCTTGTGAGAGCTAGAATCCAGAGTTGGGTTGACAACAATGGTATAATCTTTGATGGACAGCATGGATTTGCTAAAGGGAGGTCGTGTTTTAGTAATCTACTTACTTATTACAATAAAGTGACTGCTTCCTTGGACAGAGGAGAAGGATACACAGTAATATACTTGGATTTCGCAAAAGCTTTTGATAGAGTGCCTCATGATAAGTTGACAGTCAAACTAGAGCAGATGGGGTTGGATATTAGATTAGTGCATTGGATTGGAGACTGGCTATCTGATAGGTATCAACAAGTTGTGTATGGGGGTGCAATATCCAGGAAAAGGAAAGTCACTAGTGGAGTGCCTCAGGGATCTGTTTTAGGGCCATTACTATTTAACTTGTATATTAATGATATTGGCGAAGATTTGGATGGAGATATTCAGTTGTTTGCAGATGATGCAAAGTTGGGAAGAACCATAAAGAGTAGTGAAGATGTTGTGGCCTTGCAAGAAGACTTGAATAAATTGAGTGATTGGGCAAGCAAATGGGGGTGTGAGTTCAATGTTGCAAAATGTAAGGTTTTAAAATTTGGAAAACAAAGATGGGATGCAGAATTTATGCTTGGTAAGAATATATTGTTGGAAGTAGAGGAAATAAGAGATCTGGGAGTGATAGTGGATAAGGATCTAAAATTTAGGGGTCACATCGCCAAAATTGTGAAGACAACACAAAGACTTCTGGGAATGATGAGGAGGACACTGACGTGTAGAAGTAGGGAGATTCTTGTTCCATTGTATAAGGCTTTGATTAGGCCACACATGGACTATTGTGCCCAGATTTGGTCACCTGGTTTTCAGAAGGATGAGGAGATGTTGGAAAGGGTCCAAAGGCGACTGACTAAGGTAGTTTCTGACCTCTGGAATGTCGAGTATGAGGAAAGATTGAAAAGATGTAATTTGCAGAGACTAGTGGAGAGAAGGAAGAGGGGAGATATGATAGAGACCTACAAGTTGGTAAGGGGTTGCTATAGGATCAATGGTGGAGAAGTTCTACAGCGAATAGTGGGAGATCAGGGGAGAACCAGAGGTCATCCCTGGAAACTGTATAAAGAGGGTGTGAGTAGGGGAGTGAGAGGCAGGTTTTTTTCGTGCAGAGTTGTGAATGATTGGAATGCCTTGCCTGAGAGTGTGGTGTCTGCAAGGAGTTTGAATGTGTTTAAGACCCGGTATGATGAGATGTGTGTGAGATAAAAGGACCTCCTAGATGAGTCTTTGACTCCATGAGGTCTTGTTTAATAATAATAATAATAATAATTGGATATCTCCCCTTCAGCCTGTTGACAGTGTCATTGATATAAAGATATAAAAGTTAAACAATAAAGATTAGAGTAATGAGCCCTATTGTAACCTTCTGCATCCTTGATAGTAACAAAGTGGTAACAAATCCTTGCTAACTCTTACAGATAATATACCTCTCATCTTCCCATGATGTAAATGTTCCCTCACTAATCTTTCCAAAATCTTAACAACTACTTATAAAATACAAGCTAGTCTATAGTTCGACACTTCCATTCTATTAACACCCTTATACAGCTCCCTCATACAGCTCTCTGATACCTATCAGACAGCCAATCTCCAATCCAATTCACTAACCTGCCATCCAAACCTATGTGCTGGAACTTAAACATCAGCTTATGATATGGCACCCTGTCAAATGCCTTTGCAAAATTTGAGGAAATAGCAGAATATGCTTTCCCTCATCAACCGATCTTGTCAATTTATTATAAAAGGCAATCAGATTATTCAAACAAGAGCATCCCTTAACAAATCCATGCTGACTCTTACAGATAATATAACTCTCATCTTCCCATACTGTAAATGATCCCTCACTAATTTTTCCAAAATCTCAACAACTACTGATGAAATACAAGTTAGTCTATAGTGACACTTCCATTCTATTACCACCCATATACAATGGCACTATCTTACCCTTCTTCCACTTGTTGGATGCCTTTCCCATGGTCAGACTCTCATTGAAAAGCTCTCTCCTACTTGAACCTGTCCCATCCCTCTAGTATTATTATTATTATTATTATTATTACGGGCGACTCCAGGGAGTCCTTACACTCATCGAGGGAGGCCCTAAACATCATGTCCACACAACTATTCGACATTCTCACAGTATCTATCGTACCTTGCCTTGAACTCACTCACTGCCATAGCACTCACAACAGACTCTGTCAGCTTATTCCACTCATTTACCACTCTTAAAGTAAAGAACCCAGCTCTAACACCCTTACTAACAACACTCATGCCCAGCTTCCATAGATGTCCCCTAGTCCTCCCACTACAAGTCCTGATCTCAAAAATATCCTCTGAATTAATCCTATAGAAACCCTTCAGCAATTTGAATGTCTCAATCATATCTCCCCTTTTCTGCCTATCAACCAATTTCTGCAACCCACAAATCTTCAACCTGTTCTCATAAGGTTCATTCCATAGACCTGCTATCATCTTGGTCACTTGTCTCTGGATCCTCTCCACCTCCTCCCCATCAAGAAGAAACCTAGGTGACCAAATCTGGACACAGTAGTTGAGATGAGGTCTTATCAAGGCTCGGTACAGAGGAACAATAACTTGCTTGTCTCTGCTCGTCAAAGTATTTTTCGACAACCAAGTGAGTTGATGAACTGATTTAGCCACTTTTGCAATGTGCCTCCTAAATTTCAGCTCCTTATCCACCAACACTCCCAAGTCCCTGGGATTGTTGGTGGACAGGGAGCTAAAAGTATACCACATTGGTGGCATACAGTTCCACCAATGTGGTATACTAATCTTTTCATCCCAAAATGCATAACCTTACATTTTGTCACATTAAATTGACATCTATTCTCCTTAGCCCAGAACTCCAATCTATCCAAATCATCCTGCAAGATTTTGACATCTTCTGCATTCACTATTGTCCTACCCAACTTTGCATCATCAGCAAACAAATGAACTGTTCCTTTTAGATCCTTCCTTATATCGTTAATGAACAAATTAAACAGCAGTGGTCCAAGAACAGAACCCTGCAGCACACCACTAGTCACAGGCGGTCTTTTGGACTCTACTCCTGAACAAACTATTCTCTGATATCTCTCCATCAACCACCCACCTATCCATCTCACCAACCCTATATCCATTCCCATATGTTGTAGTTTACGGATTAGAATTCCATGTGGTATCCTATCAAAGGCTTTAGCCAGCTCCAGCAGTATCACTGTAAACCCATTACCTTTATCCAGTACCATTACTCCCATTTTTATCCAACAATGTAATTTTTCTGCTTGCAGATGCTTTTCCGATCATTCAAGATCATGTTTTGTCCTGTGAAAGACTCACCGTAAACATGTTACTTCTCCTGTTATGTCCACCTGGCCATTTTCCTCAACTTTCACTTTATCTTGTCGCATTTCTGTTTTCTGTTATCTTTCTTCCAGCCATTCATATTTTGTTTACCTTCACTCAATTCAAGTAAATTCCAGTTTTGTGCCTTTTGTCACTAGCATTCACTACTGTTATCTTGCTTCTGGAAGCAAGATAACAGAGTTTATATGGTTTAAACCATCACATAGAAATGAAAATATCTGCAAATATACAGCTGTAAAAGTTATTAGTATCAAGTAACTAAACTCAGTTTATCAAAACCTACTTACCCAACAATGATACAAAAGTGATTGGTCAACTTTTCAGTGATTTCAGTTAAAAAGTCACTCTCACTCTAAATGATTCCACTTTAATTGATATGTATGCAAATCAAAAAGCAAGAAAAATTATTTTTAATTTGATCAATTATTCTTTTGCTTGAGTCAAGTGTTATAAAGAATAATTTTTGAATTTCTAAAGAATTTGCATACTTTTAGTGGACATTCTCTCGAAAGTAACAAAAGTCATAAAGCTACACCATTAACAAAATATTGTCATAGGTAACTATAAAAACAGTACTAAAATTAATTGTTTATTTGTTCAAAGGATAGAAAATTCAAGTTTGTGCACCATTTCAGGAATGAAATGGAGCCTCCATAGCTCAGCTGGTATAGACAAAGCCTTTTGGTTGGAAAGACTTGGGTTTGATTCCCCTCTATGACAGAAGGAATCTTTATCAAGGTGTTTTTGACTAAAGGTGGGTTAGCCGGTCTCATATGGAGATGGAGGGTTTTTCTCCCAGAAACTCAGGTTTATTAGCCCTCAAAACAGGCAAACCAGCACTCTTAGACATAGAACACTTCAGAGAATGATGGTCGCCCGCATATATATATATATATATATATATATATATGCTCTACCGTCAATCCAAAACATCCTACCAACACCGTAATCAACTTTTCTTCAGTCATCCTGAAGTCTGAAGCACTCAACGCACTTTCACTTGGCCACAACTTTGCCATTGCTCCCAGAAAAATACCTAGTGAGGATATTATGATCCAGATCGAACGCAGAATCCACCACCTTCCACATCAATTCGCCAACAGTGTAAGACTGGATGTAGCTTGTGTCCTCTCCAAAGCAAGACCACCAAAAACCAACATATCCAACAAGGAATATAAAGCTCTATAGGAAATGAGGAATAATAAAGAATTAGTTATCACCAAAGTGGATAAGGGAAATGCAACTGTAGTACCTAACCAAAAGGAGACTACACACAATAATGGAGTCTCCTTTTGGAGACTACATTTTTTGTGTAAGTAAGCTTAATGCTCTTCTATTAGATCAGGCTACTTACCTCCCTATCGAATACAATCCCACCAACTCACAAATTAGAAAACTTCACAGGCTCCTTAAGAAAGTCACTTCTTGGCCTGTAGAAGTTACCAACAGATTAAAGCCGTTTAACTCTATACCCCCCCCTCGTATTTACGGACTCCCAAAAATACATAAAGAAAATGTGCCACTATACTGGCAACACACCATCACACATAAAAAACTCAGTCCACTTAAAAGCCAGCATAGAAAACCTTACACTCCAACATACTGACATAATGGTCAGCTTTGACATCTCCTCCTTTTTCACAAATGTCCCACTCAAGAAAACTTTAGAGCTAATCCAAGCTAAATTTTCTCCCAATATCTCAGCCCTATTTCAGTTCACAATGAACTCAGGCTATTTCATTTGGCAGGGAAAATTCTACAAACAAATCGAGGGGACAGCCATGGGTTCACCACTCTCCCCACCCTTGGCCAATTTCTTTATGGAGACCTTTGAAGAAAAAAGCCTTAGCCTCTGTCCCACAAAAAACCAACCATATGGCTTCGCTACGTTGATGATGTGTTCGCTATTTGGCCACATGGCTCTGAAACACTCCTCTCTTTCTTAACACACTTAAACAACCAACACCCCAGAATCAAGTTCACCCTAGAAAAAGAGGAAAACAACAGCCTCCCTTTCCTAGACACACTAGTCACCCGCCAGCCTGATGGAACCTTGGTTTTTGCAGTTTATAGAAACCCACCCATACAGGCAGATACATTCACCAACAATCCTCCCCCCCACAACAATATGGAGTGGTGAAAAACACTATACAACAGGGCTAAACTAATCTGTTCTAACGACATGGCCCTAAACACTGAACTAAATCATATCCTCAACACTTTCTCAGCCAATGACTACCCCCCCCCCAAAAAAAATCCAAAAAATATTAAAACCTACAAACCACAGCCCTCCTCCTCTTCCCCTCCACAACAACGATTACTCTAAATCCATCACCATTCCGTACATCCGAGGCACCTCGGAAAAAATTACCAAAATCTTAAAAAAAATGACCTGACCTCCTGTTACAGGCCATGCAGAAAATTGGCATCCCTTAGCCACTCGCTAAAGACCAACCACTTTCCCTAGACCTACCTGATGTATACCAGGTCCCTTGCAGCTGTAAACTGTCTTACTTTGGCCAAATAGGCAGGACAGCGAATATCAGAATTTCTGAACTCAAGGACTACATCCGTTTTCATAAGTACAGGCATTCTGGTCTTGCAGACCATGCTCTGGATACATGCCACAGAACACGGTGGAAGAAAACAGTAATACACCATAGCAAATACAAATTCGAAAGACTATTTATGGAATCAGCCTCATCCCTAAGAAACTCTCCAAACCTCAACAAATTTGGTTGTATGCGACTGCCCCAAATTTGGGAGGCTTACATCAGCAGTAAGCTCATGTAAGCATTATTTAGCCTGCTAGAGGGCACCATCAGAATATAAGTAATGCTTACATCAGCAGTAAGCAGATGTAAGCATTACTTAGCCTTAGAGGGCACCATCAGGACTTTTAGGAAAACAATAGCTTCATCTCTTCATTCTCAGTTACTGTGTTGTATTGCCTACGTGCACGTGCCTTTTTTTGTAAGTTCCTTTTGAAGATGGCAACATGATGGTGCCGAAATAACGGAAATATTTATTAAAGTGTAATTTAATTTATATTCGTATCTATGTTGTTCAATTCCTTAAGTGATTTAGTAATATACATATATATATATACACACACACACACACACACACACACAACAGAAGAAACTAATGGCGCAACCTGTTGTATCTTTTTGTTGTTGAAAGCGGCAACAACAGCCTTCATTAGTGGCTGAAGGATCATTTGTGTCAACTGTTAATGACATCTGTTTCATTAGAAGCTGAGTTATAGTGACAGTGTGCTTTGACGAACGGTCGGAAAATGAGTTTCAAACAGAGAGCTGCGATTGACTTTTGTGTTAAACTTGGTACAAGTTTTATCAAATGCATCAAATGCTTCAAAAAGCATATGGTGATAAATGCTTACTCCATGCTCAAGTTTACGAGTGGTTTATGCGATTTAAAATGGTCGTGAGACACTTGAGGACAACAAAAAGCTGGAGTGAGAAAGTTAACATCCAAAAAGTATGTGATTTCATCAAACAAAACCCGAAATTGTCCATGAGATTGATTGAAGATGAATTGGCATTCCAAAATCAAGAGTTTGGGCCTTCGTAAATTCAATTCAATTTGCGATTTGTTCCCCACAAGTTGACCAACAACCAAAAAATGTATCGAATTGAGCACTGCAAGGACCTCATTAAAACTCGTAAGGACTCGACCTTCCTTGAAACGATCGTTACTAGTGACGAAACGTGGTGTTTTGAGTATGAACAGAGTGCTGAATGGAGACCACCAGAAGGGGGGGGCATCCGAAAAAAGTCGCTTGGAGACTTTTTTTCAGGATGAATCAAATTCTGAATCAGGATTTGATTCAGGCAGCTGGTCACTTTTGCACAATAATGCACCATCTCATCGTTCGAACATTGTGAGACAGTTTTGAACAAAAACCATGTGACTTCTTTCTCTTCCCCTGACTTTATTTGCTGATGAAAGGAAAGCAATACGACACCATTGAAAACTTTCAAGCGGCAGTAACCACGACTCTCAACAGTATCCCAAAACTGATATAAAAAAACTCATTTAATGAATTAATTGACTGTGCCAAATGCTGTATCGAAGCTGGGGAGAGGGAGGGAGAGTATATTGATTGAAATAAATGATTTGAATATCTTCTTGTTAAAATAAAATTGAAATTCAATATTTAAATTAGGACACAGCAGATTAGTGCCTGAACAAATAATCAGAGTTGAGTTGTCAGTTCAAACTTCGAAATAAAACTCACCATTGACTGTTTGGCCAGGAGGAACGAATTCTTTGTGGATAATGCCCTTGGAATCATAGAAACAAATCAGCATTATCTTTACTTTTGACTTCTCCAAGCGACTTTTTTTCGGATGCCCCTCTTCTGGTGGTCTCCTCTCAGCACTCTGGCACTTTGTTTTTGACTCGTACTCAAAACACCACGTTTCGTCACCAGTAACGATTGTTTCAAGGAAGTTTGAGTCCTTGTGAGCAGTTTTAATAAGGTCCTTGTAGTGCTCAATTCAATACATTTTTTGGTTGTCGGTCAACTTGTGGGAAACAAATCGCGAATTGAATTGAATTTACAAAAGCCCAAACTCTTGGTCAAAATGTTGTGCACAGTTGATTTTGGAATCCCAATTCATCTTCAATCAATCTTCAAGGATGATTTTGGGTTTTGTTTGATGAAATCATGCATTTTTTGGATGTTAATTTCGCTCACTCCAGCTTTTTGTTGTCCTCAAGCATCTCACAACCATTTTGAAATCGCATAAATCACTCGTAAATTTGAGTATGGGGTAAGCAATTATTACTGTATGCTTTTTGAAGCATTTGATGTGTTTTGGTAAAACTTTTACCAAGTTTAACACAAAAGTCAATCGCAGCTCTCTGTTTGAAACTCATTTTCCAAACGGTCGGAAAACTACCAGAAACAAATGCAATATTCAGGGATTGAATTTCAATCCCAAGTATGAGACCACTACCTACATACTGGAAGTCTACAATTATTTGAAAAGTTCTATTTTGTTCTCTAGACACCAAGATTTCTTGATTAGCTATCGTTTAGCTCTTCCCCCCCCACCCCCAATTTTTCTAATACACAGTGGCTGAGATAGGTTTACAACCTTACATAGAAAATATAAATGTATCCCTCACTCTCCTTTTTAAGCCAAATATCTGTTCTTTACTCCCTTGCACACACACACACACACACACACACCAATCCATGTATAGATTATAATGAAAAAAAAATTTGAAATTTAATTTTGCTAATGTGCATTTTTGATATGCATTTAGAAAATTCATACCATAGAACTTTTTTATTTTTTTTATTTGCATAGTTTATATGAATTAAGCAAATTTTTTATGAACTTTTTTGTTTATGAATAATAAAATAGAAATAGTGCAAAATATCATTTGTTTTGCATGCTAAAATGAATCAAATGTTCATTAAGTTTCATTTTATGTTGTTTATTAAAATAATCTTTATTTGTTAGTAATTTTAAAACAATAATTTTATTTTTATTAACAAATTAAATTAAAATTACTTTTCTTTGTTTAAAACTATTAGTTTTAGCATTGGTTTTATTTTGTTTTATTCTGTGGTTGACAGATTTCAAGTGAGCAACTTAGCTGCAACATTGATACATCTGTCACTTTCATCAAAGGCAAGTATAATATGTTTGAAATAACCACTTGCAATATGTTCAGTATATTTTTCTTTATTGATATTTAAAATATAATCAATAAATGAAAACAGTCACAATTCTTTTAACTGTCCTGTTTATTTTATGAACTAATTGTTTGCAATCAGCAGTTCTGCTCTTCTATTCTTCTATAATTTTATAGAAGAATAGAAGAGAATTTTATAGATAACCGTTTCATGAATAGTTTTTTCATTATTATCATTAATTAGCTGGCAAACTAATAAGATACAGTAAAGGTGCAACTTCGACTGGCTAAATCCGTGGCTGGCCCCGACCTGCAATTGCGAGGTGCCAGACTCCATCAATGACTGCTAATGTTAAGGGAGGCCAAGGTTGGCTAGTGCATGGCCATGTCATACTTCACATACATCTCAACCCAAATGCCTTTAGGTTCTTGATGTGGGATGATGACTGAATGCCTCTAAATCAGAATTCAGCCTAGCCACTGCAACAATACCATTTGTACCTCATGCATTGAAAGGCAGTACTTGCTGGTGTGTTGCTTTTATACTGTTACGGTGCAATCACTTTGGTGAGGAAGCCACTAGAACTTCCTACACTGCACCATTCAGGTGTCACATGCAGGTACCAAATCATTCGGAGACTATTCCTATCCACCCATTCCTGGATTTTATCTTTAACCAACTTTTTCCAATACTTTAATCACCACCACTCCTGAGATACTAATTGGGCTCTAATTTGCTACTTCTGTCTTGGAGCTACCTTTATGTAGTGGAACAAGATTGTCCTCTTTCCACCCTCTTGGAAACTTGCCAGAGCTGACACTTAGATTAAATAGCTTTGCCAGAGTTACTGCCAATCCTCTTAGACATTCTTGTAGCACATGGACTGACATGCCATCCATTCACCCTGTTGTATTCAAGTTGATATTTTGAAATATTCTAAGCACTTCCAGTTCATCTACCTCAATTCTCACATCAACAGGACTTGAAAAATCACTTGTCTGCTCATTCTTGATGAGTGAGAATTTTGATTGCATTAATGCAATATTTTGCCAAAAATTTGGGAGACTGTTATCTTAAGATTGACTCCTACATAGCTGTAATATTTCTTTTTTTTACAATGCTAGAGGATGCCAAATTAGGACTTTAGATTTTTTTGTTTATTACAATTTGAATTGTTTCACTTAATCATTGTCACATATAAATTGTAATATGCTGCTTTGTGCTCTGAAGATGCTAATTTGAAATTCAATGAAATATAGGCCAATTAATAAATGCCTTTTTTTTATAAAATAGTTTGTTTGGCATTGTTAATATCGTTAAAATAAGTTATGATTAAAAATGTCTCCATGCACTTTTATATTTGTTTCCTTCTAACTTGAATGATAATGATGAACATGGGAATAATTTCATCAGGGTGTTGTAGGAAACAGTGATATCTGATAAGTTGGAATTTGCAAATATGCTTTGCTGATTTTTAATCAAAGAAACCAACGATGCCAGTGGTAAGCATAAAATTTCAGTGAAGACTTTAAACTGTAAACAACTTTACATATCTTATAGGTCTTATAGGTATATATGAAATATTTGGTTCCTGAAAAACTGGAGAATAATAAGACAATTTTAAGTCTTCTTTGAATGCTGCACACTGAAATTAATTAGACACACTGACTTTTGCTTCAAAGCAAAACAAAAATTTTCACTTTGTTGCTTAGTGTAACTTTATCCCGACACAGTATGCCACTATGTAATTATCATAATTTTCCATACAGGATAACACAAATGTACAATGTGATTAAATTCAGGTAACTCTGTAGCAGGGTTTTTTAATCCTTTGAACTCCTTGGAGATGTCATGTGTTAATAATAATAATAATTTTACATAGGGTTACAGTACCGATAATCCTGTTTGCATAGCTTTCTATTTGTGTGTAGAGGCTTAAGTGCTGTGAAGACATCATGTTGGAGGCTTAATGGATTTTTTACAACACTCAGAAAGGATTAAAAAAGAATTTAATACTTCCTGTCTGACAGTGATATTGGACCAGTTTATTCATTTTCTGTTGAAAGTTTATTTTTCATTTGGTTAGACTATAATAAATTTAATTTAATCCTTTATCCAAGTGTGAGCAAACAAAGTTTGCACCTGAAAATATCTTCAGGACTGGAGTTAGGTAGTACAACACCAGGCAACTTGCAACAAAGGTGGAGCAAGCTAGCATCACTCCTATCTCAGTATCTCCCATAAGGCAAAACACATCTCCTTACGGATATGTATAATGTTATGCATTAAGGGAAAGGCCACTACCCAGACTAGTTTCGAGGTCTCTTCCTTTATTGAGGTCTCTTCAGTGGGAGCCAGGGCAGAGGTGGAGATACCAGGCAGAAGCAATGGCAGGTCATCTTTACCTATAGGAGTTGCCAAACAGTGTGCCACCTTTTTTATTAAATTACTCTGGGTTTAGAGAAAGATGTTGAAAGTTTATTTTTCACTTGGTTAGACTATAATAAATTTAGTTTCACACTTTATCCAAGTGTGAGCAAACAAAGTTTGCACCTGAAAATATCTTCAGGACTGGGGTTAGGTAGTACAACACCGAGCGAGTTCCCAGTGTTGTACTACCTAACCCCAGTCCTGAAGATATTTTCAGGAGCAAACATTGTTTGCTCACACTTGGATAAAGGATTAAACTAAATTAATTATATTCATTTTCTGAGATGAGATTCATTAGTTTGTTGAACCATACTTAACATTTTTTACCTTACTGACTTTCACCCCCATCCTTTTTCACATTCTGTTTCCATTCAACACTCATTTGCTTCAGTCTCTTTTTTGGTTTCACTAGCCGAGCTTTTAACTGTTGTACTCCATTATTCACATTACCTTAAATTTCTTTCCTGCTGCCATTAGTCTTGTCAATTGCTTCATCACAAAGTCTAGCCCATTATTGCACTTCATGTTCATCTATACTTTCTCATTTTATTTCATCCATCTTTGACCAATCACATATCTGAGTAAACAAATTTTTCTTCACTTAGGAACTCCAGTTAGCCAGGGAGTAGTAAAAGGTATTGCACGTGTTGTACTTTCTTTAGATGATGCAGAGAGCATTCAGGTAACTTTTTTTTTAATATTATTTATTAAATTTAATAAACAAAGCTGTTAGGCATAAAATAACTGTCTGTTATTATCAAATTATATACAGTTAGTTACTAGTATTTTGGTTAGTGTGGTCACTATAGCAAACACTGTTACAACACTCTCTCATGCATTGTAGTAAATTAATGAAAAGTCTTAACAGGCAAAGTACTTTTCTGAAGGAAATTCACTATAGCAAACTGAATAATCCTGTGGTTTCTGTGAGTTTTCTGTAATCAATCAATCAAATGTAACATGATGTCGTTCTGATCTAAACTGATTTATTTTGAATTAAAAATTACCAGGCATTTGGAATGAATCTTTGTGGTGAAAGTAAAATGAAAATGTTTACAGTTTACTTTATATACACTGCTTGGAAATGTCAGTGGACACTATAGTGTGAGGAACAAAACAGCCATGGCACCCACCTTAATAAGATATAGGACCTCGTTTTTCTGCGATGACTTCAGCAATTCTACAGGAAATATTTTCCACAAGCAATCGATGGCAATTTTGAAACCATATTTCCTAGGCATGTAATGAGGTCATGGACTGTTGTGGGACAGATGTCCCTTGACCTTACCTGATGCTCCGGTTCATCCCACAGATGTTCAGTAGGGTTAAGATCAGGGCTCTGTAGAGGCCAGTCAAGTGTGGTGGCATTCGTGTCTACTAACCATGCAGTTACAACAGCATGGTTAGTGGACATTACCACACAGTGCATTGTCTTGCTGAGAGAGGCAATGGTCACTTCTGTAGAAACACTGCAAAGTAGAAGCATTGCATTGTCCAGAATGTTCAGATACCTCTTAGAGTTCAATGTCTGTGGCACCACAAACAAAGGTCTGAGGCCAAAAAGAAAAAACAGGACCATACCATCACACTGCCAGCTCCAAATTTCATAGTTTGAGTTACACACTCTGAAAACAGATGTTCACCAGGCACCTGCCACACCTATACCTGTCCAACTGCTCGGTAGAGGGGTCTACTTTAAATTTGTATTTAGTTTAATTTTAAACTAAATTTAAATTTAGTTTAAATTTAAGATTAAATTTAGTTTAATCCTTTATCCAAGTGTAAGCAAACAAAGTTTGTGCCTGAAGTATCTTCAGGACTGAGGCAACTCGTGGTAAAGGTGGACCAAGCTCTCATCATTACTTGTCTTAGTATCTCCCATAATGCAAAGCACATCTCCTTACAGACATGTATAATGCTATGCATTAATGGAAGGGCCACTACCCTGACCAGTTTCGACCTTTATTGAGGTCTCGTCAGTTCTCTCTAATTGATTAATTGCTCCATAAAACAGCTTTCCAAGCTCCCATAGTCCACTCCATCACTGAAGATCATGCTGCATGCTGGTTTGGATAATGTGCAGCTTGCATATTAAAACACATGGAAACACATGTTGTAGGCCTCAGAACTTTGCATTCAATGTATCGGCTGACAAATGGTGATTTTTACATATTATTGTTATTATAATTATTATGAACAGACCTCTATGGAATCAAGAAACTCAGTGTGGAGGTCCCACTCTCACATGCACAGCTCATCATATTCTACTTAAATGCATTTACTATCCCTGCACTCACAACACTCTCAGTCAGTGCATTCCAATCATATGCCACTCTCCATGCAAAAAAATCTACTCCTCATTCCCTTACTCATATCTACCTTTTACAGCTTCCAGGGATTGCCTCTTCTTCTCCCCTCCCCATCTCCAGATATTCTATGAAAAAATCTCATTCACATTAATCTGGTAGTTATCCCTCACCAACTTACATATCTTGATCATGTCTCCTCTCTTCCTTCTATCCGCTAGACTCTGTGATTATGAGAAGACCTTAGCCAAAGAGATCAAGAGTAATCCCAAAGAGTTCTTCCGCTATGTGGCAAGTAAGAGGAAGAATGACTTCGGAAGGATAACCTTAGTGGGTGCTGATGGTATTGAGGTGACAAAATCAGATGTAATAGTCGAGTTACTGAGTGATCACTTTTCAAAAGTATATCACCCAAGTGAGGATATCTCTATACCTATAGCAATACCTAATGTGAGAATTGAAGCTAAAGAATCAGAGGTATTAAATATATTGCAAAACTTAAATGCAAACACTGCAGTAGGCTTAGATGGAATATCAGCTCGGGTGTTGCGTGAATGTGCAAATGAATTGTCAACCCCTCTTACCTGGATATTTAATTTAAGTTTGAACTCTGGTATGGTCCCTAGGGAGTGGAAGTTAGGCAAAGTGGTTCCTTTGCATAAGGGTGGCTCTAAAACTGCGGTATTGAATTACAGACCAATCACCATCTCAGGAGTAGTGGTAAAAGTATTGGAAAAGTTGGTTAAAGACAAAATTCAAGAATGGGTGGATCAGGATATGATACTCTATAGAGGCCAACATGGTTTTGTTAAAGGTAGATCCTGCCTTAGCAATCTATTAACTATTCATAATAGAATAACATCCGAGTTGGACAAAGGAACTGGCTACACAGTGGTACTTCTGGATTTTGCTAAGGCTTTTGACAGGATACCCCATAGAACACTGTTACGCAAATTGAAGCAGATGGGAATGGATATTAAATTGGTGATATGGATAGGAGAATGGCTCAGGGAGAGATACCATAAGGTGGTGTATGGAGGAGCCGAGTCCAGAATGAGGCAGGTGACCAGTAGTGTGCCTCAGGGCTCTGTGCTTGGGCCAATGTTGTTTAATTTGTATATAAATGATATAGGAAACGGCTTAAAGGGAGATATTCAGTTGTTTGCTGATGATGCAAAGTTGTGTAGTGCAATAAAAAATCAAGCTGATGTTGAAAGTTTGCAGGAGGATTTAAATAAGCTGGTAAAATGGGCAAAAGAAAATGGATGTCAGTTCAATGTGGAAAAGTGTAAAGTTATGCATTTTGGGATTAAAAGATTACCAGCTGTGTACTACATCGATGGAAAGGTACTCCAAGAGATTGATGAGGCTAGGGACTTAGGGGTATTGGTAGACAGGGAGATGAAGTTCAGGGGACACATTGCTAAGGTGTCCAAGATTGCACATAGGATTACTTGGTTGTTGAGGAACACACTGACATCCAGAGATAAAGAGGTTATTATTCCCCTTTATAAAGCATTGATACTTCCATATTTGGATTACTGTGCTCAGGTCTGGTCACCTGGATTCCTTGGAGATGAGGAGGCTGTGGAGAGGGTTCAGAGAAGAGTGACCAAGTTGGTGAGTGATATAAAAAATGCTCCCTACATTGATAGATTGAGAGCTTGTGGATTGCAGAGATTGGTTGATAGACGAAGAAGAGGGGATATGATAGAAACATTCAAATTACTAAAAGGTTTTTATAGGATTGATGCAGGGGAAATGTTTCAGCTGTGTGATAGTGATGGAAGAACAAGAGGTCATCTCTGGAAATTAAAGAAGAGTGTGGTTAACAAAGGTGTCAGAACAAGGTTTTTTGCCTGGAGGGTGGTGAATGAGTGGAATTCATTGCCTGACTTAGTTGTGAGCTCTTCGTCTGTAAATGAATTCAAGAAGAGATATGACAGATATTGTTTTGCTAGTTTGGGTCTCCCGCGATGAGTCTACTGACTCCATGGAGATACCCGTAATAATAATAATAATAATAATTTGCATTCACTCAATCTATCCTCATATTATAATATTATAATAAATGTAGTTTAATCCTTTATTCAAGTATAAGCAAACAAAGTGTGTGCCTGAAGTATCTTCAGGACTGAGGGAACTCGTGGTAAAGGTGGAGACCAAGCTCTCATCACTACTTGTCTTAGTATCTCCCATAATGCAAAGCACATCTCCTTGCAGACATGTATAATGCTATGCATTAAGGGAACAGCCACTACCCAGACTGGTTTCGACCTTTATTGAATGTTCAAGTACAGGTCAAACTCCAAAAACTCAGCATTGTTCACCTCAGTAACAGGCTCACCCTGCCACTGAGAAGAACTTTCAACATTGGCTCTACCTCGTGGCAGGTTTACCCCCACCACCGAGCAGAGCCGTTCACGTGTCATCTGATGGGTAACAGCAACAACTGTGCCTCAGTTAACTTCATGGGCTACAGCAATGCCATTCGTTACCTCCCCCCAGGAGCTGGGTGAATCCAACAGCTGAGCCTCAGTTAAAACTTCATGGGCTATGGCATTGCCATTCATCACCCAAGCTTCTAACCAATTTTGACCTTTATTGAGGTCTCGTCTCTTCTTAATTTCTCTGCATTTTCTCCTGTTGTTGTTTCTACTGCCTTTGAGAATGTCTTTTTAAGAAAATAGGCTTTGAAAGTTGATGACGCCCATGTCCATAGGTTATAGCAATGATGTCGTATTTGGTGGGGAAAATAAAACTTTCACATTCTCACACAGATCATTAAGAGAATTTGGATGACCAAGTGCGTTATCTAAAAGCAAAAGAGCTTTGAAAGCTAAGTTATTTCTCTTGCTATAAGCTTCAACTGCTGAGCAAAAATAGACTTAAACCAGTCTTCGAATAGACTTTGGGTAACCCAAGCCTTCTGATTCGCCCACAAATTACAGGTAAAGAGTTCTTGTTACATCCTTTTAATGTCCTTTAGTGAGTTTGATAGACAAGTAGCAGCTTCAGTTTAAAATCTCCATTAGCATTCCCTCTAAGCATAACAGTTAAGCAATATTTTGATACTTTATAGCCAGGTTGCACTGCTTCTTTTTTTGATATAAATGTTCTAGATGGCATTTTTTTCCAATAGAGGCCAGTTTCATCTACATTGAAAATTTGGTCCGTAATCGTCAAATCATCAGCTCTAGGAGCACGGCTGCATGGGAGGAATGACATCATCATGCTCACACCACAAGACTTGCATGTTTTTACATGGTAAATTTGAAGGTGCATTAATCAAAACTCTTTCCGCGTATATCAAGGGATTGGCGCAATTAATTTCGCTGCGTTAATCAAATCCCAGTTAAGCAAGGAATACTTGTATATATCACTGGCATGGTTGGACAAGAAGTTAGTATATATCTGCTCTCCAGTCAAAAAGGCTACGGGTTCAAATCCTGCCTTTGGCATTTGTGTTTGTGATGTCCTCCATGCTTTCTCACACATTCACACATTCAGTGTTCATTCTCCCAAGATGAACTGGACCACTATGGGTAAAGCAGATCGAACCCTTTCCTATTAGGGAGAAGAGGCCTTCCTCAGCAATGAGAGAGTCAGAGGCTTACCTCACCTATATATATATATATATCAGTCCAATATGTAAGTTGCATAATCTACAGGACATTAGTGCAAGATTAGAGCAGAAGGAATACTTTTTCTTAAAGCTGTAGATTGTATCTGAGGAAGATTTCATGAGAGAAACAATTTCAGAGAATAGTGTCAGATGGAATGAAAGAGGAGGAGGAAAGCAGCTGAAGTTTGATTACTGTTGGACTCTAAAATAATTTTGTAGCCAATGCTTTTGTTTTAATATATGAAAGTGGAGAAATTGGTAGTTATTAGTTCCAGGAACAGTACCAATGGAAGCCTGTAGAAAAAGCTTAATGGTGAAATATTAATATATGGTAGTGCACCAAATATGGTTGATAATATATGAGAACAGTGTTATAAGGTGTTTGTTGGATTTCAGATTTGTATAGGTTAGTAGTTAGTTGGACATGTGAAAAATGAATTTAAGCAGAAAAAAGAGGCATACATGTAGAAAAGCTTAGGTGTTGTTGATTATTTCTAATAGTGCTTCAGAGTATAACCAATACCAAGAGAGGAAAGAAATAAATTCATTTATTTAACTTACTAATAATTTTCTGGTTTTCTTCCCAGTATTTTCTTCAGAGCGCAAATTATAACTGTAACAAGCACACAGGCACTAAACCAAATATTAGAAAAGTTCGATTTGCAACTGAAACAGAACTAATGTCCTGACATAGCCCTCTGTGGAACCATAATGCTAATTTGGAGAAGTTAGACTTTCTAGTCTCAGAATGACTGTTTCCTAGATCTTTGGCAAATTTGGGGGGGGGGGTGCTTCATAGCAGATTCTGATTCTAAAAATAGTCTCTAAGACATATAGTCGATGTTCTTTCAAAGCTGTGTACATATGGGCATGTACGCTGCTATACATGGGTTGGTTAATTGAAGGATTGTTGTTTTCAAGATTGGATAAATGGTAGATTACTGTAGTTTAAATTTTTTGGTGTAATTATACTCAGCATAAGCATTTTTTCAGAAAGTATGTAACATTAAGAAAGAATGGAAAATCAGTCCATTGTAAAGAATAACTGTTGGATATTAATTGTGTAATGCAAGATAAAAAAAGACAAAAAATAAAGATACTATAGGTTATTAGATCATATATTAATATTATTTCTGGATATCTACAGCATCAGAAAAACTAATCACAATGGGCCAAACTCTCACAGGACATAATATGTACCATACCTAGCCTTGAAAACATTCAACACTGAAGTATTCACCATTCACTCTGCTAATGCATTGCACTCATCACCACTGGTCACACAAAAATCTCCTTTTCTCTTCCTTTCTCACATCACCCTTATAGAATTTCCAGGGATGAACACTTGTTCTCCCACCACTTACTATGCTTCCTACCATCTGTCTGATAGGCTCTTTTCACCAGCTTATATATCTTAATCATAATCTCTCCTCTTGTCTTACAAGCTCTGCCAATCTCCTTAATTTTTGTGTATTAATAATAATAATACTCAACATTCCAAAGTCATCAGACAGTCACAGCCACTCACCTCTGCACTCTCTAATGTTTCCTTATCACACAGATATCTAAGTTGCTAGTCTTGTGCACAGTCACCTATGTATACAGATATGTATCCAGATATGTATACAGTAGAATTATTACCTCCTTATCACTACTTCTCAGTGTCATTATTATGGCATCAATGCAGAGGCTTAGCTGGGGAGTGTGCAGAGGGGGCAGTCTGCCACGGGCAGCACTTTGATTGAACCTTTTTGAACTTTTGCAGTTAATTCTAAAATACAGTCACGAGAACTCATTTCCAAATATTGTAATACTACTGTGAATTATTTCCCTCACAATTTCTGTAAGTGTTGCAAGTTGTGAGAGGAGTTTTCCTAAATAAAATTGATTAAGAATTACCTACATTATTATGAAATAAACTTCGCCAATATCATCGATTCTGCTAACAGAAAAGCAAGAAAAATAACATTTCAGAATGTTGAAATTAATGTTTTACTTCAAAAATAAACATAGTGTTTTAATTTATTTCCCTATACATCAATTTGATTACTTTTTTGTAGTATTTTTGGTGTGTATTGAGAGGGGCGGCAAACTCAGCGATCGCCCCAGGTGGCAAAAGCTCTAGCTACACCACTGCATCAATGTGCTTTGTATCTTTTATAACTTTTGAGATGGGTTTGGTGTTGGGCATTTAGAGAGAGGCTATTGTTTTCTGAAAAGGCACAGAATGAAGAAGTTAATGTAGTAAATGATCATAGTCTACTTGTAAAGCAAGATAGTACAACTAAACAGATTGTATGAGAGGAGGAAGATAAATATGAGGTTGAAGAAGTGGTTGCAGCAGCAGCACAATGTGATGGAATGAATAAAGGTAAGGATGAGACAGTTAGGAATGGAAATCAGAGTCAGGATCAGGAAAACAGGAGTGGTTAGACCAAAGAAAGAGGTGTGGTTATAGCAGCTAGAATAGAGAATGTTGGTGCTGGTAGAAGAATGGCCTCAAAGACATACGGATTGTTATTATCTTTGTATAGAAATGTAAGGAGTACTTGAAACAAGAGAGCTGAGTTTGGTGAACTGATAGAGTCAGTATGCCTAAAGATAATTGGAATAAGTAAAACTTTTGTCTGAATAGGATGTGATGTTGGGAACAGAAAGGGAAAGATATACAGGGTGTTCGGGATAAATTTGACATATTTATAATTAATTATATTTTTCCGTAAGTTACATGTATTAACACACACTTCTCTTCATTTAAAAGTTTGGACCCTTCTTCATTCATATACAAGATGTCAGAAAGGATGGATAGCTGGAACCCACCTGAATCATGGAAGAGAATAACTTGTATCATGATGATTCGTGCCCGCCATCAAAATAAGGATATTACTACTGCTGCCCAATGCTCCCTGAATACAGTAAAAACAATCAGGCATGAACTAGAGACTTGCAATGGTGACTACGAGGATGTAGCAAGAAGAAAGATCCCTAGCAGACGATCTGATTGCGTTCGTACAGCAGAATTCCTCGCAAATCTGCAGGAACAGGTGTTGAAGAACCCTGGCATTGGAATTCGGGCTTTGTTCGTGGAGTTGCTAACTGTAGTCAAGCCCTGGATAACAAGGGTAGCCAATGGTAGGCCGTATGTATGGCAGCAGGATTCGGCCCCTTGCCACACCTCTGGGAAAAGTCAAAAATGGTTGTCTGAAAATTTCTACGACTTCACCAGTCCAAATGTTTGGCCTCCAAACTCCCCAGACCTTAACCCCATGGATTATTTTGTATGGGGCGCAGTTGAAAAAGACACCAATCGCACTTCCAGTAATACAAAAGCCCAGTTAATGGATAAAATTAAAACAGTTTTTGGGGCCCTTCCCAGGGAGACTGTAGCATCAGCTTGTTCGAGGTTCCGAAGCAGAATTGAAGCTGTGATCGATGCTAATGGTGGTTATTTTGAGTAAATCTTGTTGATAGTATTGTAATTAACTCTGCCTGTAATGTTTTTTTGTCAATTCATTAAATTTAATAGATACAAAGAAGATTTTCTTTTTCCTTACGAAACTGTCAAATTTATCCCGAACACCCTGTATAATATGGGAATGGATATAGGGTTGGTGAGATGGATAGCTGGGTGGTTGATGGAGAGATATCAAAGAGTAGTTTATTCAGGAGTAGAGTCCAAAAAACGGCCTGTGACTAGTGGTGTGAAACAGGGTTCTGTTCTTGGACCACTGCTGTTTAATCTGTTCATTAACGATATAGGGAAGGGTCTAAGTGGGACAGTTCATTTGTTCGCTGATGATGCAAAGTTGGGTAGGGCGATAGTGAATGCAGAAGATGTCAAAGTCTTGCAAGATGACTTAGATAGATTGGAGTTCTGGACTAAGGAGAATGGATGTCAATTTAATGTGACAAAATGTAAGGTTATGCATTTCGGAGTGAAAAGATTAGCAGCAGTATATACCACATTGGTGGAACTGTACTCCAAGAGATTGATGAGGCCAGGGACTTGGGAGTGTTGGTGGATAGGGAGATGAGGGGGAACATTGCGAAAGTAGCTAAATCAGCTCATCAACTCACTTGGTTGTTGAAAAATACCTTGATGAGCAGAGAAAAACAAGTTATTGTACCTCTGTACCGAGCCCTGATAAGACCTCATCTCGACTACTGTGCCCAGATTTGGTCACCTCGGTTCCTTCTTGATGGGGAGGAGGTTGAGAGGATCCAGAGGCGAGTGACTAAGATGATAGCAGGTCTATGGAATGAACCATATGAGAACAGGTTGAAGATTTGTGGGTTGCAGAAACTAGTTGATAGGCGGAAAAGGGGAGATATGATTGAGACATTCAAATTGCTAAAAGGATTCTATAGGATTAATTCAGATGATATTTTTGAGATCAGGACTGGTGGTGGGAGAACTAGGGGACACTCATGGAAGCTGGGCAAGAGCATGGTTAGCAGGGGTGTTAGAGCTGGGTTCTTTACTTTTAGAGTGGTAAATGAGTGGAATAAGCTGCCAGAGTCTGTTGTGGGTGCTAAGACAGTGAGCGAGTTCAAGGCAAGGTATGATAGATACTGTGAGAATGTTGAACAGCTGTGTAAACATGATGTTTAGGGCCTCCCTCGATGAGTCTAAGGACTCCTGGAGTAGCCCATGGTAGTAATAATAATAATAATAATAATAATAATTTTCCAGATGGATAGAAATGTGAAAAGAGGAGGGGGGGGGGTGAGTGCTGTTAATGATTGCAAAGAATTGTGTCCACAAAGTGTGGAAGTTGATAGTTCATGCACAGATTTTGAATCTGTGTGGTGTGAAGTTGAAATTAACAGGCTAGTATTATCTGATAGGATGCTGTTATAGGTCAGCATTCTCTATATTCCCTGAATGCAGAGAATTTCTTGTTCTGTTCTTGGTCACCTGCTGTTTAACTTGTATGTAAATTATATATGATGTGCACTGATTGGAGATGTTCATCATCAGCAAACAACTCATGATGCAAACTCGTGGAGAATTATAAGTAGCAATGCTGATACTAATTTCCTTCAGAAAGATTTGAATAGCCTTGTGACTTGGACAAAGGAGTGGGGTTGTAGTTTTAATATTATTAAGTGCAAAGTGTTGCATTTTGGAGTTCAGAAATATAAGACTGTGTACTATGTTGATGGTGCTGTAATGCACCATCCATATTGTATACAGTAGAGGTAGACTGAGAAAGTGGGTGAGATTTGGGAGTAATGGTTGACAGTAGGCTGAAGTTTAGCGGGCATATTGCAAGTGTTGCAAAGACTGCAACACTTTATTGGAGTATTTCATCCTAGAGGAGTCAGTTTTAATGCTAGAGGGATAGGACTGGTACGAGGTCTGGAGGTACAGGAGGAGAGTGTGTTTCAGATACTGAGTACTCTGGATGTCAGTAAAGCTGTGGGACTGGATGGTATTTCGCCACGAGTTTTGAGAGAATGTGCTAGGGAATTGACAATACCTTTAACGTGGCTTTTCAATGAAAGTCTGGCTTTGGCAAAGGTGCCCAGGGAATGGAAGGAAAGTAAGATAGTGCCATTGCATAAGTGTGGTAACAGACTGGAAGTGTCTAATTATAGACCAGTCTGTGTGTTATCAGTAGTTGGTAAGATCTTGGAGAAAGTAGTGAGGGACCGTGTACAGCATTGGGCAGATGAGGGTAATGTTATCTGTGAGAATCGACATGGATTTGTGAAAGGACGCTCTTGTTTTAGCAATATGCTAGCCTTTTATAATAAAGTTACAAGAGCATTAGATGAGGGAAAGGCATATACTGCAATTTTCTTAGACTTGGCGAAGGCATTTGACAGGGTGCCACATGATAAGCTGATATTTAAGTTGCAGCACATGGGTCTGGATGTCAGATTGGTCAACTGGATTCAGGATTGGCTGTCTGATAGGTATCAGAGAGTTGTGTATGGTGGAGCAGTTTCCAGGAAGCAGAGGGTTACAAGTGGGGTCCCACAGGGCTCAGTACTAGGACCTATATTGTTTAACCTTTATATCAATGACATAGCCAGTAGATTGCAGGGGGATATTCAGTTGTTTGCGGATGATGCGAAGCTTGGAAGGATTATTAGTAATAGTGCAGATGTGGTAGCCCTGCAAGAGTATTTAAATAAGCTAGTTAAATGGGCAAATGAATGGGGGTGTCAGTTTAATGCAGCAAAATGTAAGGTCTTGAGGTTTGGGAAACATCGATGGGATGCTGCATACTCTATGGGAGGAGTTATACTGGAGGAAGTAGGGGAGACAAGAGATCTGGGGTTGATGATTGATAGAAACCTGAAGTTTAGGGGACATATTGCAAAGGTGGTGAAGGTAACACAGAGGATTGCTGCTATTATGAGAAGGACACTGACCTGCAGAGATAAGAGGGTTATCATTCCGTTGTATAAGTCTCTGATCAGACCACACTTGGACTATTGTTCTCAGATTTGGTCCCCAGGATTTGAAGGGGATAAATTAACTGTGGAAAGGATACAAAGACGGATGACAAAGATGGTTTCAGGACTGTACAAGGATAGTTATGAGGATCGGCTGAGAGAATGTGGACTGCAGAGTTTGGTGGATAGAAGAAGGAGAGGTGATATGATTGAGACTTTTAAACTGTTGAGAGGTGGTTACAGGGTTGACACTGGGGAGTTCTTTCGCTTGGTTGATCAGCGGGAAGGAGTGATGACAAGAGGCCATCCCTGGAAGTTACGAAAGGAAACTGTGAGCAAGAGGGTAAGGAGTGATTTCTTTGTGTGGAGGGTGGTTGAGCCGTGGAATGCATTGCCTGATGGAGTGGTGGGAGCGAGAACGGTCAGTGGGTTTAAGGAGTGGTATGATAAACTTTGTGTTTCTCAGGGGGGGACCTCCCCTCGATGAGTCTTGACAGACTTTATGTCTTAGAAAGGACCTCCCTCGATGAGTCTTTTGACTCCTTGGAGGCCTGAATAATAATAATAATAATAATAATATCATAGTGCTGCTATGATAAAAAGTACTCTAACATGTAGGGATAAGGAAGTGGTTGTGCCACTATATAAAAGCACTGGCCAAACCACACTTGGATTATTGTGCTCATATCTGGTCACCTGTTTTCAGTGTGATGTGGAAACATTGGAGAGGGTCCAGAGATAGTGACTAAGACGATATAAGGACTTTGGAATGCTGGCTTTGAAATGGAGAGAGGTTGGAGAAATGTGGATTGCACAGTTTAGTGAACAGGAGGAAAAGACATGATATGATAAACATTTAAGCTAGTGAGAGGATTTTATAAGATTAATCTTAAGATTATAAGATGTACATTGAGTGAGTAGGGGAGTGAGGAGAAGGTTTTTTCCGTGCAGAGTCGTGAATGATTGGAATGCCTTACCTGAGAGTGTGTTGTCTGCAAGGAGTTTGAATGTGTTCAAGGCACAGTATAATGAGCTGTGTGTGTGATAAAAGGACCTCCCAGATGAGTCTTTGACTCCGTGAGGTCTTGGGGTAATAATAATAATAATCCAGATGGGATTATAAAAAGAATATAAGGTGAGAGGAGAAAAACCAGAGGCCATGCCTGGAAATTAAGAGTGTGATGAAGAGGGATGTGAGGATTAGAGTTTTTACTTGGAGAACTGCCAGTGAATGGAAAGCTTAACAGAATGTGTCATTAATTAACAACGAGAATCGAACTTGGCCTTTTAACAGTCAGGTAATGCAGAACAGAACAAGTGCTTTTTAGAGCCTCCATAGTGCAATTCGAAGAACAACAGCATGTTGTACCCTTCAATTGGAAAAGGCCCAAGTTCGATTCTCGTTGCGATGAGAGGAATCTTTATATGGTGTGTTTCAATTGAGGGTGAGTTAGCCGATTTCATATAGAAGTAGCAGGATTTTTTTCTCACAGAAACTCAGGTTTTTCATCCCACATACAGACAAATCAGCCTTCAGAACACATGCAATTTACAGACAAAAAATACTATTGGTGGTAGGCAGTAGATGGCAATGGTGTAAATGATGATGATAGTGGTGGTTC
Organism: Typopeltis vanoorti; assembly: GCF_054136105.1. Taxonomy (NCBI): domain Eukaryota; kingdom Metazoa; phylum Arthropoda; class Arachnida; order Uropygi; family Thelyphonidae; genus Typopeltis; species Typopeltis vanoorti. The sequence continues at coordinate 97,680,074 of NC_143561.1, read as the reverse complement.
ACTGTAGTTGGTGGATTAAGTGGTGGAAACAGAGAGTTGTTAGAGTAGGTGCCCTCCCTCAATGTATCTTTGAACTCCTTGGAGGTGTCACACAATAATAATAATAATTATTAACCAAGAGTGTTAAGGATTTTAAGATTCAGAATGATAAATATATTGTCCGTTTAATGAACCTCACACGATGAGTCTGCTGACTCCATGGAAGATGCAATAATAATAATAATTTCAATTTCCTATCCACCAATATCCTTGATTTCTTGCTTCCTCTACCTTCTTGCAACATTCCTCCACTACAATGTGCATTGTTCCCTCTTCTGTAGCCATTATTCATTACTTTACACTTTGTCACATTGAACAAATCTCCGTATTTTTATTTCCCTATTACCAGTCTCAAATTCACTTCTAACAGCATCAGAGCTTCCTGAAATGACTCTTCCAAATTTACGTCATCTGCACCAAATATTTCTTCTCAGATCTTCAACTATAATCATCATCAACAACCATGGGTCCAATGCCTGTAAGTGTCTGCTGCAAATCTTGATATGATTCTTCCATTGCATTCTGTTTTGTGCAAGATGACTCAATTTGTGTATAGAGTTTCTGCACCATTTGTCGATGTCATCGCCCCATTCTCTGGGCGATGACATCGTCAAATTTGGATTGAGGAAGACCATTCTTTGGTCTTCCTCTTTTGTTCTTTCCTTCAATCAACGATTGAAGGAAAGAACAAAACAGCAACGATTTTAATTTTCTCTCATCATTCAATCTACATATGGCCAAATAGACATAGTTTCCTTTTGATTATTTTCTGGATCAGGTTTTCTTTTGGTTGTACTCATCTGTGGATTTCCTCATTGTTCACTTTCTGTATCCAGCTTATTCTCAAGATCTTTCTATAGCATTTCCTCTCAAATGCCAATATCCTCCTTTCAGATTCTCTCTCAGGCCTCTCATCCATGAAGCATGCTGCTGAAGATACAGGTTTCTACAATGAGCAGTTTAATTTGCATCTTTATAGCTCGGCTCTTCCATATTTTGTCCATGGCTTTTAAAATAGTTGTTGCTCTGGCTATTCTAATTTTTATCACTTTTTTGGAGTCCAAGTCAAGCGTCTTGTGGCATCCAAGATATGTGAAGTGTTTCACATTTTCCAGTTGAAATATGTCTATCGTAACTCTGTTCAGTAACTCCTATTGTCTGAATATCATTGTTTTAGTTTTTCCAAAGTTGACATTTAGTCCATATCTTTTTCCTTCTGTGTATAGTGTTTGCAATGTCTATTCCAGCCTTGCTGCGTCTTCTTCAATCAGGATGATGTCATCTGCAAAGCAGAGGTAGTTTATTCTCATGCCATTTATTGAAATGCCTCCACCTTCTTCTTTAATCTTATCTAGTGTTCTTCCCAGATGTGTGATGAAGATGATTGGTGATATTGGGTCCCCTTGTCTTGTGCCTTGATTAGTGGTAAACCAATCTCCGTTCTCACCTGCCTTGCTGATTTTTGCTTGTGCTTGACTGTTTATATCTTTCAGCAGGTGGATCAATTTATTGTCCATACCATAGGATTCCAAGACAGCCCATGTTATATTTTGGTCAATATTATCAAATGCTTTTTGGAAGTCCACGAAACAGCAATATATCTTTTTGTTCTTTCTTCGAGCTTTCTCTGCTACTAGTCTTAGTGCGAGTATTTGTTGCACTGTACTTCGATCTTGTCGAAATCCGGCTTGCTCATCTGGAAGATGTGCCTCCATATGCCCCTTCAGACGTTCTGTTAGTATTTTCATCAGCATTTTGCCAAGATGACTCATTAATGCAATAGTTCTGTAATTGGTGCATTCTAAAGCACTGCCTTTCTTACGAAGAACATCCAAGACCGATTTTTTCCACTCTTCTGGGGCATACCCTGATCTCCATATTTCATTACATAGCTTATATATTTCTTTTGCAACTGATTCTCCCCCCCCCCCATATTTTAGCATCTTGCCTATTATGCTGTCACCTCCAGAACTCTTGTTATTCTTCAGATGTTTTATAGCCTTATTCACCTCCTCTTCCAAGATGTCATTTTCAAAGATCTCTGCTGGTGGAGAGATTGCTTTTAGTTCTTTGATTACTTCTGTTGCAGTATCATTTAGTTGATTTTTTATATAGTTCGCTGCAATATTTTGTCTATCTGTGTATGATTTCTGTCTTGTCCATCAATGCTTTGCCATTTTCATCTTTGAGTGCTACTGATCTTGTTTGCCACTTCCTATTGACATTTCTTATAAGTTTGTAGACCTCTCTAGTTTTGTGTTCTCCATAGTACTGTTCAATGTCTTTGCACTGGTCCTCCAGCCATTTGGCTTTATCAGATCTTGCTGCTTTCCATACTTCATTGCATTTTTGACAGTATAACTCATCTGCTGCCTCTGAATTATCTCTTTTAAGTTTCAGTTCTCTTTTCTCTTGTACCAATTTTAGGGTTTCCTGAGTTATCCATTTCTTGTTGATTGATCTTTTCTCTTTCAGGAATTACTTCCTCTACTGCTTTTTTCAGCACTGTAGTCAGTCGTTCTGCTCTTGTATTTATATTTTGTTTTTCACTTGGGGTCTTAAGCTTAGTTTCCAATATGTTCTGATAATGCTGTTCTTAGCCTGTCTTCATTTAGTTTTGAGATGCCTCTAGCTTTCTGGAACTTTCCTTTGTACTTCTGTTTCAGTTTTAGTCTTATATTCACAATCACCAAGCTGTGGTCCGAATCAATATCAGCTCCTTGGAATGATCTGCACTGTTGAACTGAGGTTCTCCATTTCTGATCTATTAATATCAGGTCAATCATATTCCTGTGTTTGCCATCGAAGGAGCATCATGTCCATTTACGACAATCTTTTTGTTGGAATTTGGTATTGTAAATCATCAGGTTGTTATCCTTGGCAAATTCCAGAAGCATCTCATCTCTCCACGTTCATTTCTTTCTCCATATCCAAATTACCATAAACTTTTCCAATCCTGTGTTATTTTTGCCAATCTTTATATTCCAGTCTCCTCCAATGATGAGTATATCCTGCATCGGCACCTCATCAGTTATAGTTGTAGATCCCTGTAAAATCTCTCAATGTTTTCATCTGCACTCTCTTCGGTGGGTGCATATATTTGAATAGTTGTGATATTAAATGGTTGGGCACTGAATCTTGCAATCATTATTCTTTCGCTAACTGGTTTGTATCCTATCATTGCCTGACATGCCTTGTTACTTAGCAGGAAACCTACGCCTGCTTCATGCTTACTTTCATTTCCTGACCAGAGAACTCTTCCACCATTTGATTCTCCTGACAATGTCCATCTCATTTCTGAAATACCCAGTGTATCATATCTGTATTTCTTCATTTCCTCTTGAAGCAACTGAATTTTTCAGCTGCCCAGAGTGTACGGACATTCCATGTGCCAATTGATATTCCATCCTTTACAGGCCTGAGTTTGGTTTTTTTTGTCTTTGTTTACAGTAACTGATTTTTTGATCCAACCCTGATTACTCGATGGGACGTGGACTTAATCGAGTAATCAGGGTTGGATCAGGGTTCTAGAAAAACTAGATTACTCAAGCCTTCTCTTTAATAAAGTCAGTCATACTGCTTTCTAGGAAGGTGTCTGTTCTCATCAATCTAAATTTATATGCTATCTTGAACACCTTCACACTTATTGGCACAAAGTAGCCTATAGTTGCACACTATTGACTTGGATTCTTCCTTACGATGCCACTATTTTTCCCTCTTTTCATTTTTCTGTGACTGTTTCAGTTGCCATACTCTTCTTGAATAAATAGGTCAGGGACACTGTCACCTGTTTTGCACATACCTGTAATATACGTGATAGTATCCCACTATTCCCACAACCTTGTTAACATCAACACTTTGCATTCGTGAACTACTGGTATTCCCTCATCTTTTCTACTGTTATTCATCATGCCTTCCCTTCCTGAACCAATTTGAAATATTATGACAAAACACTCAGTGAACATTTCCATTATAACTTCAGTACATGTAATCCATTTACTCCTTTTTTTACAGTCACATATAACTGGAATTCACTAGGATTGCACTTTGCTGCCTCATCCAGTCTCCTTTCACATGTCAATTTCTCCTTCTTCCCTACTATATTTGTCACCCTAGTTTGTGCCACTGAAGTGTAGATACCCTATTCTTTATAACTACTTCATAATATCTTCTCCTCAACTCCTGCATAATTCTATGATTTCCATTTCATCCCCATTCTGTTTCTTCTTCTTCTAACCTTAGGAATAAAATCTGACATTTTCAGTAACTGATCTTGAACAAAAGTCCCATGCACTAGTGATTTCCCTCCTTTTGATTCTACCATGGCAGGTCACAGTCGGTTTCATTAGTTGGTCGTAGACTTCTGCTGAGTAATTCCACATATCTCTTTTTTTGTTCAGTGAATATTGTACTTATTTAACTACTTCCTATGTCAAAATCACATGATCACCAGCTAGTGGTGTAGCGGTAACTTCATCAGTTGTGGCATGATGTTGACTTGGATTCTTCATTACAATGGCACTGCTTTTCCCTCTTGGATTCATAGTGATGCTATCCATATGCAGAAGGATAAGGTGAGAGAACTAATTGTCCTGGTCACTGATGACCTGAAAGGCGAAAAGTATTCTATGAGGAAGGATAACAAGGAGTTGTGGATGAGGCAAAAAAAAAGCAAGGTGAGGAGGTGAAGATTGTAAATATCCTGCACAGGGGTGATAGGGATGAGCTGAGGAGGACGAAGGCACTGATAGCAAACAAATCAATACAGGTCGTGCAGAAAGAATGATGTCAGGTTTGTGGACCTTATTTGATGGAGAGAAGGATTTGTATAATGCTGACAGTCTGCACTTAAATGGTTTTGGTGTCAGGTGTCTAGAGAGAGTTTTGTTCACTGAGAGTACTGAAGTGCCAGGTCAGGGAAACTTAAGCAATTAGGGTGGATGCAGGTGAGATTGTGTGAAGGCACCCATTTCAGGAAGTAAAGATGGATGGGCCTAAAACGATGTTACAGTTTCTATATACTAATACCAGTAACATCAGGAGCAAGAGGGAGGAGTTTTTTGGCATTGGTTAATGCAACCAATAGGATTAAGACAGGAAAAGTGTTTCAGCACTTGACTACAGGAGGCAGAACAAGAGGTCGTCCCTGGAAGTCGAGCAAGTGTGTAATTAGTACGGGTGTGAGGACTAGACTTTTTGCTTGGAGAGTGGTGAATGAATGAAATAAATTGCTAGAGTCAGTTGTAAGTACTTTGTCTTTTAATGGGTTCACGAAGAGGCATGATAGATACTGTGTGGACAGATCTTCCATGATGCAGCTTCAGTCTCCATGGAGGTGCTTGTATAATAATAGTCTGTTATCACCATTTGTGAGATGTTATTATTAATTCTAATCCTTGTTCCTTTATGTTCACTCCACTACATTTCTGAGAATCTCATTAAATTCATTCTCCTTATTCAAACATATTCTATTCTGCTTTCAATCAGTATCTCCATATTTAGAGTTACTCATTATTATCACCTGCCTATCACCCACCAGTCTTATCTACCCGAATCTTCAGGTAGATAAGACTGAAATGTAGCAGGATCAACTCCTGCTACATTTCCTAGCCTATAGCAACACACTACTATCTATGAAATTCCTGTTCATTTGAACCTGATCTCAAACCTCAAAACCATCATCATCACTGCTTCCTTAAAGCTTGAAACAGATGGGATGTAATTTTTCTCAGATCATCAATAATACCTCTACCTCCTCATTTATCTTTTCTGTGTTCCCAAACTATGCTGTATTCATCATATTCTGTTCTTGTCAGTATATATGTCTCACTTATAAAAATGATTTGTAATCCATCTAATTTTATTAATCACATATACTCTGCTCTTTTATTCCTAACTATGTTGCTACTTATCCCAGACATAATAGCTTGGTCCTATCCTTTCCATATTTCCTCTCCTGTCATTTCCACGATACATTTGACTGCTGCCACATGATGAGTCCATCTCTGAAGCATTATCTCTTATACCACTGTTGTTTATCTCACATATCTGTCCTAATTGCTTACATCTACTGCCTGCTATATGCCATTCTCTGCCTGAACAAATCCACCTTCTCTCAATGCACACCCTTCTACTTCACTGTTCCTGACAGCACTCTCTCAGATCCTACATTCCCACATTCACACTTTCTTGTATAGCATTCATTCCACTCAACATAATAGTCAGTTTCTCAGCTCTTTCTTTCCTCTCCTCTCTGCAGCTTCAGTCACTCTTCGGTATTGATCCCCGCACAACACTACACCAGTTTACAATATTAGATAAGCAACTGAAAATAAGTACTAAAAGTGTTCATTATAATGGAACAGTACTCTCATTATAAGAACAACAAAAAATTCCTTTATTTAACATTATTATCGGGACTGTACACACAAAAATTCCCATAAAAATGAATTCTGTGTTATATGCATTACTTACATGAGATTTTTATTGTATGTTAATTCAAAAGATTATGATTTCAACTTTATTCTAAATAATTATGATTACATTTCATGTGATTCTGCAAGATATAAAAATTTGAAATTGCTCTATTTCCTTTCTAGCATGGTGATATATTAATTACCTATAGTACAGATGTAGGATGGAGCCCATATTTCCCACTTTTATCAGGTGTAGTTACAGAAATTGGAGGACTCATTTCCCATGGTAAATAGTATTACCTATTATCACCTTAGTATATCAGTTCTAAAAATATCATCATCATCATCATCATCATCGGCAGTTAAAGTGAGCATGGCTTTCAAAAAATGTGATGAAGTATTTTCCCATCTCCTTTTGATTATTCTTTTCTCAACCCTTCGGCATGTTGCACAGTTTCAAAATGCTCATAACATATTGACACTTCTTTTCTCTATTTTGACCATTGTAGAACCATTCTTCCAGCTGTTTATGTTGATATTACATTTCTTCATATTTTATTTGAGACATCTTGAAGCATCAATCTAATAGACAAGCTTGGGTATTGGATGTTATTTATAACTTTTTTTAACAGTATTACAGGGTCAGAAGGTTAAATAAGGTTGGTGTAAAATGGATGAATGAAGAGATTAAGCATGTGATACAGAGGAAAAAGGCATTATGGAAGCAACATAAGAGGAGGGTGACTTGGTTGGTAAGGGTAGTAAAAGTTCAGTATGAACAGCAGTTAGCTAATGAAGTCAAAGAAAAATCCTAGGGAATTCTTTTAATATGTAGCCAGCAAAAAAAAAAAAGATTATGGAAGAATCACATTGATTGGAAAAAATGGTATAAGAATAACTGCTTTGGAGGATATAGTTGAGATATTTAATGAGCATATCATAAATGTCTTTCATTCTTGTAAATGTGACATCATGGAGAGTTTTAGAGCACATCATGGAGTGTTTTAGAGCAATTGATGATGAGGAGGAGAGATTGACTGTAAGTGAGAAAGAGGTATATGGGGAATTGAGCAAACTTCCTTTGAGATTTGATAATATATCACCATGTATTTTGAAGGAATATGCCAGGGAGATAGCATCTGCCTTGACATATTTATTTAATGAGTCTTGCATTGGGCTAAGTTCCAAAAGAGTGGAAGGAAGGCAAGATTGTGCCGTTTCATAAGGGAGTTGACAGAACTCAAGCATCAAATTATAGACTTATCTGTGTGTCAGGTATTGTGGTTATAGTGTTGGATTGGCTGGTGAGAACCAGTAGTAGATATCCTCCCTCAATGAATCTTTGAACTCCTTGGAGGTGTCATGTAATAATAATAATAAATAACATACTTTGTAACATATTGATGGCACTAGTTTACAGGAAATTGATGAGGCTAAGGAATCTAGGGTGATGGTGGATAGAGATTTGAAATTCAGAGGATGTATTGCAAGATTTGGCAAAATAGTTCAGAGGATTACTTGGATATTGAAGCATTGACAAGAAGATAGGGGGATTATTCTCCCTCTTTATAAGGCTATTATTCAGCTATGTTTACTATTGTTCACAGATTTGATCACCTGCATTTCTTGGGTATCAGGAAATGGTGGAGAAAATTCAGAGATGAGTGACCAAGCTGGTGACAGATCTGTGGAGTGTTCCCTATAAGGATAAATTGAAGGTGTGTCAGTTGCAGAGTTTAGCTAATGGGTAGAGCAGAGCAGATATGATAGAAGATTATAAGTTACTAAAGGGATTCTATAAGATTGATACAAAAGAAATTTTTCAGTACATGTGGAGTAGTGGGAAAACAAGGAGTAACACTTGGAATTGTCTAAGAGTGGAGTTAGTAAGGGCATGTGGAATAGGGTAGATATTCATCATAACATTGTTGGCATTAATGAAACCTGGCTATAATAAGCGACAGTGGTAATGATAAGCGAAAATTTTAAGTGGGTGTGCTGCATATACAAAATAGAAAAATAAAAAAATTTTTTTTTCCTAATCAGCAACTAATTTATTAATAAATAAATTTACATAATAAAAATTGCTTTATTAAAAATATTTCACCCTCACCACAAACAAACACCAATAATAAGTTTCATATCTCACAGAAATAACGCACGCAAGCATAACACACTGCCCAAATGAGCAGTGTCGGAATCACTTGTAACGTGCAATGACAAGCATAAATGAATATCGGCAAGGCTAGCTGTAATTGGCTTAACATGATAATTCTGACACTGCTTTAAATCGCAGTGCATTTGTTTCATGTAACGATAATTGAAAAAAATATAATTCTTTTCTTATTTTCAACAGTGACACTCGTCATAATTGAACCTTGTGTCTATAATAAATAAATAATTATGTTATTTTAGCAAAATAAAATAAGATTTACAAAAAATAGTTCACCCTCACCACAAACAAACCCCAATGATAAAAGTTTTATATCTCACAGAAATAACGTGCACAAGCATACGATACACTGCCCAAACGAGCAGTGTCGGAATCACTTGTAACGTGCAATGAGAAGCGCAAATGAATATTGGCAAGACTAGCTGCAATTGGCCTAATGTGATAATTCTCACACTGTGTTAGATCACAGTGCATTTGTTTCATAATCTAATGCGTTAATTGAATAATTCCAATTATTAACTATTCAATGAATGTCAAAACATAAGCTGTAACCTTTAACATGTTGTATTGCATTTATATAATGTTGTAAGCATTATTATTATTTATAAACACAAACAAAATTTAAATTTTTCATTTTTTCCTTGCGGTGCTGCAGTATTGCAGTGCTTATGTATGAGCCGCCACTGATAAGTGGGATCAAGTGTAATGGGTATACTATTTTTAGAAATGACAGAAGAGATAGGAGAGAAGGAAGAGGAGAAGAAGGAGGAGTGCTACTAATAATATCAGATGACTTAAGTCCAGTTAGGGTAGAAACACAATAAAACAATGATGGTAACAATGTCCCATGTAGCAGTGTCTATATGGTGTGAAGTGGAGGTTAATAGAATGAAATATATGATGGGGTATTGCTACAGACTTGGCGGCTCAATTGCAGTGGACAAAGAAATCCATTACAAATTTAGCCTTATGAGTACCAAACGAATGACCATTATGGGTGATTTTAATTTTCCAAACATTGATTGGGTAGAAAAGAAATCTCATAATAAGAAAGAAGAGGAATTCATTGAATTGTTGCGAAACAACTTTCTCAAGTAGCATGTGAAAGAAGGAACTCAAGGTCAAAGAGTGTTGGATTTGTTCATGTCATCAGAAAGAATCTCTGTAAAGAATATGGTTATTTTACCACCAATTTGTGACAGTGATCATGCTGTACTTTTTTGGGAAGTATCTAATTTATCAATGCTCTGATTAATATATTATATGCTGAACTACAAAGTTGGAAATTATGATCAACTTAGGATAATACTATCTTTGGTCCCATGGTATCAGTTACTGAATGGGAAAAATGTCAGTAATGTATGGGAATCTTTTGAAAAAGTGCTTAAATGAGTCGGTATCTGAATGTATCCCTAGTGCTCAAAGAATAATTAGGTTGGGAGTGAAATGGGTGTCCAACCTTATTATGCAAGAAATCCACAAGAAGAAGATGACATGGAAAGAATATTGTGAGAATAACAGTGAGAGGAGTTATGAAATATATAAAGCTCAGGCCAGAAAAGTAACACGTATTGTGAGAAAAGTTAAATCGGAGTATGAAAAGAAATTAGCCATGCGAGCTAAAGACATTCCAAAGGAATTTTATCATTATACTGCAAGTAAAAGAAAGAATGAATGTGAAAGAATAACTTTATTGAATGCAGATAGTACTCAAGTGTCAGAAGCTAATGACATTGTTCACTTAATGATGCTCACTTTGCTAAGATATATCAACCAGGTGTATGTAACATGGTGCACAATGCTACTGCTACATTGGATGAAGAGTTAGAGGTTCATGAAAATGGGGTTGAAGAGCTGCCGATTAACCTGGATAAGAATTTGTCTATAAGGACAGATGGAATATCTGCCCATTTGCTAAAGGAATGTTAAGCCAAATTGGCTAAGCTTTTCACATGTTTGTATAACTTGAGTCTCAGCTCAGTAATGATACCACAGGAATGGAAGGAATGTATGATAGTTCCATTGTACAATGGTGATGCGAAAACTGATGTGTCTAACTACCGATCTATCAGTATCTCTGGTGTGGTAGTGAAGATTTTAGTGAAGTTGATAAGAACGATAAGAATGATAATGTTGAATTTTTCTAAGACATTTGATAGGATACCACACAAAAGGCTGTTGGCTGTTGCATAAACCGTAGAATATGGGATAGAGGTGAATAGATTCAAATACTTAGAGGTGAATAGATTCAAATACTTGGTGGGATGTTGTTATAGACCTGGTAATGTGGATGGTGGTGATAGTGAAATGTATAGTCAAATAAGCCAAGCAAATAAGAAAAGGATGATCATTATGGGTGATTTTAATTATGGCAATATAGATTGGAATGAAGAGATAGCAACTGGAAGTAAAGAAAATGAGTTTCTTGAGTTTTTGAGGGATAACTACCTCAGACAGTATGTAACAGAGGGCACAAGAGGATTAAGGGTCTTGGATTTGGTCATCTCATCGGAAGATGTAATTATCAATGAGGTATCAAATCATCCACCAATTGGCGAAAGTGACCATGAGGTGATTACTTGGGTGGTTGCCAGCAGTGCAAGGACCCCTGTGAAAAAAGGGTATATGTGGAACTACAAGGGGGGTGATTATGAAGAGCTCAGGAGACAGCTTGCAGGTGTAGCATGGAATGAGGAGTTAGCTGGAAAAGAGATCAATGCAGCTTGGGGGATTTTCAAAAAATATTTAGTGGATGCAATGTCTAAATGTATACCACGGGTGAGAAGGTTAAATAAGTTAGGTGTGAGATGGATGAATAAAGAGATTAAGCATGCAATACAGAGAAAAAGGGCATTGTGGAGGCAGCATAAGAGAAGTGGAAGTAACCAATTTCATGAGTTCTACAAAGACCAGGCAAGGAGAGTGACTTGGTTGGTGAGAGTAGCTAAAGAGAGGTATGAACAGCAGTTAGCTAATGAAGCTAAAAAGAATCCTAGGGAGTTCTTTCGATATGTAGCCAGCAAAAGAAAGAATGATTATGGAAGGATGACATTGATTGGAGGAAATGGTATAAAGACAGCTGTTGCAGAATGTGTGGTGGAGATACTTAATGAGCAGTTCATAAAGATCTTTCAATCTTGTGAATGTGACTTCATGGAGAGATTAAGAGCAGTTGATGATGGGGAGGAGAGACTGACTGTAAGTGAGCAAGAGGTGTTTGGGGAGTTGAGTAAACTAGATGTAAATAAGGCTGTGGGACTTGATAATATATCACCGCGTATTCTGAAGGAATGTGCCAGAGAGTTGACACCTGCCTTGACATATTTTTTTAATACGAGTCTTGCACTTGGTCAAGTCCCTAAAGAGTGGAAGGAGGGCAAGATTGTGCCACTTCATAAAGGAGGTGATTGAACTCAAGCATCAAACTATAGGCCTATCTGTGTGTCAGGTGTTGTGGTTAAGTTGTTGGAGAAGCTTGTGAGAACTAGGATCCAGAGTTGGGTTGACAACAATGGTATAATCTTTGATGGACAGCATGGATTTGCTAAAGGGAGGTCGTGTTTTAGTAATCTACTTACTTATTACAATAAAGTGACTGCTTCCTTGGACAGAGGAGAAGGATACACAGTAATATACTTGGATTTCGCAAAAGCTTTTGATAGAGTGCCTCATGATAAGTTGACAGTCAAACTAGAGCAGATGGGGTTGGATATTAGATTAGTGCATTGGATTGGAGACTGGCTATCTGATAGGTATCAACAAGTTGTGTATGGGGGTGCAATATCCAGGAAAAGGAAAGTCACTAGTGGAGTGCCTCAGGGATCTGTTTTAGGGCCATTACTATTTAACTTGTATATTAATGATATTGGCGAAGATTTGGATGGAGATATTCAGTTGTTTGCAGATGATGCAAAGTTGGGACGAACCATAAAGAGTAGTGAAGATGTTGTGGCCTTGCAAGAAGACTTGAATAAATTGAGTGATTGGGCAAGCAAATGGGGATGTGAGTTCAATGTTGCAAAATGTAAGGTTTTAAAATTTGGAAAACAAAGATGGGATGCAGAATTTATGCTTGGTGAAAATATATTGTTGGAAGTAGAGGAAATAAGAGATCTGGGAGTGATAGTGGATAAGGATCTAAAATTTAGGGGTCACATCGCCAAAATTGTGAAGACAACACAAAGACTTCTGGGAATGATGAGGAGGACACTGACATGTAGAAGTAGGGAGATTCTTGTTCCATTGTATAAGGCTTTGATTAGGCCACACATGGACTATTGTGCCCAGATTTGGTCACCTGGTTTTCAGAAGGATGAAGAGATGTTGGAAAGGGTCCAAAGGCGACTGACTAAGGTAGTTTCTGACCTCTGGAATGTCGAGTATGAGGAAAGATTGAAAAGATGTAATTTGCAGAGACTAGTGGAGAGAAGGAAGAGGGGAGATATGATAGAGACCTACAAGTTGGTAAGGGGTTGCTATAGGATCAATGGTGGAGAAGTTCTACAGCGAATAGTGGGAGATCAGGGGAGAACCAGAGGTCATCCCTGGAAACTGTATAAAGAGGGTGTGAGTAGGGGAGTGAGAGGCAGGTTTTTTTCGTGCAGAGTTGTGAATGATTGGAATGCCTTGCCTGAGAGTGTGGTGTCTGCAGGGAGTTTGAATGTGTTTAAGACCCGGTATGATGAGATGTGTGTGAGATAAAAGGACCTCCTAGATGAGTCTTTGACTCCATGAGGTCTTGTTTAATAATAATAATAATAATAATAATAATAAGAACATGTATACAGAAATTGGTAGACAAACATGCTATACTCTGGAAGTAGTAGCATGGCTTTACTAAAGGAAGGTCATATTTTAGCAATTTGCTCATATTTTATAATAATGTTATGGCAGAGTTGGATAAAGGAAATAAATGCAATATGATAATGTTGAATTTTTCTAAGACATTTGATAGGATACCACACAAAAGGCTGTTGGCTGTTGCATAAACCGTAGAATATGGGATTGGAATATAAACTGTTGACTTGGATCAGGGGATAATTGACAGACAGATATCAAAAAGTGGTATACAGTGGGTGTGAATCTCCCAGATTTAAGGTGACCAGTGGTGTACATCAGGGTTTAGTCCTTGGGCCATAATTTTTTAATCTATACATTAATGACATCAGGTAGGATCTAACATCAGATGTGCAATTGTTTGCCGATGATGCAAAGATAGGCAGGGCATTCAGGGATGCTACTAATATTCAAAAATTACAAAATGATTTGATAGACTGGAAATTTGGTCAAATGAAAATGGCTGTCAATTTAATGTTAGTAAGTGTAAAGTTATGCACTTTTAACATGATTAGAGTTCCAGCGTATTATTATATTAGTGGGGTTATACTACAAGAAACTGAAGAGGCAAGGGATCTTGGTGTATTATTATTATTCGTGACACCTCCAAGGAGTCCAAAGACTCATAGAGGGAGGACACTGCCGGAGTATTGGTGGATAGGAATTTAAAGTTCAAAGGTCACATAGCAAAAGTTGCAAATACAACTCAGAGGATAATTGCGATGTTGAAGCGAACCTTGACATATAAGAATAAGGAAGTCATTTGTCTCTTTATAAGGTTTTGATAAGACCATGCCTGGATTATTGTGCACAGATTCAGTCCCCCACCTCCCTGGGTTCCAAGGGGATAAAGAAGCTGCGGAAAGGATGCAAAGAAGAGTTACAAAGATTATATCTTAATTATGGGATTTAGATTATGAGTATGTGGATTGCAGACTCTGGTTAACAGGAGAAAGAGGGGTGATATGATAGGGGTCTATATACTTTTGAATGGGTGTTATAGGATATCAACTGATGAAATTTTTCATTATATGGAAGGTGGGGAGAGAATATGGGGTCATCCATGGAAGTTAAATTTATTTGCAGTCAAGAAAGGGGTAAGAGCTAGGTTTTTCTCCCAGAGAGCAGTGAGTGAGTGAGTGGAATAATTTGCCCATAGGGGTAGTGTGTGCATCTAGTGTGAATGAATTTAAGGAAAGGTATGGTAGTTGGTTTGGGTGATTTCTAGCCTCTCTCAATGAGTGCTTGACTCCCTGGAGTCAAGCACTCATCTCAGATAATAGTAATAATAATAATATTTGGAGAGTTGTGAAATGAATTCTCAGAGGTGATTGTTAGCACCCCAACAGTAAATAAGTTTAAGGAAATGTATAATAAGTATTGTGTTAATTGATAGTGTGGGTCTCCAATGGTGATTCGTTTGACTCTGTGGCATACCCATATAAATGATAATAATAGTAATAATTACACTAGGGTCATTTTTTTATATATATTGAAAACACATATCCTGTGGCTTTTTTAAAGTTTTTTTGCTTGCCATTTTGTTATTTTTTCATTATTTTGTTAGTTACCATTCATTTAATGTTTTTTTTAATTCATTTTTTTATTATTTTTTTTTTATTGTTGTTAATGTTATGGAAATCAGTGTAACCTGTGGTTAGGTACTCTAGGCAACCTGAAAATGTTTGTTGTTGTCAGGGTTGTATATATGTATTGCCCAAAACATAGAGTTTTTAAGCCCCTTATTTTTGTTTAAATTTGGTTGTTTTATGAATGTTTCACATACCTCTTTAAATATTCTTTCATACTATCTTTTATGTGATGGTCAGAAAGGCTTGTTTTTTCCATGGTGGATTAGGCAGATATGATTTTTTATGTTCTTTTTTTTATGGACATGAGAGGAGAAAGGTGATCTTTAGATACGTTTTGTAGAGGATTTAAAGATAGCTTTTATGTTGTAATTCTTTAGATTATTATTATTATTATTATTTAGGCCTCCAAGGAGTCAAAAGACTCATTGCGGGAGGTCCTTCCTAGAAAACACAAGTCTAACAAGACTCATCGTGGGAGGTTCCTCCTAAGAAACACAAAGTCTATCATACCACTCCTTAAACTCATTGACCATTCTCGCTCTCACCACTACTCTATCAGGCAATGCATTCCATGGTTCAACCACACTCCATGCCAAGAAACCACTCCTCACCCTCTTGCTCACAGTTTCCTTTCGTAACTTCCCTTGTCATCACTCCTCGCTTTTCAACCAAATGAAAGAACTCCCCAGTGTCAACCCTGTAACCACCTCTCAACAGTTTAAAAGTCTCAATCATATTACCTCTCCTTCTTCTATCCACCAAACTCTGTAGTCCACGTTCCCTCAGCCGATACTCATAACTGACATTGTACAGTCCTGAAATTGTCTTTGTTATCTGCCTCTGTACCCTTCTCACAATTGATTAATCCCCTTCAAATACTGGGGACCAAATCTGAGAACAGTAGTCTAAGTGTGGTCTGATCAGGGTCTTATACAACAGAATATAAAATGATAACTCTTTTATCTCTGCAGGTCAGCGTCCTTCTCATTATTGCAGCAATCCTCTGTATTACCTTCACCACCTTTGCAATTTGTCCCTTGAATTTCAGGTTTCTATCAATCATCAACCCCAGATCTCTTGTCTCCCCTACTTTCTTCAGTATATCTCCTCCAATAGTGTATGCAGTGTCCCATCAATGTATCTCAAACCTCAACACCTTGCATTTTGCTGCATAAAACCGATATCCCCATTCATTTGCCCATATGTCTATCTTCTTCAAATCCTCTTACATGACTACCACATCTGCACTATTACTAATAACCCTTCCCAGCTTTACATCAATCACAAACAACTGAATATCCCCTTGCAATTCACTGACAGTATCATTGATACTGTCAATGATACTGTCAGTATCATTGATATAAAGGTTAAACAATATAGGTCCCAGTACTGAGCCCTATGGGACCCCACTTGTAATCCTCTGCCTCCTTGAAACTCCCCCACCATATACAACTCTCTGATACCTATCGGACAGTCAATCCTGAATCCAGTTGACCAACTTGACATCCAAACCCATGTGCTGCAACTTAAATATCAGCTTATCATATGGCACCCTGTCAAATACTATTGCTAAATCCAAGAAAATGGCAGTATGTGCCATTCCCTCATCTACTGCTCTTGTAACTTTATTATAAAAGGCTAGCATATTACTAAAACAAGAGCACCCCCTCACAAATCCATACTGACTCTTAGAGATAATCTTACCCTCATCTGTCCAATGTTGTATACGGTCCCTAACTAATTTCTCCAAGATCTTAACTACTGATGACACATGAACTGGCCTATAATTAGACACTTCCAGTCTTCTACCACCCTTATGCAATGGCGCTATCTTACCTTCTTTCCATTCCCTTGGCATCTTTCCCGTAGCCTGACTTTCATTGAAAAGCCAGGTCAAAGGAGCTGTCGGTTGCTTCGCACATTCTCTCAAAACTTGTGATGAAATACCATCCAGTTCCACAGCTTTACTGACATCTAGAGTACTCAGTATTTGAAATACATTCTCCTCCTACACCTCTAAACCTCGACCCTGCCCTATCCCTCTAGTATTAAAATTAACTCCTCCGGGATGAAATACACTAATAAAGTGTTCGTTGAACAATTTTGCTATGTCTCTGCATCAGTCACTCTAAGCCCATTTTTATCCCACAATGTCACTCTTCCACAATCATTTTTCCTCCTACTGGCCACATAGCTAAAAAATACCCTAGGATTTTCTTTGGATCTTAGTGCCGATCTCTTCTCATATTCCAGTTTCACCTTCCTTACCATACTAGTCACTCTGCTGGCCTGTGTCTTATATTTTTCATGCATCTTCTCTTCACCTGTCTCCTTATATCTCTTCCATAGCCTCTTTTTTGCTCCATAGCCTCTTTTTTGCATGCGGTTCCTGTTAATATTGTTTGTTATTCACTTTACACAAAATTGTGTCCTCTTCTTCACTTGTGGAATACAGCTTACTATTGCTGCTAACAAATATTCCTTCACAATTTCCCAAGCACTAATGATATCCCATCCCGGCCTTTCAAATAATCCCTCCATGAAACTTCCCCAAGTTGATGTCTAAGACTACTATGATCACCTGCTTAATAATTTCATGTATGTTCCCTTTTCTTTGATACTCCTGCATGTCTGTTCATCTTTCAAGTCATAACCACATGGTCACTCTCTCCAACTGGTGGGAGAGATGTCATCTCAGTTATTATCGACTCATCTTCTGATGCCATGACCAAATCCAAAACTCTTGAATGTCTTGTTCCCTCTATTACATGTTGCCTAAGATATTTGTCCCTCAAGAATTCTAGAAATTCCATTCTCTTATTGCTAAATGCATCTTCCTCTCCCCAGTTTATACTGCTGTAGCTAAAATCTCCTATAACAATCATTCTTTTGGCACTTGCCAAGCTCAACTGTCTCAACATCTCCTGGTCCTCACTCTCTATGCTCCTTGGTTTGTAGCAACACCCCACTAAATATCCCGTCTTGCCTATCTCTACCTCCCACCGTATGGTTTCAAAATCATTAGTGTCACTGCCTTCCAAAGCCTCCACTCTTAGATGACATAAGTCGTCACTTATCATAAGCAGTACTGCACCACCATGCTTTTCCTTTCTCTTCTGCCGAAAAATGCTGTACCCTGCTACTTCTATTCCTGTTATTATATCGTCTTCTGTCAACCACGTTTCGGTGATCCCAATAATCTTTGGCCAGGCTGATGCTATCACGCCACCAATTCATCTTCTTTATTCTGGATACTCCTGGCATTAGTATAAATCATAAAAATGCCACTATTTCTATACCCAGCATTATCTCCTCTAGACTCCACTGGGCTCAGCGCTACCTGATGTTGTCTCCCTTCTCCCAAGTACCCTTTCCCACAAGAGGCCACCCCTGCTACCATCCACCTTGGGCATTCTAGTTTCCCTGCATTGACACACTGACTTGTTCAGAACAGCAATTTCTCCAGATGCCTAAGTCCTTCCTTATTAAAATGCAAGTAGTCTCTTGCGTACAATTCCTCTCTCTTCTCAAATGCTCTCCAAGCATTCACATATTCCAATCCTCTCTTCTGACCCATTCTAGCTATTATGTTATTCAATATTACTGCTCTTTTGCTCAGCTCATCACAATCATACCTATGCAACACGCACACTATCTTTCCTCTCTGCGTCTTCTTCATACTACCTCAAGCAAGAATCTCATTTCTCTCGCTGCCCAATTTGCATTACCTCTCAAGTCATTTGTTCCTACCATCACAATCATCTCATCCACCCTTTCACCCTTCTTAATTGCCATAGCCACACTTTCTGTTATTCCTCCAGGCAAACATTCTTCATGCATCCTATCTTGCACACCACGGATCATTGAGCCACCATACATTATACCTGTTACCATTCCCTCTCTCCTACTGTTTCCATTCTCTCCTCTTCTATCATTCCCATAACTCTCTCTCATTCCCTCTCTTCCACTTATCCTATTCTCTCCCCTTCTATCCTTCACATAACTCTCTCTCAATCCCTCTCTTCTACTGTTCCCATTCTGTCTTCTTCTGTGATTCCCATACCTCTCTCTCATTCCCTCTTTTCTATTGTTGTCATTCTCTCTTCTTCTATCATTCCCATCCCTCTCTCATTCCCTGTCTTCTACTGTTTCTATACTCTCCTATTCTATCATTCCCAAACCCCTCTCTCCTTCCCTGTCTTCTACTGTTTCTATACTCTCCTATTCTATCATTCCCAAACCCCGCTCTCATTCCCTCTCTCCTAATGCTTCTATACTCCTCTTCTATCATTCCCAAAACTTTCTCTCACTCCTACTCTGATTTGCTTTGCATACATCTCTTCCATTCTCCTAATCTCATCTTTCATACTTCTCATCTTGTTCACAAGATATTCCACCTCCTCTTTCAGCTCATTTATCCCTCTCTGCAAGTTAGTCACTCTTACTTGCCATTCATTTACCCAATCAAAACCACCTCCATAAACTTCACAGTCATTCAAGCCTTCCACACTCCCAACTCTTATTTTTTCATTCATACTTTGCTCGTCATTCTCTCCTATCACACTACTTGTCTCCCATTCATCATTCTCTCTCCTATCACACTGCTCGTCTCCTGACATTCATTTCCCATCCCTGAAGCAACTAGGTCAGTTATCAGTATATCTAATTTATTAATTTCTTCCCACTGTCTGCATTTTATGCATATATGCACTCCCCCTTCTCTCACCCACCACATATGTGACTCCTGGGAAGCATACATGCCACAATCACTGCATGCCACAAGTCCTTTATTATATTACGTATAATAGAGTTCTTAAATGGCAGCAGACTCGGTGACACGCAATTTGTGATTGCAGTTGCATCCACCATCATTCCTTGCTGCCAAGTACGTAACTACTAAACTAATCGCCAAAAAATATATACGAACACTGTATCACAGATATATATATATATAAATATAAATAAATAAATGCTAAATATAAACATATATATATATATATATGTATATATAAATATAACTATATTCAACTATACTAGATAGTGAAAAGTTATTTTCTCTTCCACAACAATGCTGCTGACTGTAACCTCGCCTTCTCGGTAACTCCAAAAGCAGAACCACTAAATAACACTTGTGTTACTGAGGAAAAAATGCCACAATTTGCAAAAGAATTCACACTATACATCATTTAAAAACTTTTTAAAAAATATTTTTCCCTACCACTGCTCAAATCATCCACCACATGCTTCAGTGACCCTAGCGCCTACTTATTTTTTCTGATAGACCTTGAATATATGGGATAGATGTAGCTTTGCTGAAATCGTTTTTGTTCTGTTCTGTATTTTTTTTTTCTATCATGTATTGTATGCACTTGTGGTGTTTGTTTAAATGGCTGAGGAAAAAGTTTAAGTTGGTTGCCATGTAGCAAAATTAAATACATCATTGACGTATTTGAGGGAAACCTTTCATTTTAAATTTGCAAGTTTAAGAGTTTTCTGCTTGAAAGTTTCCATTAAGAAGTTTGTGATCATAAGAAAAGTGGTCAGTCCATGGCTGCCTTTCTTTTTGAACATGGAAATTGTTTCATCACATAAAGTAACCTGAATATAGCATGTGAGCAAAGAGAATTGTAACATTGGGCAAAAATTTGTTTTGTAGAAGAATTTCATTGACAGGGATGTACTTAAAGAGGGTAGTAATGTCAAAGCCAAATGAGAGATCTTGTTTATCTAAAACAAAGTCCTTAATTTTGTTAATACAGTCCATCAGTCTGTTTCCTCATTTAGTGTTTACTGCAAACTTACTCATACAACTACCTAACATCTGAACACAAAAATTAAATAAGAAATACTTTTAGCAAAAATGGAGAAATAACAATTTGTTCAAATGATAATGATCTCAAAAAAAAATAACTGCAATGTAATAGAATCACCTTTGTTAAAGAACATATATAATAAAAAGATAATTTACAACATACTAACACACCAAAACAAAAATGATTTCAGCAGAGCTCTATCTATCTCGTGTATTAAATGTCTATCAGAAAAAAAATATAGGAATTGAAAGGAATCTAAATAGGAAAATACAACACAAAAACTACCTTTAAATCTTCTATGAAACTTAAGCATTTATTCAGCACATCTAAAGACCCCTTTCCCTTCTCATGTTCAGGAGTATACCATATTAAATGAACGTATACCTGCCATGCATTGGTGAAACTGGACACACAGTTAACATCAGAAAAAAAAAGAGAGCGAGAACACAAAAACCTTATCTGCCTAATCCACAATGGAAGAACACCTTTCTGACCATACACTGGAAACCTTCCATAAAACTGATTTGAAAGCCACTCAACTCTTTCACGGACATTTGAAACATTCATAAAACAGCCAAATTTAAAAATGTAAAGAAGGGGCTAAAAATCTCCAGGTTAGATAAAATGTATGGTAAGGAAGGCAAAACTAGAAAATGAAAAGAGATTGGCCCTGAGATCCAAAGAAAATCCTAAGGAATTTTTTTGCTATGTGGCCTGTAAGAGAATGACATTGCTGAATAAAAATGGGAATAGATTGACTGATGCAAAGGACATAATGGAGTTGTTCGATGAACACTTTATTGGGATATGTAGAAATGCAAGAAGAGAGTGTGTTTCAAATACTGAGTACTCTGAATGTCAATAAAGCAATTGGATTTGAAAGAATGTGCTAAAGAACTGAGAGCTCCGTTGACCTGCCTTTTCAATAAAAGTCTGACCATGGGGAAAGGTACCCAAGGAGTGGAAGGAGGGTAAGATAGTGCCATTGCCTAAGGGTGGTAGCAGATGGGAAGTGTCAAACTATACACCAGTTTATTTCATCAGTAGTTGTTAAGATCTTAGAGAAATTAATGAGGTATCATTACAGCGTTGGGTAGATGAGGGTTATATTATCTGTAAGAGTCAGCATAGATTTGTTAAGGGGCACTCTTGTTTTAGTAATGTGATTACCTTTTATTATTATTATCATGTGACACCACCAGGGAATCCAAGGGCTAATTGCTGGAGGACAATCTGCTCACCCTCACCCTCTCCACTGCTACTTAATTCTCCTACTATGACACTACTACGATCAATACCATCTACTGCCCATCATCACCAACAACTGAAGGCTGATTTACAATAAAGTGATAAGAGCAGTTGATGAGGGAAAGGCATATTCGGCCTTTTACAATGGCATTTGACATGGTACCACATGATAAGCTGATATTTAAGTTGCAACACATGGGTTTAGATGTAAGGTTAGTGAACTGGATTCAGGATTGGCTATCTGATAGGCATCAGAGAGTTGTGTATTGGGGGGAAGGGACAATATCAAGGAGGCAGAAGGTTACAAGTGAGGTCTCACAGGGCTCAGTACTGGGGTGCTCTTGTTTTAGTAATATGATTACTGAAACAGTTTAATGCAGTTAAATGTAAAGTCTTGAAGTTTGGGATACATTGATTGGATGCTTCATACTCTGCTGGAGGAACTGTACTAGGAGTGGGATAGGCAAGGGATCTGGAGTTGATGATTCATAGAAACCTGAAATTAAGGGAACATATTGCAACTACTGGTGAAGATTGCAGAGAATTGCAGCAATACTGAGAAGGATTCTAACATGCAGAGATAAAGTTAGCTTTCCATTGTATAAAGTCCTGATCACACTTGGACTACTGTGCTCAAATTTGGTCCCCAGGATTTGAAGGGGATAAAGTCTGTGGAAAGAGTGCAGAGTGGAAAACAAAGATGATATCATGACTGTACAATATTAGTTATGAAGATAGCCTGAAGGGATGTGGACTACAGAGTTTGGTAATAAAAGAAGGAGAGGTGATATCATTGAGACTTTTAATCTGTTGTGAGGTAGCTCCATCACCAAATGAAAGAACTCCCCAGTTGACACTGGGGGGGGGGGGGGTTTCGTTTGGTGATGGAGCCAAATGAAATTTGGTGAATCATAATAATAATATGCCTGAATCATAATAATAATATACATCCCTGATAAAAATACACATCATCAGATTGTATAGAGTATAGAATACCTCACTATAAATAACACTCATCTCAACAAAAAATAAAATAAAGGAATAAAATAATAAAATAACATCAGATAAATGGCAACTAAAAAGTAAAAATAATGTCAAAAATTCAGCAAGAGATCCTAGGATTTTTTCTAAATATAAATTCCTATTAATTGGGCCACATCAGGAATAGCATAATTTTCCCCAATTTAGCAGCTGCACAAACTAAATGAAGTTGAATATTAACAGTTTAAAAGATGTATACATTAGATAAAACCCAAATTTAGACAAGTTTTTCATTTATTGCATAGCAACACTACTAACTTATAGATAAATATAATTAAACAATTAGCTTTAATTAGAGTAATTTTCATTTTTCTAATTTTCTGTGTTTTATAAAATAGGAGCTGTTGTAGCAAGGGAGTATGGTTTACCATGCATTGTTTGTGCTCAGAATGCATCACTGGTATTCAAATCAGGTAAAGTAGTAGCTAATAATTAATTAATGTAATTAATATGAATAGATTTTATGTTAAAACATGTCTACTTAATTGTGTCAACTTGATTGTATAAAATAATTATTATATACAATAGCTACATATAATAATTTGATAGTGATATAAAATTAATTTCTTAACTTCATATTGATTAACAATATGATGATTATTACTTTCCAGTGAAACTGATAGAATCAATGTATAAACTACTAGGATAATTTGTTAAATGTTTAAGAAAATTATCATAGTATGGAACATAGGTTTTGGGGAAGTGATTTCAATTAATGACATTAGGGCCTCCATAGTTCAATTAGAACAATGGTACATCGTGCCCTTCAATTGGAAAAGGCCTAAGTTCAATTTTCGTTGTGATGAGAGGAATCTTTATATGGGTTTTTCAATTGAAGATGAGTTAGCTAATTTTATACGAAGGTAGCAGGATTTTTTTCTCCTGGCATGGAAACTCAGGTTTTTCATCCTGCATAAAGACAAATCAGCCTTGAGAACACATGCAATTTACAGACAAAAAATACTAATGGTGGTGGTGGCGGTATTGAGCATTAGATGGTGTTGGTTTAGATGATGATGATGGTAGTGGCAGTTTGCTGTAGTTGGTGGATTAAGTGTAGAGACAGAGAATTGTAGAGTAGGTACTCTCCCTCCATGAGTCTTTGGACTCCTTGGAGGTGTTATGTAATAATAATAAATATACTGGAAGAATTGCCCAATGAGAATGAAGTGAGTGAATTTCTGAAAGATGCCAGTTTTAAAGAACATGTAATGTAATGAAGGAAAAAGAGGATTGAGACTTCCCATTAATTGTCATAGTATTCCATAATGCAAAGCATGCATCCTTTCGGGTGTATATAATGTTATGCATTATGTAAAGGGTCACCATCCAGACTGGTTTCAACCTTTATTGAGGTACTGTTAAAGAGTAAGGGTTATGTCTCCAAAAACTAATTGATCTTCAAGACCACTCTAAATTTCACTGAATGACCCCAAAAGATCACTCCTAAACCCATCAGGCTTTCATCAGTGGTTCTCCTCACTGACCAGCAGAACCACTCTATTCCTCTCGAAATTAAGCTCTTTTTATGTGAGTGGGGGGGGGGGGCTTCTTCAAAATCTAGGTGATCCTTCAGATCACTATACCCTTAAATTGACCTGAAGGATCATTTTAATTCATTAACTCTTGATCAGTCAAAGATACTCAATGGTGGTTCCACTCAGTGAGAAGCAAGCCCTACCACTGAACAGAGAACCACTAAGCATCCAATCCACAGAAGGGCCCAATAAAATCCACATCAATAGAAGCCATTCCATAGGCAAGCATCTAATCGAATGTAGTGATTGAGACTACTTCAGCAAGCCCACATACATGGACTATTTAAATGCTGACCTGCTCCAATAATTCGGGTGAGAGCAGTGAGTAATCCAATGTCAATGATCCAAAGGATCATTTAACTTATTACTCAGCAGTGGTTTTACTAAGTGACAGGTCCACCACCGAGAAGAGCCTCATATCCCAGGGAAGGGCTATAAAATTCATCGCAGGGAAAATTCATCACAGAAAAATTCATCGCGCAAACTATTGATCTCTGAAAAAATTCACTGAAAATGTTATTCACTAGAAAATTGAAATGCTATTGCATTCGTACTGATATATGAAAATTAAATGCAGTGCAAGATAAATTTCACAAAATATAATTTTATTATGTATCTATGTATTAGTCTACTCTGTTAGCCAAGTGGCTGGTTGCCTAATGTCAGCAATTTTTGTCACTGACATTAAGAGCTTAGGATCTTTCTCGGACATAGCCGAGTTAGCTGGTCTTGGGCAAGGACTGCAGGGGTTTTCTCCCCAGTTTATATGGGATTTTTCCTCCCACAAGCAGGCAAACTGGCCTTGCGAACATAGCGCTTCTACAGACATAGGATACACTGGGAGGCATAGGCCAATCACCTTATCCTCATATAACGGTTGCAGTTATAAAGAATAGAAACCCTCGACACCATAATGGTAAAAGAGGGATAGATCTATGTATTATTTATTTAGATTTTCATAATATTTTGAAAATGTTTTCAAATATGCTGTCTTTAGGGACAGATGGAGAGAAAAGAATGGGGGAGGGAGAAGAGTATTGATGATAGCTGATGAACTGCAACCAAAGAGAGAGAGTAGAAGTTTAACTTCAGGCCAGTGAAAATAACACATTTGAGGCCATCTGGTGTGACATAGTGGCCAGCAGCAGAAGAACAAAATATACAGTTGGATGCTTGTATAGACCAGGGAATGGAAAGGATGATGGTGATATATGCATCAGCAAATAAGCTCAATGAGTGGAGTGGAGTACGGGTAATTATTATGGGGGATTTCAACTATGGGAACGTAGATTGGAAGTAGGTGAGGACACGTGGGAGGAAGAAATGGAATTTATGCAATTACTAAGGAATGATTACCTGAACTATAATGATAATTACCTGTGATGGAATATACTGGGAATTTGAGAGTGCTAGATCTAGTAATTGTATAAGAGAATTTGTCTATAGCCAATTTGACTACACGGGCACCAGTTGGTGAGAGTTATCACATGGTCTTGATCTGGGAAGTGGCTAAATGTGTGGAATTTTCAGTTAAGAGGTGGTTATATGTAGAATTACAGGGCTGGTAAGTATGACAAGCTTAGAAGATTACTTGGATCAGTGCCATTTGCATGCAAAACTGCAACGGCTGAATGTTGATAGTGCACGGAAATGGTGAAAGAGTATCTGAGATAATTAATAGTAGACTGCATACCTAATCCTTTCTTTTAGGGTTGCAAGGTGATCAGCATTCATTTTAAAAAATTTATGGAATTTACAATCGTGTTAAATTTTTTAACACGGTTGTAAATTCCATAAATTTTTTAAAATGACTGCATACCTAAAGTCAGGAGAATAAATCCAGTGGGTGTTAAATGGATGAATATTATCATTAAGCTGCAGCTACAAAAAAGAAAAAAAAAAAGAAACACTTATTTAGGAAATTCAAGAAGAAAGGTGATGGGAGGTACAAAACACAGGCAAAAAGATAACCAGTGGTGCAGTAAGAAAGGAAATTAGCAGTGCGGGCTAAAGATAATCCCAAAGAGTTCTTTCATCATGTTACAAGTGAAAAGGAAGAATGTTTAAGAATGATTTTAATGAATGCAAATGGTGAGGAGGTAATTGAATCAGTTGAATATTAGAATTATTAAGTGAACATTGCAAGAGTACATCATCCAGGTGGAGATATTGTAATAACGAGAGAGAGGCAAAGGGTTATATGCAAATTGAGGTTAAAAAATGGAAGTAATAGCATATTAAAGAACCTTGATGTGAAATAGAGCTATGGGATTAGATAGTATACCAGCTCGAGTTTTACAAAAAAAGTGCTAAGGAATTGTCAGTGCCTTTGATCACATTGTTTAATCTAAGTCTCGTCTCTGGTTAGTCCATGGAGGATGGAAACAGGGAAAAATTGTTCCATTGCATAAAGAAGGCTCCAAAACTGATATAGCAAATTACTGACTGATCAGCAGCATATCAGATGTCATTGTTAAGGTATCGGAGAAGTTGATCAAGAGGAAAATACAAAAAATGGATAGACTGAAATGAAATGCTGTATGAGGGAGATAATGTGATTATGTGAAGGGTAGGTCATGCCTCAGTAACTTCCTGATGTTTCATAATACAATGACAGCTGAGTTGGATAAAGGTAATGGATTTACATTGCTAGACTTTGCAAAAGCCTTTGCCAGGATAGTGAATGGAATTCTAATCATTAAAATGTAGCACATTCGGATGAATATAAAGTTGGTGAAGTGGATGACAGGAATATTGATGGAGATATATCAGAGAGTAATTTATTCAGGAGTAGAGTTCAGAAGATGACCTGTGACTAGTGTCATGTCACATGGCTTTGTTCTTGGGCCACTACAATTTAATTTGTGCATTACAGGTATAGGAAAGGATTCGAGAGGAACTGTTCAGTTGTTTGCTGATGATGAAAAGTTGGGTAGAGCAATAGTCAATACAGATGATGTTAAAATTTTGCAAGTTGATTTGGATAGACTGGTAGTTTGGGCAAAGGAGAATGGATATCAGTTTGATGTTGCAAAATGTAAAGTTATGCATTTTGGGATGAAAAGATTACCAGCTGTATACCATATTGATCGATCTGTACTGCAGGAAATTGACGAAGACAGAGATTTGGCGGAGTTGGTGGATAGGGGAATAAAGTTAGTTTAGAGGACACACTGCAAAAGTAGTTAAAACAGCTCATTGAATTACTTGGTTACTGAAGAATACTCTGACTTGTATCTACTTGTCAAAGTATTATTATACCTCTTTATTGAGCCTTGAAAAGATCCATCTTGACTACTGGACAGAGATCTGGTCACCTGGGTTTCTTGGTGATGAGATGGAGAGAATCCAGAGGTTAGCGACTAAGATGGTAGCATGTTTATGGAATGAACTTTATGAGGACAGGTTGAAGATTTGTGGGTTACAGAAATTGGTTAATAGGTGGAAAAGGGGTGATATGATTGAGACATACAAATTACTGAAGAGTTTTTTTACAAGATTAATACAGAGGAAATTTCTCAGAACAGGTCTGGTTGTGGGAGAACTAGAGGCCATCATGGAAACTGAGCAAGAGTTTAGTTAACAAGGGTGTCAGAACTAGATTTTTTGCTTGGAGAATGGTGAATGAGTGCAATAAGTTGTCAAAGTCTATTGTGGGTGCCATGACTGTGAATGAGTTCAAAGTATGATAGATACTGTGCGAATATTGGATAGCGCTTGGCATGATGATTAGGACCTCCCTCAATGAGTCAGTCTAAGGACTCCATGGAGTAGCCCATAATAATAATAATAATAAGTTTACAATTAGTCCTATTCCGCTCCACCATATATTACTCTCTCATGTTCATCTGTCAGCCACTTCCCCTATCGATGCAACCATCTTTATATTCATTCCTATTTTCTCCAACTTATGAAGTAGTTTTCCATGTATTATTATTATTATTACTCAACACCTCCAGGGAGTCCATAGATTCATCAAGGGAGGGCATCTACTCTACAACGTTTCATCAACTACAGCTACCTTCATCATCTACATCAACACCATCTACCACCAACACTAGTAGTATTTTCACAGACAATTACAAACATCCATGCCCACGGCAGGATTCGAATCCGCAGCCTTTTGGCTGGAGAGCAGATACGCTAACCACTTGGCCAACCAGGCTGGTATTCTGTCAAATACCTTTGCAAAATCTACTATCATAGTGTAACCATCTTCTTTATCTAATTCTGCTGTCACTTTATTATAAAATGTGAAGAAATAATTAAGACAGGACTTACCTTTAATAAAGCTGTGCTGCCCACTGTAGAGTATTGTATTCCTATCCACTTCTTGAATTTTACTTTTAACCAACTGTTCCAATTCCTGAGGTGGTTGAAGTAATTGGAATGGTCTTATCCTCTTTCCGTTCCAAGGGAACGGAAAGAGGATAAGACCGTTCCACTGCCAGTTCTCTTGCACATTTTCATACCACATGTGCTAACATGGTATCCAGTCCCACTGCTGGATTCACATTGATATTTTTCAATATGCTGATCATCTTCGGTTTATCTGCTTCATTTCTCACATAAGTCTCTGTCACATCAGTAGCTGAAAAGTCTGCACTTGGATGATACACCTTGGCAAAGTAATCACTTAGTCGTTCAACTATTTCTTCTACTTCTCCCACTTTCTTGCATTGGTACTGAATAAAATCCTACCATAATCATTCTTGATCTTACTCGATACGTAACAAAAGAAACACTTTTCAGTTTCCTTTGATCTGCTAATTTTCTCTCATAATCTGATTTTAGCCTTCCTTATCATACTAGTCAACCTTCTTGTCTGTGCTTTGTATTGCTCATGAGTGTGGTGTTCCTGCTTTCCTTATATTCCCTCCACCATGTTTTCATCTTTTGCAGCTCTTGCTTTATATCGTTATTCATCCATTTAACTCCTACTTTTTTTTTTTATGTTACTCCCACACATGAAAGGTTATTTGTTAATCTATAGTTTGTTTTGTACTGTTGGTGGGGTAAGGATTTTTTTTTACTATTTTAATCCATTTTATATTTTCAATTTATATTTTAAATTTTCAAGCCACTTCATGCCTCCAATAAGTGGGGTGGTCTCACAGTGGGTGATGAAATTTATCTCCCATATACTTAGTATACATTCCCACCTACTTGGTTTATCCTCTTGACTCTGGTAATGTAATCCAATACTGCCTCTCTCATGCAATTCCTGACCACTTCCCATGGACTTACATTCTTTCCTTGTAACTTCTTACGCTATGGCACAGTTCTAAGCTGCCATCTAAATTTGTCATAATCACCAGCTTTGCAGTTCACATAAACCCTTTCTTGACTGAGCATTACACACATTTAAAGTTTCCCAAACAGGTCTGTATGGTTACTTTCCTTGATCAGAGGCAGAGTTGCTACTGTGACTATGGATAAGTCTTTTGATCTTATTACCAGATTCAACATTCTCAAATCCTTAGTCTCTGGAATGTGTTACAGTGTGTTGAAGACAATACAGAAGATTGTCTTCAATCTTCTGTATTGACATTATGGTGAGGAATGCATTCCCAGGCAGGATAGGAATGATGTCCAGTTAGACTATACTGGTCAGTAAACCCTTGATCAGTTCCAATGTAGATTAACTATGCAGATTTGAATGCTAAGATTTAAGAATGATATGGAAATGGTTCACATTTGAGTAATAGGAGAATTTTCAGGTCTGTAAAATATGAGTTATAACTATAAATTGGAATATAATTTACAGTTTGGTATTTACCAAATACCATTACATGGTTCAGAGTGATATGATTCAGATGTGAAGTTATGAAAGGGAACTTGATGTGGCTGGGGAGTAGAACAAAATCATCTAAGAAACTTAAGAAAGATTTGTTAAGTAAGAGAATGAGGTTTTTTAATATATTTTTTATTTATTTTATTTTATTTTATTTTTTTATGGAGAGTGGTGGTTGATTAGAAGTGTTCCTGAGGAGTGTTGTGAGTACAGGGAATATGAATTAATGTTATAAATTAAAGATACCAAGAAATCATGTACTTGATTTAATCCTTTATCCTGGTGTAAGCAAACAAAGTTTGTGCCTGAATTATTTTCAGGACTGGGGCAACTTGTCATAAAAGTGGTATGACTACACATCACTTGCCTTAGTATCCCATAATGCAAAGCACATCTCCTTAAGGACATGTATAATGTTACACATTATGGGATGGGTCACTACCCAGACCAGTTTCCCTGTTTAAGTGCAGGGTTACCTCTCCAAAAACTCATGCAATCACTCAGATCATCCAACAATGAGCAACCTGAGTGATCATTTAACTCAGTGGTGGCTCTGCTCAGCGACAGGCTCCCCTACCACCAGGCAGAACTGCTCATGTTCCAGGAAAAGCATCAGCCAAGGAAGCCCTAATACAGGCCATCCCCAATGGATCCAAATTGCTGTTTCTGGCTCTCATGGATGTGCTTTTGCCCAGAAGAGGCAGTGCTTTCCCTGAGATATGAGTGGCTCTGCTTTGGGGGGGGGGGGGGGCTTTGCCTGTCTCTGAGTGGTGCCACCGCTGAGATTATGGCTCTGCTTAGTGGTGGGGGGAGCCAACACTGAGTTAATGATCACTCAGGTCGCTCATTATTGGGTGATCGCATGAGATTTTGGAGAGGTAACCACTTAAACAGGGAAACTAGTTGGTGGTTTGACTCTGAGGGAGCAGAGTTTTTGCATTAGAGAGCTTTTGAGTATCCAGGAATTTTCCTGGTTAAAACTTCATTGGCTACAGTCTTGCCACAACCACTTCTGCACAAAAGCACATTGGTGGGAGCCAGACCCTGAGGTGATACCAAGGTTGAAGTAATGCAGAAGTCCTATTTCTATATATGAGTTGCCAAAAGGTGTCACACCTTATTATTAACATACTCTGGATTAGACTCTGGATAGGTAGTTGAAAGTTTTTCACTTGGTTATACTATAAATTAAAGATACCGAGAAATTAATTACTTGGTTTAATTCTTTATCCAAGTGTAAGCAAACAAAGTTTGCACCTGGAGTATTTTCAGGACTGGGGCAACTTGTAGTAAAGGTGGTATGACTTCACACCACTTGCCTTAGTATCCTATAATGCAAAGCCCATCTCCACAGACATGTATAATGCTATGTATTATGGGAAGGGTTACTACCCAGACCGGTTTCGAGGTTTATTGGTCTCGTCAGTGGGAGCCAGACCCAGAGGTGATACCAAGGTTGAAGTAATGCAGAAGTCATATTTTCACATACGAGTTGCGAAGTGAAAAACTTTCAACAACTACTATCTCTAATCCAAAGTATTTTAATAATAAGGTGTGACACCTTTTGGCATTCAGGATGAATTTCTATGTCAGTCCTGTTGATTGCATGGATTTGAAAATAATAGGTATGTCCCATTTTCACTAAATTATTAAAAGATAATGTGCGTGTGTGGGGGGGGAGATTTAGGAAATAATGCTGTTAAAGTTAGTAAGATTGTAATATTTAAATTTAAAATTTCATATGTATTTATATTATGCTGAAGTTACAAGCTGCTTTCATAAATTTCAGGAGATATGGTTATTTTGGATGGAACACAAGGAATTCTAAGGAAAATAAAGGATGATGAAGTTCATGAAGATATAAACCAGTCTGGATGTTAATTATTAGCAGAGATTTATATACTTTTAAAGAGTATATAGTAATTCTTCAATTATTCAACTGCAGTGGAAAGCATTTGGCAATTGAAAGATCAGATAACTGAAGGTACACTTATCTGATGCTATACTGGAAGTCTTTTAACACCATTCAAGGATCAGTTAATTGAAGATTCACTTCATTTGAGGATTGGATGTAATTGAGAGATCACTATTTATAAAACCCTGTTAAGACTTTCTTAACACTTTCTTAATGTCTGTGATATGCTGTGCTCATTGCCAAATAGCCAATGAGAAATTTACTTGAAAAGTAACTAATGTCTATTGTTACTGGTCACTAAGAAGTTGTGTTTGATGACAAATAAAATGTGTAATTTATGATTTGTTTTATTCATAAATGTTTCATAGTATGACTGAATTTTGTCCAGTAAATTTTAGCTCTTAAACAGCTCACCAACTATTAATATTCTCATAAGATGAATATTTAGAAAGTGTTATTATTTTTACATAGCAGTTATTCAGGATTTGTGGAGGTGTGCCATAAAAGTCTGCATGATTCCTGGTCAATTGAGTAAAAGTTTGATTTGCACAGTATATTTATATTTGAATCCTGCCATAGCATGCATATTTATGAACTCTTTCTAGATAAATAGTAATATTAATAACTTAAAAGTTTCAGAAATTCATCATCAAAAAATAAGAAAAGAATGATAATTTAATAAAATAATTAACTAATAATAATAATATAATAAGTGCAGCACTATTCCATTGAGACAGAAACTGTCCACAATAATCAACCATGGCTCATATGTTTTGCAGCAGAATACCACAGATTTCATTGGATCTATATATTTCACCGGCATTTGATTACTGGATTAATCATCATCAAATGTCATGACAAGGGGCCATCCCTGGAAGTCATGTGAGGAAACTGTGAGCAAGAGGGTGAGGAGTGCTTTCTTTGCGTGGAGGGTGGTTGAACCATAGAATGCATTGCCTGATGGAGTGGTGAGAGCGAGAACGGTCAATGCATTTAAGGAGTGTTATGATAGACTTTGTGCTTCCTAGGAGGGACCTCCCTCGATGAGTCTTGATAGACTTGTGTTTCTTAGAAAGGACCTCCCACGATGAGTCTTTTGACTCCATGGAAGCCTGAATAATAATAATAATAATAATGCTGTTTTGGGCAGGTTATATATAGCTACAAACCACTTACTGTAATACATCCATTTTCACATTTAAAAAAGTATATATATATATATATATATATATATATATATATAATAATAGATCCTTGTCATAACTGATTATAACAGGACAGAATTATTTGCAGTGCTAACCACAGTTAAATTTAGGCACAAGTGAACAAGTAATTTCTTGGAGTATCACATTTGACAACATACACTCTCACATAGACTTACAAAGTACTTTACCATTAGGACAGAAACTATCTACAATTTATCCAGCCAGATCAGAAATGCAATTTGCTGCTCCTATAACTGAAGGATCAGATAATTGAAGTTCAAGATACATGGTGCTGTACCAGAAGTTGGTTGACATGCTGGTCACTTAATGGATGGTCATTGTTTTAAACGTTGAGTAAATGGTAGATTACTGTTTATATCTAGAATGTATAATCTATCTTTATATAAATAATTATAAATAAATATATGTATTTATAGGCAATTTATTTATATATAAATATATAAATAAATTGCCTTTGTACTCTCTCCAATATATCAAATCACATCAGAAACCAGGAGACCAGACCTGCACACAATAGTCCAAGTGAGGTCTTATCAAGGCCTTGTAAAGAGGCAAAATAACCTCATTTTCTTTACATGTGAACATTTGTTTGAGCATTGCAATTATCTTTTGAGTTGTATTTACGATCTTTGCATGGCTCCTGAACTTCAACTTCCTATCTGTTAACACTCCAAGATCCCTAGCCTCATCAGTTTCTTCTAGCCTAATCCCACCAATATAATACGACATTGGATAGGTAATCATGCTGCAGTGAATGACTTTACATTTACTGACATTGAACTGACACCCATTTTCCCATGCCCACAATTCCAGCCTATTCAAATCATTCTGCAAGGACTGCATATCAGCAGCATTCATGATTACCCTGCCTGTCTTTGCATCATCAGCAAATATCTGTATGCTGCTTGTCAAATCCTTCCCAATATCATTAATGTACAGATTGAATAACAGTGGACCAAGCATTGATCCTTGTAGTGCACCACTTGTTACCTTAAACCTTGCAGACTCAGATCCCCCATGTTCCACTTTTTGATATCTGTCAGTTAGCCATCTTCTTATCCATGCTAATGTTGTATAACCCAGACCTATTTTTTCCAATTTATGCAGCAGTCTGTCATGTTGTATTCTGTCAAAAGCCTTAGCAAAATACAAAAGTATCATGGTGTATCCATTCCCCCTGTCTAGTTCAATGATAACATTGTCATAGAATGTGAGCAAGTTGCTAAAACATGACCTTCCCTTAGTAAACCCATGTTCATTGCAAAGTAGAGATTCACTGTCAACCCATTTCTTAATGTGGGCCCTAACTAATTTTTCTAAAATCTTCACCATCACTCCTGAGATACTAATTGGTCGATAGTTTGATACATCGGTCTTTGCATCAGTAACCCTCACTCCATCTGGATTTAGAAGAGTTATTCTTTCAAATTCATTCTTTCTTTTACTTGCAGCATATCAATAGAATTTTTGTGGGTTGTCTTTCGCATGTAGAGCCAGTTTCTTTTCATAATCAGACTTTGCTTTCCGTACAACAGTTGTGACTATTCTAGCCTGCTGCTTATAACATTCATAACGGACGTCATCCTTATGCAAATGGTATTCCTTCCACATCGTCCAAATCTCTTGCTTAATAAGATTACACATCCATTTGATTCCTACTCTATTTATTCTTTGAACTCTCGGGACACATTCTGATATTGCATCATTTAAATATTGTTTAAATGCTTCCCATACACTCTTGATATCCTTTCCATCCAGCAACCGATCCCATTCCACTGAACTCAGTATACTCTTCAGTTGGTCATAATTTTCTGCTTTGTAGTTCAACATGTAACCTTTTCTGAATGGAACATTCATAAACTTGGTCACTTCCCAAGTGAGAACCGCATGATCACTGTCACAAACTGGAGGCAGAATAGTTACGTCTTTAACTGAAATGCCCTCTGACACTATAATCAATCTAGTACTCTTTGACCTCGAGTTCCTTCTGTCACATGCTGCATGAGGAAGTTGTCCTGCAATAAATGTATTTTCATTCTTCTCATGAAATTCTACTGCTACCCAATCAATATTTGTATAATTAAAGTCTCCCATTATGATTACTCTTTTCGTGCTCACCTTTTCTATTTGGTGATGCATTTGTTCATCACCAGCAACTGATCCACCAGGTCTGTAACAACACCCAACTGTGTAATTTGTCTTATTAGATTCCTCCTCACACCAAATGACTTCAAACTCACTGCCACATGAGATATTGTTAGTAGTATTACTACATTCATAGGTCTCAACTCTAACTGGATTTAAGTCATCCGATATCATTAGCAGCATGCTCTCTCCTCTCCTATCCACTCTATCCTTCCTAAAAATACTGTAACCATGACACTCAATACCAGTTAATAGGTCTGATTCTGAGCTAGGTCTCAGAATCAGACCTATTAACTGGTATTCCTACAATCTGAGGTCACAACATATTGACTAAGGCAACAAACTCTACCCTTTTGTTTCTGATACTCCTAGCATTCGTGTACAGACATAATAATAATTAGAGGACCACTTACTGAGAAAGTCCATAAGATCTGCTATCCAGGAGGGAGAATGAGTAGGATAATTAAGGCATTAGACATGAGGAAGAAATGAGCAACAGAGTTAGTCGTGATTATGGGAACAAATGATTGAAGTGGACATAAGGAGGATGTAAGGGCGAATATCAGGAGGCTATTGAGAAGAGTGAAAAATAACAGTGCAGTAAGAAAGGTTGTCAGCGGGTTGCCGAGGTATGATGATGAGTTGAAAAGGAGAGCCAAAATCATGAATGATATGCTAGCGAAGCTATGTGAGGAGAAGGGAATACAGTTGGTGGATTTATGGCATGTGTTTGAGGGAAGAATAAAATTATACAAGTACAGTGGATTGCATTTGAATGGCTTTGGAGTGAGTGCACTGGAGAAAGTGTTGCTGGATGGAAGTACAGTGCGTGATGTGTGCAAGAAATCAGAAAAAACAGACAAGGGGAAAAATCAGGAGAGTTGTCAATTTTGCTGTCAATGGGTTGATGCCAGCAGAATAAAGGAAGAATTGAAGAGACATAAGTGCTTGGCAGTGGAAACAGTAGCAGTGTGACAGATGAAAATAGAATGGGAATGCAACAGCATCCTGGAAATGGGGGAGCCTGGGTGGACTGGGAAACGTGGCATAGGAAGAGTGGATGCTGAAAGTGGCAGTGAATGTGTGCATGAAGATGGATATATTGCAATGTGGGTGGGGAAGTTGAGACTGAGCATATGTATATCTGGTAAGTGGTGATAAAGATGATTGAGCAAGTGTGGTAGGGAAATCACAACCAACAAGTGACTTGGGTAGGACTGGTTATAGACCTAAAAATGAATTACTGTGTTTGTTTACAAATGCCAGAAATATCAGAAATAAGGGAGATGAAATAATTTCACTGATTCAGTTTATTTGTCACAAAATCATTGGAATAAATGAAACATGATTGAAGATAATATTCTAACAGGAATAGAAATGGAATGATACAGTATTTTTTACGAGGATAGAAAGGACAAGAAGGAAGGGGGAGCGCTGCTGATAATAGCAGAGGAATGATGTCTATATAAGATTAGTGGACATCATTCCTCTGCTATTATCAATAGCACTCCTCCATAGTGGCAATGGTTATGAGGCAGTGTGGTGTGACATTGGAGGTTGATAGGAAGACATATTTACTTGGATGTTGCTATAGGCCTGGGAATGTGGGGGGGGAGTGATGAAGAAATGTATAAACAACCAGGATTAGTGAACAAAAGAAGGGGAATTATGATGGTTGATTTTAAATGGCAGTATAGATTAGAATGAAAAGATAGCATTTGAGAATAAGAAAAATGAATTTCTTCAGAGATAACTATCTCAGGCAATACATAAAGGATGGCATGCAAGGATTAAGAGTTTTAGATCTGATCATTTCATCAGTGAATGTAATTGTGAGTGGGGGGGATATTTATATT
Source organism: Typopeltis vanoorti (assembly GCF_054136105.1). Lineage (NCBI taxonomy): Eukaryota > Metazoa > Arthropoda > Arachnida > Uropygi > Thelyphonidae > Typopeltis > Typopeltis vanoorti. The sequence goes on along the minus strand of NC_143561.1, from coordinate 97,642,442 downwards.
TCAATAAGGCAATAGGATTTGATGACACATCACCACGCATCTTAAAGGAATGTTTCAGGGAATTGGCATGCCTGTTTAATAAGAGTCTTGCAACAGCACAGGTTCCAGGGGAGTGAAAGGAATGTAAAATTTGCTCCACTGAATAAAGGTGGTGATAAGGCTTTAACTTCAAATTATAGACCAATCTGTATATCTGGAATTGTGGTGAAGGTACTGGAGAGATTGCTGAGAAGTAGGATACAGAAATGGGTTGATGACAGCAGTATTATCTGTGATTATCAGCAAAGGGAGATCATATTCCACTAACTTACTTCTGTGCCATAACAGGGTGACAAATACCTTGGACAAGGGAGATGCATATACAGTGGTGTACTTGGATTTTGCAAAATCTTATGATAGATTGCCACATGACAAGCTGGTAAATAAATTGAAACATATGGGATTGGATAACAGACTTCTGCGTTGAATCAGTGACTGACTGGGGGGTACAGTATCCCGAAAGAGGAAGAGTGGTGTATCACAAGGGTCAGTTTTGGGACCATTTATGTTCAGTTATTATGTTAAAGATATTGGGATGGGTTTAAATAGTGATTTAAACCCATCCCAACATCCCAATAACCCATCCCAGATGTTATGGCCTTACAAGAAGCCTTGAATGGATTTCATGAATGGGCAGGTAAGTGGAACTATCAGTTACATGTTGCGAAATGTAAGATTTTGAGATGTGGTAAGCAACGATGGGATGCAAAGTATACATTCGGTGGAGAAACTTTGAAGGAAGTAGAAGAGATCAGAGATCTGGGAGTGGTGGTGGACAAGGACCTAAAATTCAGGGACCACATTGAACAAGTTGTGAAGATGTTGCATTGGATAATGGCATTGATGCAGAGAACCATGACATGCAGAAATAGAGAAGCTATGATGACATTGAATAAAGCCTCATATGGATTATCGTGCACAGATTTGGTTGTTGGGTTTCATGGTGATGAGGATATGTTGCCAAGGGTCCAGAGAAGATTCACAAAGGTGGTCAGTGGTCTTTGGAATGTGGAGTACAAAGACAGATTGAGAGAATGTAAGTTGCAAAGCCTCATGAATAGGAGGAAGGATATGATTGAGACATATAAACTAGTCAGCGGTGTTATCAGATTGACATGGAAGAGATTTTTCATAGAATGGGAGATGTGGGTAGAACATGAGGCCATCACTGGAAACTGTATGAGAGCAGAGGAGTGAGGAAAAGGTTCTTTGCATGGAGAGTTGTCGGTGAATGGAATGCATTAACTGAATGTGCTGTGAATGTGGACACATTAAATCAGTTTAATGCAAGGTTGGATGAGCATTGTGTGCAATAGTGTGTACCTCCCATAATGAATCTCTGACTCCATGGAGGTCAGATGTTGATAATGATAATAATAATAATTTAAGTAGTGACAGATATAGTATGAGAGAAAATATGGAAGGATGGTTGGAAGAAGTGAGATAGAAAAGAGACAGAAAGTTGTTGATTTATTAGTATCGAGTTAAGAAAGTTGGCTCCGATAATAAATTATTCAATGTGTAGACTGGGTAGAAGAAATAGGCATGAGTTTTTGGATGTGTGGAATGAGTTTGATGGTAGAAAAGATATGTATAAGAATTGATGGCCTACATTTGAATGAATTTGTCCTCAAAAGCCTGGAGAAGTTATTTATTGAGGTGAGAGTGAGATGTAATGCAGAGAGTTAGGGGAACTAGGTGTTTTGGGGAGGAATGCTAATAATGTGCATGTAATTTCAGCTATGTTATGAAAACATAATAACGATATGCCATTGATCATGATTATGTACCTGCAAGGGGATGGAAATGTACATTTTGGTTCATACTTTTTGAATGTATCTGTAGAGGGAAAAGAGAAAGTTGACGAACTGGACTACAATCATGAGTTAAACCCAACCCAATATCATTAACATACAAATTGAACAACAGTGGCCCCAAAACTGACCCCTCCAGCACACCACTAGTGACCTTTCTCTTTTGAGATACTGCACTTCCATATACAACTTTCTGATATCTATCTGACACCCAGTCACTGATCCAACACAGAAGTCTGTTATCCAATCCCATTTGTTTCAGTTTATTTAGAGCTTGTCATGTGGCAGTCTATCAAAAGCCTTTGCAAAATCCAAGCACACCATTGTATATGCATCTCCTCTGTCCATGGTATTTGTCACCTTGTTATAGTACATAAGTAGTTAGGGAAACATGATCTCCCTTTAACAAACCCATGCTGATAACCACAGAGAATACTGCTGTTATCAACCCATTTCTGCATCCTACTTCTCACCAATTTCTCCAGGATCTTCACCACAACTCCAGATATACAGACCGGCCTATAATTTGAAGCTACAGCCTTATCACTTCCTTTATGTAGTGGAACAATTTTACCCTCCTTCCACTCCCTTGGAACCTGTGCTGTTGCAAAACTCTTATTAAACAGGCATGCCAATGCTACTGCCAGTTCCCTGGAACATTCCCTTAAGATGTGTGGTGATATGTCATCAAATCCTATCACCTTATTAACATCAAGGTTATTTATTTCCTCAAATACCTCCTACTGACTCGCAATTAAGCTATCCTCTCCTGTGTCCTCTGCACTTAAGTTCCTCATGATTCCACCCTTATCAGGATGAAACACACTTAGAAATTGATCACTGAATACCTCAACCATGTCTTCAGCAGCAGTTACCATTCTACCACTCTCATCCTTTAACTTCATCTTTTCATGATCATTCTTCCTTCCACTTGCCACATATCTAAAAAACTCTCTAGGGTTTTTCTCAGCCCAATTTGCCAATTTCTTCTCATACTCTACTTTTGTTTTCCTTACTAACTTAGTCATTCTCCTGGCTTGTTCTTTATATTCTTCAATGTGACTGATTACCATTATTCATCTTGTACTTCCTCCAAAGTACTTTCTTTTTCCAGATAACACTTATGATTTAATTTATTTGTCCTGTTTTCATTTCTCTGATCTTTTCATGCATTTCTATGTTTTCTATCAAGGTTTTCTGTGTCTGTACATTTATTCCTAATCCATTCTTCCTTGGCTTCTCTGCATTCTTTTTTTATTTTGTTATTCATGCTTTTATATTCGGGTTTGTTCTTTAACTTTTTTAGTTGTGGAAGCATATTTTTATCTGCTTCATTAATGCTATTTTTAATGTTTGCCAGTTCATGTTAATTTCATCAATCGGTTTTCTATTTTTTGTATGAGTTGTGGTGTCAGACTTATTAAGGAACTTTGTAAATTCTTTATAAATCAGTTCTCAACTTCTCAGATGTTAAGTAAGTCTAAATTATAAGTTTTTTTTTGTGAAGAATTGAAAGAATTCCTAAGAATTAAAATTTCCAAAATCTTACCGAGTTTAACACAAATATATTTATTTAGGTTTGGCTTTTTATTTTTATTTTTTAATCTATCTATCTATCTATCTATATGTTCATTGGACATCCACAGATGCTGTATGGTCACTTCGATGCTCAGTGATGTGCCACACCAGGCCTCACGATGTAGTTCTGTTGTTTGCTTTTCTGGAGACTTCAACTCTCTGAAGATTAGTTGCTCCACACACACACACACAATCCATCCATCTCATAGATGATCTATCCCTTCCTCTTTTTCCAAGAACTTTACATTCTATTACTGTTCTGAGAAGTCTTCCTTCCATCCTTTCAATGTGTCCAAAATATTTTAACTTTCTTTTGTTAATATCCTTAAGGAGACTTAAAGTTCTACTGATCTTTTCTAACACCCATTCATTTGTACATCTTTCAGTATATGATATCCTCAACAGCCTTCTGTAGCACCACATCTCAAAAGCAGATATACTTTTTGTATCTGACTTCTTTAGGTTTCAAGTCTCACATCTATAAGTTGCTGTTTGAAAAACAACTGCATTTAAAATCCTCAACTTTGTTCTCATGGAGATAGATCCATCCTTCCAGATTTCAGATAAGTCTCTGACTGTTGTTTTAGCCATTCCTAACCTCCTTTTGGTGTCTTCTGAACAGCAATTCTTCACATTAATAATGGATCCCAGGTACTCAAACTTGCTGACTTCCTCAATTCTTTTTTCCATTAAGGTAAACTTGTTTCTCAAGAGCTTCCTGTTTGTATTTCCTTTGAGAACTATAATCGTTGTCTTGCTAGGATTTAGTTGAAGTCCTCTATTATTACTGATCTTGTTAATTGTGTCAAGAATTTGTCCTAGTTCTTCCATGTCATTACAAAGGAGTACTGTATCAACAGCATACCTCAGGTTACTGATCAATCTACCTCCTATCCTAATTCCTGTCTTGAGCTTATCCAATGCTTCGCTTCACGCATGATGTCCTCCGTATATATACTAAACAAGTTAGGAGAAATTAAACATGCTTGCCTTACTCCTTTTCCAACCTGAAGCCAATCAGTCAATTCAACACCTGTTTTTATTGTGGCTTCTTGCTCACTGTTCAACCAGATAGTGCATTGAAAAAACCCATTCTTTTCATTACTTCCCACAGTTTCACATGCTGAACACAGTCAAAAGCTTTAGAGTAGTATAAGAAACATTACCAGAGGAAGTCTAAATTCTTTATATTTTTCCATGATTTGTCTAAGGCAAAGGATCTGATCTCTGGTGCCCTTATCTTTCTTAAAACCGCTTGTTTCTCAGGCATCTCTGCCTCAACTTTGACCTCGATCCTATTTAGAATGATCTTCAATAAGATTTTGCTTGCATAAGATACTAAACTAATAATTCTATAGTTGTTGCACACTTTCATATCTCCTTTCTTATGTAGTGGTATGAAGACAGACTTCTTCCAGTCTCTAGACCATGATCCTGTCTCCCATATTCTTGCAGAGAGCAAGGATGATGAATGATATGCTGGCTGAAATGTGTGAGGAGATGGGAGTACAGTTTGTTAACATGTGGAATGAGTTTGAGGGACGAAGTGAGCTGTATGGGAGCGATGGACTGCATTTGAGTGGTTATGGTGTGAGTCGCTTGGAGAGACTGCTGCTGGAAGGTAGAGAAGTGAGTAGAGAGAATGAATCGGATCGAGAGGGGAGTGATGTGAAAGAGCAGGAGAGTAAGACAGGAGAGATTGAAGAGGTGGATATGAATGGGGAAGTGAGTGGTATGAGTATAGAAAATGAGAGAATGGGTGTGCAAGAGGAGCAGGGAAATGGGAGGCTCAGGATGGACAGCAGTACACAGCGTGAGGAAAGGTGGATGCTCCAAGAGGAGGCGAGAGCATGTGTAGGCAGGAAAGGAATGGGATGATCAGGGATCAAGAAGAAACAGTTGGAATTGAAAAGGGTTCTAAAATAAAGAAGCAGAAAGGGAAATGGCCCAGTCGAGCATGGAGAGATCACATCGAGTGAGTGGTATCAGTGGAACTAGCTGTAGATCCAGAAATGAGCTGTTGTGTTTGTATACAAATGCTAGAAATATAAGAAACAAGGCAGATGAAATGGTTGCACTAATTGCATCTGTTCACCCACAAAGATTGTCGGAATAAGTGAGACATGGTTGGAAGAGGATGACATCCTGACAGGAATAGAGATGGAAAGGTATGATGTGTTTTTGTGAGGATAGAAGGGGTAAAAAGGAAGGGGGAGTGCTATTGATGATAGAGAAAGAGTTATGTCCATACAAAGTAGAGATGCAAGACGGAAATGGTGCGAGTGGTTTTGAGGCAGTATGGTGTGAGATAGAGGTGAATGGAATCAAATACTTGGTGGGATATTGTTATAGACCAAGTAATGTGGATGGTGGTGATAGTAAAATGTATAGTCAAATTAGCCAAGCAAATAAGAAAAGGGTGATCATTATGGGTAATTTTAATTATGGCAGTATAGACTGGAATGATGAGATAGCAACTGGAAGTAAAGAAAATGAGTTTCTTGAGTTTTTGAGGGATAACTACCTCAGACAGTATGTAACAGAGGGCATACGAGGATTAAGGGTCTTGGATTTGGTCATCTCATCAGAGGATGTAATTATAAATGAGGTGTCAAATCATCCACCAATTGGTGAAAGTGACCATGAGGTTACCTGGGTGGTTGCCAGCCGTGTGAGGACCCCTGTGAGAAAAGGATGTATGTGGAACTACAGAAAAAAGAGATCAATGCAGCTTGGGGGGTTTTCAAAAACTATCTAGTAGATGCAATGTCTAAATGTATTCCAAGGGTGAGAAGGTTAAATAAGGTAGTGTGAGATGGATGAATAAAGATATTAAGCATGCAATACAGAGAAAAAGGGCATTGTGGAGGCAGCATAAGAGAAGTGGAAATAACCAATTTCATGAGATCTACTAAGACCAGGCAAGGAGGGTGACTTAGTTGGCAAGAGTAGCTAAAGAGAGGTATGAACAGCAGTTAGCTAATGAAGCCAAAAAGAATCCTAGGGAGTTCTTTCGATATGTAGCCAGCAAAAGAAAGAATGATTATGGAAGGATGATATTGATTGGAGAAAATGGTATAAAGACAGCTGTTGCAGAATGTGTGGTAGCAGAATGTGGTTGCAGAATGTGTGGATTGGGTAGCAGTAAAATCTCATGAGAGGAATGAAACTGAATTTACTAAGCTGTTGCGAGACAACTTCAAGTTGGTGGCAGTGTTCATGCAGTACTCACTTGGGAAGTGTCACGAAGTTTATGACTGTTCCATTCAGAAAAACTTCCAAATTGAACTACAAAGCAGGCAATTTTGATGAACTGAGAAGTATATTGAGTATTGATTCCTGGATGGGAAGAATATTGACAGTGCATGAGAAGCATTTAAAAAATACTTAAATGATGCAATATCAGAATGTAGCCCGAGAGTTCGAAGAATAAATAGGGTTAGAATTAAATGAATGTGTAATCTTATTAAGCAATTTACAAGAAATGGATGATGTGAAAGGTGTGTTCATAAGAATGATGTCTGTTACAAAAATTATGCAGGCTAGAATAGTCAACTGTTGTACAGAAAACTGGCTTTGCAAGCTAAAGACATCCCACGAGAATTCTATCGATATGCTGAAAATAAAAGAAAGAATGAATATGAAGGAATAACTCTTCTGAATGCAGATGGTATGAGGGTGACAGATGCAGAAGAGGTTGTTTAACTAATGAGTGCACGTTTTGTTAAATGTTATCAACCTGGTGTATGCAACAATGAATTCACTGCTGTCTCTTGACTGAATGAAGAAACTCTGGTGTATGAAGAGGAGGAGGTGTTAGAGTTGTTGCACAAACTTAATAAGAATTCAGCAATAGGGACTGATGGCATATCAGCATGGGCAAAAGAGTGTTCAGCTGAACTGGTTGTTCCTCTAACCAGGCTATATAATTTGACTCTGAGAACAGGAAAAATTCTGCAGCAATGAAAAGAATGTATGGTAATTCCATTGCACAAGTGTGGTGCAAAGACCAATGTATCCAACTATTGACAATCGGTATCTAAGGAGTGGTGGTGGTGAAGATTTTGGAAAAATTGGTTAGGGCTCGCATTCAGAAATGGGTTGACAATGAATCTCTACTTTGCAATGAACAGCATGGGTTTACTGAGGGGAAGGTCATGTGTTTAGCAACTTGCTTATATTCTGTAATAATGTTACCATTGAACTAGACAAGGTAATGATAAGAGGATGGCTGACTGACAGATATCAAAAAGTGGTATCACATACGGTTGGTGTGAATCTGCAAGTAAAGAAACTAGTGGTGTACCACAAGGATCAGTCCTTGGTCCACTGTTATTCAATCTGTACATTAATGACGTTGGAAAGGATTTCACAGACAACATACAGCTATTTGCTGATGATGCAGATAACTATGTTTTAAACAGGAATGCAGCTGATATGCAGTACTGCAGAATGCAAAGACATGCACTTTGGTGTGATCAGATATCCAGTGTCATATTATATTGGTGAGATTATGGAGAAACTGATCAGGCTAAGGATGATCTTGGATTGTTAGTAGATAGGAAGTTGAAGTTCAGGGCCATGTTGCAACGAATGCAAATACAACTCAAAAGATATTTGAAGTGCTGAAACACTCTTTCACATGTAAAGATAAGGATGTCATACTGCCTCATTTCAAGATCTTGATAAGATCTCACTTGTACTGTTGTGTGCAGGTCTGGTCTCCTGGTTTCCATTGTCATATTGGAGAGGAGAGTGATATCAGGATTGTGGAATACTGATTATGAAGACAGATTGAGAATTTAGAATTGAGAAGTATACCAGCTCAAGATTTACGAGAATTTGCCTCTGGTCAGTATTTGTTTTGGGATGTCTATCTCTGACTGTGAAGAATGGACAATGACTGGTTCCAAATTTCAGTAATGTTAGTCAGGGATAAAATAGATTGACTGTTTTAAGGTTAATGTAAAGGATATGAGAAGATTTTTGGTTTATTGATGCTTGATATAACCCTGTTTAATCCTGTGGAATTAGCATTTACTTCTATGTATCCAATCCATCTGAAAGAAGCCTGTAAAAAAATGGATTTTTGTTGCAACTAGAGAACATTTTTCTGGGTCTTTCTTCAGACAGTTTGAGTTAGTAGATTTTGCACATACCAGTAATGTTTTTTCTATTACAAATTTGGATATTAACCCTGCATCATAAAATCAATGTAGAATTCATGCTATTACAGACAAGTAAAATAATGTCCAAAATCTAAGGACTAACAATATTTCTGAAAATTACAACTGCAAATTCAGAAGAATCAGACTGTGAAAATTTGTATAACATATGATTTCGAGTAGAAAGCGGGTACATATTAAAATATTCGACTCGCTCATAAACAAGTCACGTGGTAGCACCCAACGGATAAAAGACAAGAGGCTGCACCAGTGGCGCACTGAAAAAAACAGACAAAGAAAAAGATATCACAACACTCGTGCTCCCCAGGACAAAACAGCCCTCAACAGATTAAACAAATCTGTCCGAGAAGCCTGTAAAAAAATGGATTTTTGTTGCAACTAGAGAACATTTTTCTGGGTCTTTCTTCAGACAGTTTGAGTTAGTAGATTTTGCACATACCAGTAATGTTTTTTCTATTACAAATTTGGATATTAACCCTGCATCATAAAATCAATGTAGAATTCATGCTATTACAGACAAGTAAAATAATGTCCAAAATCTAAGGACTAACAATATTTCTGAAAATTACAACTGCAAATTCAGAAGAATCAGACTGTGAAAATTTGTATAACATATGATTTCGAGTAGAAAGCGGGTACATATTAAAATATTCGACTCGCTCATAAACAAGTCACGTGGTAGCACCCAACGGATAAAAGACAAGAGGCTGCACCAGTGGCGCACTGAAAAAAACAGACAAAGAAAAAGATATCACAACACTCGTGCTCCCCAGGACAAAACAGCCCTCAACAGATTAAACAAATCTGTCCGAGAAGCTCTCCAGAACCACAGGAACCAACAATGGGACAGAAAGCTCACCTCCATCTCCAGAGCAGATCATTCCATATGGAAATTCCTAAACAACCTCGGGAACAAATGCAAATCCATCCCCCCCTTTCTGCAAGCAGAACAGCACCTTGCATACACAGATGCTGACAAAGCCGAAGCCATAGCAAGAAACCTAGAGAAACAATGCAGTCCTGCATATGAGAACCTAAACATCAGCCATGTATACAAGATCCATCGTAAAGTCAGGTTCACAGTAAATCGTCCCGATGTCAATCCAAGCCCTATAATGCCTACCTCACCTACCGAAATAATCGGCATCATCAACCATCTCAAGATCAAAAAAAGCCCCAGGTCCTGACGGCATCACTAACCAAGTCATCAAGGCACTACCACGCAAAGCCATAGCACATCTGGCAAACATCATAAACTCCATCCTCAATGGCAGCACTTCCCCCAGTCATGGAAAATAGCTGACATCATCCCAATTCACAAACCACGCAAAGACCCACACCTACCTGAAAATTACCATCCCATCAGCCTGCTGCCCAATTTAGGGAAAATAGCTGAGAAAATCATCCTCATCAGACTCCAAGATCATGTCAACCAACTAAATATCATTCCACAAGAACAATTTGGCTTCTGTCAAAATCACAGCACCACCCAACAGATCCATAGACTGGTAGAATACATCAGCACAGGATTTAATTGGAATCAATACACTGGAGCCGTCTTCCTAGACATCTCAAAGGCCTTCGATAAGATCTGGCACCAAGGCCTCCTCTACAAACTTATCATCGCTAACTTTCCACTAAACATGATACACCTGATCAAATCATACCTCTCCAACATGAGGATGCAATTCAAAATCAATGAAGTAGTCTCAACCCAACGGAAAATCCTCGCTGGCTCAAGGTTCACTGCTAGCCCCGATCCTGTTCAACACCTATATGACAGACATCCCTCAAAATCCTCTCACATCCACGATCACCCTTTATGCATGACACGGCTATTTTAGCCACATCTCGTTACCAAAAAACTACAAGACACCATCCTGAATCTAGAAAAATGGTTTAAAGACTGGCATCTACATTTAAACCCCCAGAAAAGCACAATGATACTCTTCACATGAAAACGAGCATCCCCCAAAGGAGACATCACCCTGTTCAACTCTAAAATTCCCTGGAAAACTGAATACCTCGGAATACTTCTCGATAAGCGATTATGCTTCAACAGCCACATCAAGAGCACATGCACCAAAGCTTCAAAAGTTATCGCCCAGCTGTACCCCCTTGATCAACAGACACAGCAAACTAAGCTCAAAAAACAAAATTCTACTGTACAAGACAGTGATCCGTCCCACAGTTATATTCGTGGTTCATCAGGAACGCCCAGATCCACCAGGACATAAATACCCTACATCTCTCCACTACTATGCTCCCCTAGCAGAAAAATTCTTTATGAAGACATCTATGAATCAAAATGAATTAATACAGCAAACCGGAAACTATGACGGTAATGACCACTGGAAACATAAAAGACCGAAAGCTATTCTAACACTCAACGACGAATAACCACTTCTGCCCACTCAGGGTGAGCTAAAATAGCTCAGAAATCTCTCCCATCACTGCTCCCGAAACAGACAACAGGAAATATGAAAAGCATCAAGCTTCCCCCTCTGCGCCATATATGTCCTGCGTCCCGCATCCAGTGGCGCACTCAGGATTTAATCTTGGGGGTGGGGAGTTGAGTAGACGATTTGAGAATACACACTAGGCATCGCGTACGACCAATGACTGAGCATCTGCAATGATTGCTAAATTTATAAGTAGTATGGAAATAGAAGACAGATGCAACATAAATTTAAAAAAAAAAAAGAATTTTAATTAGAAAAAGATTTTTGGAAAATTTTGTATTGTTTTTTTTCTTTTTTGGAGGGGAGGAGGCAGGGCCCCACCCTGGGTGCGCCATGGGCTGCACTTAGCGAATTGTTTGAAGGAAGCACTTTTCTTGAAGGAATAAAGTTGTAAATTTGGATGCATGTGATGTCCCAAAAACATCATCTAGATTATTGGGAAGAATTATTGGAAAGCTTGAAGAAGGCTGCAGAATGACTGTATTACCAAAGAGTTGGAATCTCATATCGTTGTATGTAGGCACTGGGCAACGTTTGAAACAACTGGAATGTGCCAGAAGTTTGCTAAGCAGTCGCTCTTGCTCTATCATGGAGCATGAAGACAGATTTTTGGTTATAATAGTTAAAGTTAATCGAGGCACCACGGCAGGAAAGCTTTTAATCCGGCTCCATTCAAGCACAGGTATGTAGATATCTCAAAACTGTGGTAAGACGTCTGTGAGAAGTAGGATTATACGCCCGAAGGCACGTACTCTGCTCACCTTTATCCGAAGTTCATTGCAGAGCACGTTTTCAATGGTGTTTTATCCATAAAAATTGGACAAGACACCAATGGGCCAATGTACAGATGAGAGTCCTTTTAGTCTTTCCTCCAATTCTAGACGACACCGGATCTGGCATGAAAGTGGTACTGCTTACCATCGCGAGAATGTTTTTGAAAGTAACAGATAGGGTGATGCTAGTGTCAGTGGCATAGCTAGAGCTTTTACCGCCCGGGACGATCCCTGAGTTTGCCACCCCTCTCAATACACACCAAAAATACTACAAAAAAAGTCAAAACGACGTATAGGGAAATAAATTAAAACACCATGTTTATTTTTGAAGTAAAACTTTAATGTCAACATTCTAAAATGTTATTTTACTTGCTTTTCTGTTAGCAAAATCGTCGATTATATTGGCGAAGTCTATTTCATAGTAATGTAGGTAATTCTTAATCAATTTTATTTAGAAAAACTCCTCTCACAACTAGCAACGCTTACAGCAATTGTGAGGAAAATTCGCAGTAGTATTACAATATTTGTAACTGAGTTCTCGAGACTGTATTTTAGAATTAACTGCAAAAGTTCAAAGTGTCGCCCGAGGCGGACCTCCCACCCCGTAGCTACGCCACCGAATGAGTCATGTTGTAGGGAGGCATTATGATTAATGGATACACCTAGTTACAAGTACTGAACAAAGCGACTGTCACTGACGAACGATATTACAACGAAGTTCTTCAACGTGATGCTGTAGGCGAAGAATTCATTTTTATGGGTGACAGTGCCACAACACATCATACACGAGCAGTAGAAATACTTCTGGAGATTGGGGATATTAATCGCATCGAGTGGCGAGCATGCTCTCCTGAACTCAATGCCATAGAACTCGTTTAGAACTCGTAAAACTCAATTGCTGCTGGAAATTCCCTTCCAGGAAACAAAAAAGGGACTTTACCTTTGCAGTGAAGGAGGAATGGACTAGTTTACATCAAGCACTCCTGAATCAGTTGGTGCTATGTACATAATATTGCTAAGCAATATGGACATATTCCATATCGAAATGTCTCTATACGTAGTATTCTGTAATCACTGTATATTAATTACTTATGTTCTTAGAAAATCTGTAGCTTTTGCCCGAAAAACGTATTGCAATTTAAATTGTACGAAATTTATAACACATTTTTGTGTAATATAATTTATTAGTGTGCCAGTAATAAATTTATGTTCATATTTTGCTGTATTCAAGAAATTGTTTTCATATACATGTGAAAATGCATTTCTTTCTTAGCTCTTGAACACCAATGTATTATGGTTTATGGTAACTAAATAGTGGTAATTGTAACCTGTGCTCTCTCTCTCTCTCTCTCTCTCTCTCTCTCTTTTAAATACCTTAATTTGTAGCTATTGAGCACAGCACTAACAGTAGCGGTTTAAAGAATGGAACTAGATAGATGCATTTAGCATTGATTCATTGGTAGCTGTAGCTCATTATGAGTGAAGGCTTGATGGACTGAGACCAGATGAGCTTTCGTCTTCAGAAGGTTAGTTAGGGCTAAAGGAACTCGATCTGATATCTTTTAGATATAAAAGGTGCCTTGTAGACTGAACTATAGGGAGCACTAGTACAACTGAGATTCCCCATTCTTAATCATTATAAAATCAATTATATTTCATAGCAGTTCATTGGAACTTTCTCACATATATAGTCATGTAAGGTTGGTTAGTTTGTGAGCCAAGTATTAGTAATTATTAAATCATTTGTCTTACAAAGTCAATTATTATTTCATTCGTTTTTTTTTTCCAGCGCGAATTGGAACTGTATGCATTTGATTCATCAGTAGGTGTAGCTAATTATCAGTGATGACTTGCAGGACTTAGACTAGATCATAACTCTTTGACATATATAGACGTAATGTTTGATAGTTTGTGAACCAAGTACGTAATAGTAATTATTAAATAGTCTGCCTTAAAATGTGAATCACTATTTCAGCTTGTTTGTTTCTTTCTTTCTCCTTGTGGGAAATTTGCTACTATTATTGTATCCTACATCGTCTACCGTGATATGGATGCTACCCATTATTCGTAGGATCCTTTTTGATTTCTCTTGTTTTACTGCACGCTGTATCCTTCATGGAACCTTTCAGCTTCATCATCTGAAGTTATCCTTCATCATATATTTATCCTTCCTTTCTTGTTCACCTGCTCCCTAAGGGACGACGAATTAATGCAGGCGACTCGTCACTCCTCTGATGCTTCTCCTAAGGGCAAGTATTCATTACTGTAGATCCGTGTGTGTTTGTGCAAAGGAACTGGATTGTCTGTTCGTAGGGAAGAAAAATCCGTGTTCCCGGTGGGGAAAAAAACCTCTAACTTCGTCTGAGACCGGCTGAGTCACCTTTAACCAAAAGAGACCAGATAAAGGTTCCTCACGTCATGGACGGGAATCGATCCCATGTCTTCCTGAACAAAAAGCTTCGTTTATACCGACTGAACTGCAGGGGCTCTTTATATATTTATATTAAGCATAAATGTACTGGCATGACTTTCATCTAAATCGTAATATTTCTCTTTGAGATGAGTCAGAATGTTTAAAGATTTATAATTGTCATCGGCAATTAACGTTACTGTTCGATCTTCATTGTTACTTCTATCTAAGCAATCTAAAGTTGTTGTTTATTTATTACTACGTAAGTAATCCTAATTGTATGTACGTGTCTTTATTTGTGTAGATACACCTTACTCCAAGGATATCGTTCTTCTCTTCCGTTTCCTGTTTCATATTTTGAACGTTGCGTTTTGAAATAGACATATTATTACTGAAAATAGAGCCACCAGGCTTCAATTCGGCGAAGTAAAATTATTCAAAAATAAGTGGATATTGAATACCACATTATTTCTTAGCCGAATAAAAAACTCAAAGATAGGAAATCTAATCTAAGAGTTTCATGCCAAATATAGAAAACTATATAAAGATCGGCGAGTCCAAGCGTAAGCCAACACCCGGTAATGCAATGCAGGGTGACTCGTAGTAAACGTGGGGTAAGCTCCGATCACTGCTCTTAGTATTTTCCCATAATGTAAAACACAGCTCCTAGGAGATGTATTACTGTTCTACATTATGAGAGAAGGTCACTACCCAGACCGGTTTCGACCTTTTTTGAGGTCTCATCAGTGTGTAGGTAGACCTAGATGTCATACTAAGGCAGAACGCAGAACGTTACTGTATTTAAGGGTGAAGCGTAATGCTTTTAATCCCTGCTATCTGATAGGTTACTGTGTAGGAAGGAATTTTTGAGCTACATGCTCCTTAAAAGGGAACTAGAATGGCTTTAGGTCGTCTATATTTGCATAATTCCGATTCATCATAATTTGCTGCTTGTTGGACTAATTCATATGGATGAGAGGACGACTTTGAGAATTACTTTATTGCGAGAGATTGCAGGAAAGAGTAGATATAAGGGATAAATGTTCAACTCGATGAAGTTAAACATTTCTAATGTACCATGGTGAATTTAAGATCATTCGTAAGAATTTACTTTGTAATCTTTGCAGTTTAAGGATATTTGAGCTTGAAGTATGACTCCAGGCAGGATCATAATGTCCCATAAGTGATAATGGGACGAATCATCAACTGATAGAGGAACAATTGGATTTTAATATCAAGTTTGCTGTTCCTATTGATAAGAGGAGAGAGCTGAGCAATCACTTTTGATGGCTTTGCACATAAGGATTTTGTATGTGGGCTGAAGGTTAGTTTTCTATCTAGGAGTATACCGAGGTATTTGGCTTCTGTTTTCCAGGGAATTTTGTTGTTAAATAGAAAGATGTCATCTTTGGGAGATATTGAATTTTTTGTGAACAGCAGAGCACTGCTTTTTTGAGGGTTTACTTTCATTCTCCAAGTGGAGAACCAGTGTTCCAGTTTCAGAAGGTTATCTTGTAGTTTCTTTGTAACAAGATGCGGTTTAAGAGATCTGTCCAGTATTGCTGTATCGTCGGCATAGAGGGCAATGATAGATGACATCGGATTATGCGGGATGACTGCCATGTAAATCGAGAAAAGTATCGGCGCCAGGAGTAATCCTTGAAGCACTCCAGCCAAGAACCACTGCTGGGTTGACACCGCCCCATTTTGTTTAACTTGCATGCGTCTTCCAGAAAGAAAGGAGACTTTATGAGGTGGATCAGATCCAATGGAATGCCAGCTAAAATCAGCTTGTATAGGAGTCCAAAATACCATAATTTTTCGAAGGCCTTCTCTAAATCAAGAAAGACTACTCCAATGTATTGATTCCAGTTGAAGCTGGTGGTAATGTATTCAACTAGTCTATGGATTTGTTGAGTAGTGCTGTGGAGTTTGCAGAAACCAAACTGCTCTATAGGAAGGATATTTAGTTTGTTTACTGAAACTTGAATTTTGGAGAGGATGACTTTTTCAGCGTTTTTGTCCAAATTGGATATCAGACTGATAGGGCGATAACTTTGTGGCAGTTGTGAGTCCTTACCAGGCTTAGAAATAGGGACCACATCTGCCAACTTACAAGCATAGGGAAAGTATTTAAATCTATGCATGGCATTTATTATTGTTGTAAGATGTACGATGGCCTTTCGGGGTAGCAGTTTAATAATTTTACTAGGAATGCCGTCAGGTCCAGGGGCTTCTTTATTCTTTAAATTCTGTATGATGTCTTAGATTTCGGCTGGAGAAGTAGGTGAGAGTTGGCTGGTATAGGTATCATACCGTCTTAGCACGTATCTGACGTGACGGTGGATTTTATAAATATGATTGAAGTGCAGGTTATCATATGAAGGGCTGCACTGCTTTTCTAAATTTTTAGTTATAGTTTCGACTCTTTCAGCATCTGAATGAACTATGCCTAAATCCGATTTGAGAGGAGGAAGAGTTTTCTTTTTATTTTTGATATTTCTTAACACTTTCCAATTGATTTGATCACCGGGTGAAATGGAATCTAATTTATCTTCCCATAGTTTGTTTCTGTGATCCCTCAATGCATCTCTTACTGCACTATTCAACCCGTTAAGTAATGTTTTATCTTGGGGAGCCCTGGTATTAAAGTATCTCTTTCTTGCCTTATTTTTTCCCTGATTAAGTTCATAATCCCTTCTGGAAGTCTTTTAGGTTTAGAAACAGGTATATTTGAGTTGATAGATGATAAGACGGCATTGATTTGTTGAGTAAATTTATTGACTGCAGCATCGATTTGTTCCTTATAGTTAATATGAGGACCAGGAACAAAGTAGTTTGGGAGCACATTGGATAATTTTTCCCAAGGTAGGAATGTGTGAGGAGGGAGAACAGTCCCTTCTGATTGCCTAATTGGAGCAGAATAGGGTTGTGATCAGAGGTTAATTCAAGTGAGTCCAAGTTGTGCTGCAATTTGATATTTTGGAGGACAACTATGTCTAGTACGTCGGAGGAGCCAATTGAACTGAGATGAGTTGGTATTGAAGGACCAGTAAGAGCTGTGTAATTGGAACTTGAATAGTTAAACAGAATGCGGCCATTTTTGTTCATAGATTTGCTGCTCCAGGCAGGATGTTTTGCATTGAAGTCTCCAGCGATGATGACCAGTCCTTTTACACCAAGGATGGCATCCAGATCTGAGGTCAACAATGTTTTTGTGGAGGGTTGTAAGCAGCAAAACTTTTTTAGGTTTCCAACTGAGTTTGTGAGGACATTAATGCCTATGATTTCGAGGTTAGTGGTTGCAAGGTTGGTTATTGAATGACGATTTATATAGTTTTTGATAAGGGTGGCTGTACCTCCACCTCTATCCCCAAGTCTGTCGTTTCAGTAAACCTGATACCATCTGAATTTTAGGTTATCAGCAGGCCTCAGGTGATACCGTTACCGTTCCAAGCGATAATCCTAAGCAAATCTGGAGTGATTTTTTTCCTATGCATCAGAGAGTGCAGATAATATGGATTGAGTTTGCTGAAAAATCTTTTTGTAACACTTAGTGATAGATTTGTGTTGCTGAAATCCTGCAGCATATTTGCAGGAGAAGAGTTGATAATAGCTGATAGATTTGATTGTGGATTAGCCATATTCTGGTTTTGTACTATCTTTTTGGAGTGGGCCACATCGGCATATGTTCTCGACCACTTTGATGTTGAAGATTCATTTTCTTAAGGGGGTTCAGTTAATGATGAGCGAGCACCTGTTGTCATGTTCTCACTTTTGGAGGACTGAGGAGCTTGAATTTCAGGAACTCTCGCACTAGATGACGAGGTAGATTGACTATTGGATCGTTCCATCTGTTTTTGGGATGATGAATACACCCTCTATAATTAGCGTGGTGAGGACTGCCACAATTAGCGCACTTAGCCGAGATGGAATTTGGCTTGGTACAAGTGTTTATGGGGTGATTCTCGCCGCATTTTAAGCATCTGTACTGAGTTTTACGCAACTTTTGGGCATGATCAAACTTCTGGCATCTATGGCACTGCCCATAAGATGTTCTTTTCCTCAATGGTTCTGGGGTGATTTTAAGTCCACAGATTGACTTTAGATTGTAAATATCATTGTAAATGTTATGAATTTCTACTAAAACTAAAGGCATATGTGTCTTATTTGATCTCAACATTCTACTGACTTTATGGGAGGTAGATCCTGTAAGTTGAGGTCAGTGACTATTTCATCCGTGTCAATATCCTCGGAGGATCACTTTCAGATTTTTTTCGGAGGTAAGTGAAAATGTATGGTATTGTATTCCTCTTGCATCCAAATCCTTTGTAAGATTTCTATAATCAGCCACCGTGGTCTCAAGATTAGTGGTTGGAAGGTTGTTCACAGGATTGTGCTTGATGTAATTTTTAATGAAGATGGCAGTGCCACCATCTCTGTAGACCAATCTGTCCTTTCTGTATAGGCGGTAACCCCTTATTTTAGGGTTTTCTCTAAGGTTCTTAGATGAGATTCGCTGATTAATATAACATCTGGTTGATATCTGTTAGTGAAGTCTTGAAGATCCAGAATTTTGTCTTTTAGGCCATTTGCATTTCATGCAGTGATCTGCAAAGAGGCTGGAATAAGTTTGTTTCCACTCATCAATTAGCTCTGAGGATGACTTGTGTTTCACCGAGAAATCTTTTGGTGGAGGTTGCTTAAGGGTTTGACAACCTGAAGTCTTGTAGCATGTTGGCTAGAGAGGCTGTAATAACAGCTGTTAGGTTTGTAGATGGTGATTTGTGTGTACGGGCCACGTCAGCATAACTTCTTGTTTGCTTTTGGTTCACTCTATCTTTGAAGCTCTCTGACTGTGGACGCTGAGCCTCTGGCTGTGGTGTAGGGGCCTCTGGTGTTCTTGTACTAGAGGAAGAGGACTGTTTGGCTGATTTAATCCATCTATTTTTTGGGTGCTGAATGCATCTTTTGTAGTTGGCAGGATGGGGGGCCACCGCAGTTGGCACATTTAGCCGGGATTTTTTTGGCTTTGTGCAGATATTGGTTGGGTGGCTGTCCCTGCATTTCAAATATTTAAATTCCACTTTACATAATTTCTGGGCATGACCAAACTTTTGACACCTATGGCATTGCCCAGAAGATGCCCTTTTCGGAGTGGCTCTGGTGTGACAATGAGCCATTATATTGTTTTCAAGTTGTAGATATTTTTATATATGTTATGGATCTCTACAAGGACTAACGGCATGGGAAATTTGTTGGATCTGTACATTCTGCTGACCTTAACAGGATGTAGATCCTGCAAATTAAGATCAACAACTGTATTTTCAATATCAATATCTTCACAGACGCCACGGAGGACCACTTTTAAATTTTTCTCCGAGCTGAGCGAAAAGTATGGTATTGTATACCTCTATTGTCCATTTATTTTGTTAGTCGCCTGTAGTCTATCACCGTTGTAGGATATATCTTTATTCCTTTATCCACATTTTTGGCCTTACATACGCAATGTGTAGGTTGGACATTGTTGTTCTTAAAGCTGCCCATCTCTGTTTCTCTCGTAATATAATCGGAGGCACCTTTTCTCTTGGAGAAGTTGTGGAGTCCGAATCTTTATCGTATTGTTCCATTATGTTGTCTTTGAGTGGTTCATCTGTTGTTCTCCGCATTTTTACGTACGCGGACTTCTCGAAGATCAGAAATAGTGGGGTTTGCCAATTCTGACTGATCTTCCATAATCTCGGTATCAACGTCTGTGACTCTTGCCGGGGGAAACGTATCATAAAGTTTCACCTTTTCTGGCCAATTTTTGTTCAGCAGCTCGCCCAGTCTGATAAATTCCCGATATACTTTTTCAAACGTTGTCTCGTTTGGCTGCTGTTCCATATCTGTCAATGTGGATCTTAAAATAAAAAAATAAAAAAATTTTAAAAAACAGCTTACCGTGCAATTGTAGTCTCACCAGCACTGCTGCAGGACTCTGAACTGTTTCAGTAAGAGCATTGATTCAAATTGCATGATCTTCAAGACACATAATAAACGCAAACCAAAACTCCAAAAAAAAAAAAAAAAAATAGAATACTCGAAAACTCGGTCGATAATCTCATACTAAGGTATTAACTATTAACATTACTGATTTAACGGGTGAAGCAAAAGCTTTTCATATTCCCGGCTATCTTAATAGAGACTGTGAGTTGAGAAAGTTTATGAGCTAATTGCTCGCCCTGAGTGGGCTAGGAAATTAATCCTCAGTGTTGGGGTTGAGGATGGCTTTAGGTCTTTTGTGCTTAGACTAGTCCATTGCATCATAATCAGCAGCCAGTTGGATCAGTCTGTTAGGGTGCACAGTTGCTTTTGAGAAGAATTTGGTTGCTATAGTCTGCATGAAAGTATATATATATAGGGGACCGCCATGTCCCGGTGCAGTTGGACAGTTCGGATGAACCATGGGGCGCCCAGGATCATTCTGAGACATTTGTCCTGGATGCTTTGTAATTTGATAATATTCGAGTTTGAAGTATGACTCCAGGCCGGTGAGGCGTAGGTGAGTATTGGATGAACCATCAGTTTGTATATGAGAAGTTTGATTCTGGTGCTCAGCTTACTGTTTCTGTTTATTAGCGGGTAGAGCTGGGCTACGGCTTTTGATGTGTTGGCACAAAGATTGCTGATATGTGAACTGAAGGTCAGTTTTCTGTCTAGTATTACACCAAGATATTTGATCTCTGTTTTCCACGGAATTTTAGTGTTGAAAAGGAGAATATCTTCTTTAGGAAGCAGTAATCTTCTGGAAAATAGGACGGCTACGCTCTTCAGGGGATTCACTAGGAGTCGCCATTTGGCAAAATATTGTTCAATTCGCAGTAGGTTTTCTTGCATTTTCTTGATGGCTAGGTGAGGCTTTAAAGATCTGGCCAATAACGCTGTGTCATCAGCGTAAAGAGCTTTAATTGAAGATAATGGGTTGTGTGGTATATCATACAAGTATAAGGAGAATAGGATTGGTGCTAGTAAGAACCCTTGCGGAACTCCAGCCAAGATGTGTTTTTGTGTCGAGACCACTCCACACAGCCTTACTTGCATGCGCCTATCGTAGAGGTATGCTTTTATAAGTTGAATGATTCCGATTGGTACACCAGATGATATTACTTTGTGTAGCAAACCATAATGCCAAACTTTGTCAAATGCACTGGCTAAGTCAAGGAAAACAGCCCCAGTGCATTGACGCCAGTTAAAACCTGTGATGATGTGTTCCAACAATCTGTGTATTTGTTGCATGGTACTATGCAATTGTCGGAAGCCAAACTGCTCCTCAGGCAGGATATTTACTCGAAGTACTGAATCTTGAAGCCTAGAATTACCTTCTCGGCAATTTTGCCGAGATTAGAGATGAGGCTGATTGGTCTGTAATTCTGAGGCAAACTGGGATCTTTTACAGGTTTATGAATTGGTTTTATGTACGTCAGTTTCCAGTAGGAAGGGAAATATTTGTAGTGAAGGATGGAGTTGATTGTATTTGTTAGATGAACAACAGCTTTACGTGGTAGAATGTTTATAACTTTGTTGGAGACACCATCGGGTCCAGGAGCCTTTTTATTCTTGAATTTCTGAATAATAGCATATATTTCAGCAGGTGAGGTGGGTGCAATTTGAGTGGAATATGTGAGAGCTGAATTGAGCGAATATCTGACGTTACGGTGGATCTTGTATATATGACTAATATCGAGGTGGTCGTATGCAAGTTTGCATTGTTTTTCGAGATGATTTGCTATTGCTTCAGCTTTATCAGCATCAGTGTGGATGAGACCTGAATCTGTTTGAAGAGGGGGGAAGAGGTTTATTTCTGTTTTTAATCTTTCGGAAAGATTCCATACGGAGTGGTTGTCAGTGGAGATGGAGGTCAGTTTTTCTTCCCAGAGTCGAGTTCTATGAGCTGCGATTGCATCTCTCACTGCAGAATTGAACCTGTTCAAGATCCGCTTGTCTTGTGGCGCCCTGGTGTTGTGGTATCTTTTTCTAGCCTTATTTTTTTCTCTATTCAGATTCATAATATCTTCAGGCAAGTAGTTGGATTTGCAGGTAGTTGCAGGAGTGGTAGCTGCTGCACAGGCTGCTGTAATCTGTTCTGTTAGATTTTTAACAGCTGTTTCAATTTCCTGTTTTAATTTAATGATGGGAACAGAACCAATATATTTTGGAAGCACCTTGGAGAGCCTTTCCCAAGGAATGAATGAGTGAAGGGGGGGGAGATAATTTTTCAAGATTTCCTAATTTTAACCGTATTGGGTTATGATCTGATGTTAGATCATTAATTGTCATTAAATTGTATTGGAGTCTGATGTGCTTCATCTGCCACAATGGTAGGCTATCCAGTATCAAATAAGGCGTTCAAATCCGAGAATAATAATGATTTTTGTGGAGGGATGGTATGCAGCAAAGATTTTTAATTTGCCGACAGAACTCGTGAGAATCTCAATGCCGGTGACCTCAAGATTGGAGGGAGAAGGGATATTTATGGAGTGATGAGAGATGAAATTCTTGATGAAAATTGCCATGCCTCCACCTCTGTGGGTTGATCTATCAGTTCTGTACAATTGGTATCCACAAATTTTGGGATTGTCTGAAGGTCTTAGGTGCGTTTCATTTAGTAAAAGGACATCTGGCTGATGTCTTTGGACAAAATTTTGAAGTTCTAGTATCTTATTTCTCAACCCGTTCGCGTTCCACGCAATGATCTTTAGAGATTCTGGTTTTAATTTTTTAACGTTCATTAGTGAACGCTGAAATGATGACTTGGGTGTCTTTTAGAAATCTGTTAGTAGAACTTTGTGAAGGATTGGATCTGCTAAAATCTCACAGCATATTTGCCAAGGAAGCGGTAATGATAACGGTCAGATTAGGGTGTGATGCTGACTGTTCCAGGGATGTCTGTTTAGGGCGGGTTATATCCGCACCTAGACTGCTGTTTTTGAGTTGTTCTTTTGGGGGCCTCAGTTTTCAGTAGATGGGCTTCTGAGTCTTTGTTCTGAACTATAGGAGGCTGTGAAGTGGTCGCTGATGTAGGTGAGCTAAGAGAGGAAGAGAATGTTCCTTCTTCAGATTTTCTATTACGTGGATTATGTAAGCATCCTCTGTAGTTGGCAGTGTGAGGACCGACACAGTTGGCACATTTGGTCGGGGTAGATTTTGGCTTAGAGCATGTGTTCGTTGGGTGACCAACCCCACACTTTGAATTCGGCACTACGGATTTTCCGGGCATGCCCAAACTTTTGACATCTATGGCATTGCCCAGTTGAAGCTCTTTTTCTTAACGGTTCTACGGAGATTTTCAATCTACAGATGGTCGTCAAGTCATATATGTGTTTTTAGGTTTGACTGATCTCAATCAACACTAGTGGCATTGGAGTCTTGTCCCTCCTGATCATTCTGCTAACCTTTACTGATGGTAAATCATTCTGGTGCAAATCTGTATAGATTTCGTCTGTGGAAACATCCTCAGATATACCTCTGATCACTACCTTGAGATTTTTTTCCGAACCAAGAGAGAATGTATGATACTGAATTCCTCTGGTATTTAATTCGGATGTTAACTGACGATAGTCCATCACAGTCCTGGGGTGAATTTAAACACCGTCTGTGACATTCTTTGCATGGTGGTAAGAGATCTGTAAGTTGTTCATTGTAGTAGTTAGCGACATCCATTTATTCTTTTCACGCAGAATAATCGGGGGGATCTTTTCCCTTGAGGAGGTAGGAGAGTCTGGGACAGAGCTATGTTCTTTCATTACATCCACATTTGGTAGGTCAGAGGCCGCAGTTTTGCGTTTTTTGCGTGCGCGAACCTCCTGATAATCAATGTGGTCAGCAAGGGGATTATCCTCAGCAGTTGTTGCTATTTCGGTAGCGCTTCAAAAAGCTCTAAAAGTTGAGCTTCGTCTGTATCAACTTCTTGTATTTCGTGAACTACTACCTTTCCTGGCCATTATGTGTGAAGCAGATTTCCTATGTGCTTAAAAATTGCCAGCAGCTGCTTGAAATTAAGTTCCTCATACGATGCATCCATGGTTAGACCCAAGTTTTGTTCTGTACAGGACATGACTTTCCTTTTCCACAATAGTAATAATATACAGTTTCTAATGCAGTAAATGAAGCAATGAAATAATGGCGATACCGATGGCAGTAGGCCTAGAGTATCGCGCTTGTTTTGAAATAAGGTTGACATACCTACTTAGTTGATTATTTGGACCTTTTGAAAACGAAACCCGTTGACTACACCAGTAAAACTGTTTACTGCTAGTAAATATACTTCTTAAATTCCTTGAATCACATTTTATATCAAATGTCAGAATCACGGATCATATATATAAACACTTGGCAACCGTCATTTTTTTTTCATCCATTCATATACAGATCTCATACAAATGTTTCAATGGTCAGAACCTATATCTTTACTGTACGAATTGCCAAAAAAGGTGCACAAATAGAATTATTGAAAATAGGCCAACAAGCTTCACTTCGGCGAAATAAAATAATTCAAAAATAAGTGGATATGGAATACGACATTATTTATTAGCTGAATAAGAAACTCAAAGATAGAAATTTTGAATAATTTTACTTCGCCGAAGTGAAGGTATAATTCTGACCATTGAAACCTTAGTATGACATCTAGGTCTACCTACTCACTGATGAGACCTCAAAAAAGGTCGAAACCGGTCTGGGTAGTGACCTTCTCTCATAATGTAGAACAGTAATACATCTCCTAGGAGCTGTGTTTTACATTATAGGAAAATACTAAGAACAGTGTTCGGAGCTTACCCCACGTTTACTACGAGTCGCCCTGCATTGCACTACCAAGTGTTGGCTTACGCTTAGACTCGCCGATCTCTTTATAGTTTTCTATATTTGGCATGAAACTCTTAGATTATATTTCCTATCTTTGAGTTTCTTATTCGGCTAAGAAATAATGTGGTATTCAATATCCACTTATTTTTGAATAATAGACATAATTTTCCATGTTGTTATACATATTCAATTTTCGATTATTTTGATATCGTTTCGTGTTGAATGATTGATAAAATTTACTACAATCGCGACATTCGTGTGATTTTACTTCTGATTGTACCCTAGCTCTTCCTTCTAGTTTGAAGTAGTTGTCCATAATCTTGCATTGACTATACAACAGTACTGTTTTTGAAATAAAGTAATATCTGATGGTTTTCCGGGTCTTTCCACGGTGAATGAGCATACAACACGGTTATTTTTTTTTTTTTGATGGGTGCTGATGGAATCCACAGCCTTAACTATGCTGCCTTTTTTGTAATTTCGTTATTTTGACTAATTTCTCAGTCACTTCCATTGGTGTAATCTTCATCTTGAGAGCTACAGACATTCGGTAACCATAAACGCTAATAAACATGGGTTTATTAGCGTTTATGGTTACCACAACTCTATGGACCCCCGAAATCCCAACCATATCTCACAGAATAAGCAATCCTTCTTATTGTGAGTACTATGCAACGTAGACATATAATGTAATATTATCGTGAAACAGGCCGTTTTTGGCCTATCTAACTTTTTGAGAATGAGAGGCGGCATAATATCCACCGATAACCAATCAGAAACGGCTGTCTCAAGACTATCACAAATTATACACGGCATCCGGTGTTAAAACGCCGGATGCCATGTATAATTTGTGTCAAGTGCCTGTGTAGAAGCCTGTGTAGCTCAGTGGATGTGGCGTTTGCACACCACGGCGCAAAATTTCGAATCTAGTCGTCGACTAGAGGAAATTTTTCTAAGCCTTTTTTTTCGAACGGTTCCCGAATTAGTCGAATTCTGGTACGGGCAACAGGGTTATTTCTCCAGGAAACTTGGGTTTTTCGTCCCGTAAACTCAAGAAAATCGACCGTAGAACCCACATTATTTCACACATTAAATATATTGTGTTAGACAGCACGAGATGGCGGCACTTGTTGAGCCGTCCCTCTTCACTGCGTGCTGCTTAATTAGTGATAGCCTTGGGCCAGCTATCTCTGATTGGCTGCCAGTGGAGATTGAACTGCCCACTCAGTTTCCAAAACGTTAGATAGGCTAAATGGCCTTGCTTACTCCCTAAAAAGGTGTTAGCTGATACTTGTTAAGTGCCGCCGGCTCGTGGTCCCTATATCCAACACTATATTTTTCTTGTCTGTAATATTGTCCGTTCTGCAGTCAATTTTCTTGAGTTTACTGCACGAAAAACCCCAGTTTCCGGAAGAAAAAAACATATTGTCCATGGCAGTCTACCTATTAAATTGGCTGAAAAAAATTAGAAAAAATTGCTCTAGTCGGCGATTAGAAATTAATTTAGGTGGCCATTCTTTGGGCGCCTAACGCTGTGGGTGTAACTTTCACTGAACTACACAGTCTTTCGATGTAACATGCTGCCTTTATTTAAAGAAGACCTGAGCCCATTTTAATCATCATGCGAGGAATCTTTTAATAAAGGCCATATCTGTCATGGAGAAGGCCACATGAGTGGAAGTGACATCAATAGCAGGCACATATTGTCACTATCTCTCCATGGCCAGTACATGGGAATTTTCAGTAAGTGAATATGAGAAAATAAGATGAAATTCATGCTTAGATGTGCAGAAGAAAAGAATTATTAGTTTTGTTTTCATACAACATGATGGGCTTTTTCAAGTTTTTTCAGCTGGTTTTCCGAAGTTAACCGATATTTACTTAAGTAAGTAGGCTTTTTCTTACACAAGCATACTGCAATGAAAATTCCCACCATATATATATATATATATATATATTAATTGACAAGAGATGGCGGTATTTGAATGAAAAATATTCGTTATCATCGGTAGAACTGTTACACTTATATCTGTATATAAAAAAGTAGAAGCCTTTAGAGTTTCATTTTCAACAATCCATCCATCTGGTTCATTCGAGATCAGCAGACGCTGTGTGGTCATTCAAATGCTTAGTGATGTACCACACTATATTCGCCATGTGGTCTTGTTGTATGCTTTTCTGGAGGCTTCAACACTCTGAAGATCAGTGACTCGAGACATACCTTCCATCCATCTCATTCATAGTCTACCCATTCCTCTTTTCCTAGGAACTTTACCTTCTACTACAGTTCTGAGAAGTCCTCCTTCCATCATTTTAACGTGTCGAAAGTATTTCAACTTTCTTCTGTTAATATCTTTAAGGAACCTTAAAGTTTTGCCATTTGTTTCCAGCACCCATCCATTTGTCTAACTTTCAGAATATGATATCCTTAATAGCCTTCTATAACACCACATCCTCAAAGCAACTATCATTTTCCTATCAGACTTCTGTATGTTTCAAGTCTCAGATCCATAAGTTGTTGTTGGGAAAACAGCTGCATCCAAAATCCTAAACTTTGTTCCTGTGGAGATAAATCCATCCTTCCAGATTTTAGAGCAAGTCTTTAACTGATGTTTTATCCATTCCTAATCTTCTGAAGTCTTCAATACAGCAATTCTTCACATTCATAATGGTTCCCAGGTACTCAAATTTGTTGACTTCCTCAATTCTTTCTTCATTATGGCACATTTGTTTCTCATGAGCTTCCCGTCTGTATTTCCTGTGAGAACCATAATCTTTGTTTCCTGGGATTAAGCAGAGGTCCTCCTATTCTTGCTGATTTCATTAACTTTGTCAAGAATTTGTTTAGTTCTACATTGTCATTACAGAGGACTACTGTATCATCAGCATACCTCAGATTACTGATCGATATACCACCTATCCTAATTCCTGTCTTGTGCTTATCCAATGCCACACCCATGATATCCTCAACATAGATACTAAACAAGTGAAAAGAAATTAAACTCTTGCCTAACTCCCTTTCCAACCTGAGGCAAATCAATTAATCCAACATCTGTTGTTCCATTCCTGTCTTTGATGACATTAAATTTGGGCTTAAAATTGTAATTTAGGTCACGAACTAAACGAAACATCCTTTTCTAATTATGTCTCCTCATCTGGAACTTTCTCTCTCTGTCTTCACATTTATTCGTACAAAACTTTTCCTTGTCATGCTTGAAATCTCTGACTTCTCTGTGTAATCGATTATATTCTTCAGTCCCTCTGCCTCTTTGTTTTTCCAACGGCCTTTTTTCGATTAGATTCCACGTTGAATCCATCTGTTTCTTGATGTTTTCAATAAAGATGTGTGTTAAAGATACCAAGCTATTTTAAACCTGGTTTTACTCCATATCCCAAGTAAGCAAACAGACAAGTAAGTCAAGTTTGCGCCTGCATGTAATGCAAGTCTAGC
Source organism: Typopeltis vanoorti (assembly GCF_054136105.1). NCBI lineage: Eukaryota > Metazoa > Arthropoda > Arachnida > Uropygi > Thelyphonidae > Typopeltis > Typopeltis vanoorti. The sequence continues at coordinate 97,613,887 of NC_143561.1, read as the reverse complement.
TGACCCTGCAGGTAGTGCAAGACCAAGGTAACTCATGGTAAAAGTAGAATAAGCTCTGATCACTAATCTTAATATTTACCCATAATGCAAAGCACATCTCCTGGAGGAGATGTATGATGCTTTGTATTAAAGGCAAGGGGCCACTACCCAGACCGGTTTCGACCTTTATTGAGGGGTATTTAAGTAAAGACCTCTCTAAAAATTAGGACGATCCCTAGACCACTCAATAGTATCCGAAAGACCGTCGAACTCAGCGTTCCACTCAGTGACAGACTCACTCCGTCACCGAGAAGAACTCCTCAGCGTTGGCTCTACCCAGTGGCAGGCTCACCCCACCACCAGCCAGAGCCATAATCTCAGCGGTGGTCCTACTCAGAGAGAGGCAAAAACCTATCCCCAAGCAGAGCCTCTCAAGGCCAGCCCCCACGTTTCATCTGTGGGAGCCAGGCTAGAAATATCAAGATTTTAGTAATACAGAGCTTATAAGTATTTTATCAGAACAAGTTACCATATGGTGTTTTAACCTTGTTAAATAAAAATCTCAGGAGAAGATATAAATGTAGAAAGTATTTTATCTTGGGTATTATAAATGTTAAAGATACCAATCTATTTTAAACCTGGTTTTACTCCATAAATTAACATTTATAATACCCAAAGTAAAATACTTTCTACATTCATCATCATACGTATCAAGGATTTAGGCCTAGCATGGCCTGTTCCGACCTTAGAAGTCATCGTTGAATCGTTTAAGAGGACGTGCTGGTTTTCTTTTTCCTAATGGCTTGTACTTTAAGGCTTGTTTTGGTAATCTTTCTGTTTTCATTCTTTGAACGTGTTCCATCCATTTATGTTTATATTTTTTAATTTTTTCTATTACTGGTTCTTGGTTTAATTCTTTCATAATATCTTCGTTTCTTTTGTGATCAAATAGGATATACTTTGCAGTTTCATTTTAAACCTACATTTCATGTAGGTTTAAAAGTTAGGAAGAATAAAACATTTTTTCCCATTTAACCCATTAATTAAAATATATATTAAAAAACAACTAATTTAGTATACAATATAGACATTTATTTTATTGCTTTTAAATAAAATAAATAAAATTGATTTTATTATTACCCAAGACCCCATTGGAGTCAAAGATTCATCTAGATCTTTGATTTTATTATTTTATTTTTTGATATTGTTATTTTTGGATTTTACTATTTTATTGTTTCACTCACTGTAAGGCTTCTCGCTGATCCCAGGGAATTCAACCAATTGTGAATTTCCAAATTAAAAACCAGAAATTTTGTGACTAATACGCAGTCAAATGTTAAATCGAAAAATATTGCGTTAAAATAAATTTAGATTATAAATATTGCGAAATATTTATGATAGAAGTCATTCATACGAATACAGTTGTGAGGGGGGGGGGAAGAAAAGTTAATTGTGTTAATCTGAATTTGCTTTGAGAACGTGGGAATAGCATTAGATATTATATACGTTATTACCAACAGTTGGAGACGCCATCTGAATGCTAGAAAGCGGATGTCCTGAAGCGATATACAAATTTTATGTGCTATGCAGAAGATCCAGTTTACCTTCTGAAGTCAGCTTGTCACGCCATTAGATTCTATGGAATTTTTGTGCGGGAAGATGCGAGCAGACGATAGATGCCATGATTTTTTACGAGATAAATGCAACCCAAAAGCCTTTGTTAATTATGATAATACACATCGCTTCACAGAACCTGTAAAGCAATCCATGTAGCTCCACATGACAACTGAAAATGGTAGTGTAACGATGTAGAGTTTCTTCACACGCCATTATAGTGTATGGAATTCCAATTTTTTTTTTTTTATGTGGGTGCTGAGAGACTGTGGGTGTTCTACATTTGTGACATTTGGCTCTATCGTCTTGCATCATTTAATGCCGCAACAGGACACGGCCTGACTGTCCTGTTGATCAATGGAGCTTTAAAGAATCAGTGAGGCACAATACTACCAAAAAGGTTTACCAAAAAAAGTTAGCCGAAAGTTTTTCACGATGTTTTTAACATTTATGCAGTTATTATAGCAAAATGCAGGACAATGTATCATTAACTTCTGTCGATTAAACAAAATAGATTAATTAAGACATTTTGTTTGTAAATATACGGGTATGCATTGATTTTTGATAGGAGAGTACCTCAAGCAAGCAAACACATCCACTCACACACGCATACCCAAGCTTGTATAACTGTTCTATTCCCTCAGCCATACGGCTGGTGGGGATGGCTATATGCTACCGTGAAAATTCTAAGTGACCGACGGATATTCTCAAAATCTCATTTTAAAGATTTTGAACTTATTATTGAGTGCCCATCTTGCTGCAGCCGCGATTTTGAAAACAGCAGAGCTGACTGGTTTCTCAAAAGGTTTAATCAGCGGGAAAATAACCCACTTTGCTTGCCTAACTGTGGTTCTAAGACAGTCTTCAGTAGCGAGATCGCCGGCTTCTGAGTACGCTTGTACGGACTAACAGAATTTTCTGCGTGCAGCACTTGACCGGAGCATTTAAAGAAGGCTGTTCCCGACCCATATCTCACCGAACTTTGCGCAGGGAATTGAGGATCAGTACTGAAGGTCCAACAGAATAGATTTTCCTTACTTAAATTTAGTATACTCATTCAGGCACTGAACTAGTCAATTAAACCACAAAAAAATATAATTTTACACTGAGCTGGGTTAAAAAAAAAAAGAATTAAAATGAATTTGTTTCTGGAACACGCACGTCATTTTTACGAACGTACCTTGAACTTCGGCAAGGTATAGTTTAACCCTGAAAGGCGGTGTTTTATGAGATAAAAGGTGAAGTCAGAAAAAAAAAAAAAAAACTGACCGCACCTTTCAACTGGTTGTTCTCGTCTAGGACGCGATCAACTTTCATCCGGGCTCTTCATTTGAAAGCGAGTATCATGAGAAGTGGAAGGGTTTTTCATCATGCAAATAGACAAACCAGCCTCGCGAACAAACAGACACATATTTATAGACATAATTTTTTACTAGTTTGCAAGAAAGACCGGGAAAACATCTCGTTCCATAATTATTATTATTCGTATTACAGTAATAGGTGACGAAAAAGTTCGGTGTTATGAAAAACCGCACTGTTTAAAACATTATTATAATATATTATAGTATATATATATTATATATAGTGTGACGCGTTCCATGCAATTACGGTATTGGTGGTGGTGGGAAAGGATAATGACTACGCATCATTTGTTTACTGCAAGCACACCAGAAATATTAATTAATGTGCACAGAAAATTTAAAAGAAGTTAAAATGAAACCATGAAATAGTAAAGATTTTTATTGTCAACTGAACACGAGCTTTTATTTGCAAAAATTGCTTTGAAAGTATGTACTTTGAACAAGTTTTTACTTCATTTTCTCTGCATGCTCCTCTTTGTAACCATCGAAAGCCTTTTGCGATGCTTGCCATACTTTAACGCTTCGTGCAATATTAGGATCGATGTTTATAAAGAAATCAGAAGTATTTAGAAAAAAAGTCAAAAGCTCATTTAACGAGAATTCTTTTGTGGGCGCTTCAGAGACAATTTCGTCTAATTTATCCTTCACCTACTTCATATTTAGTTCTAGTGTCAGCCATTTACGTTTGTTAGTTCCACAAGGTTTGTTGCAATTCCTCTTCCCTCATAAGTGCGTCCAGAAGGTTACTTGTATGGAATTAAAAAAAAAAAAAAAAACATTTCGTCGAGAGACCGCCATTTTGCTGCACCAAAGTTGAAATAATGCTAAGGGCGTTACTGCGAATGTTAAATCACTACAGTGTTAATTCAGTTACAGTACCGAACTACTCTCCGAATTTAATTATAAAAAAAATCAAAATCAATTTTCAAATTGTTAAAAGTTATAAATCGTGCTATAGCGAAACCTGCGTTGTTCAAACACGATGCAAGGTATTGCTGTTTTCCTTACAGAGTAGTATAGTACGCTCACACTTTAGAGAGCTGTCATTGGCTCGGTGCCAAGAAGAGTCAATTCATGTTGAAGGGGAGAAAGAAATAGGGCGATGTACGAATTGGTCACCAACACGCGAAATCACGTGCTTTATACGTACAATTTGCCAACGATGCAAGGTATTGCTGTTTTCCTTACAGAGTAGTATAGTACGCTCACACTTTAGAGAGCTGTCATTGGCTCGGTGCCAAGAAGAGTCAATTCATGTTGAAGGGGAGAAAGAAATAGGGCGATGTACGAATTGGTCACCAACACGCGAAATCACGTGCTTTATACGTACAATTTGCCAACTGCTATACAAGCAAAATAATTACCACTTTAAAAACTACAATGATCATAAAAGAGAAGTTAATTTTCCGACTTGTGATAATAAACACTCATTCCACAATACGGATTGCTTACCCTATTATCGGAATGGATTCTCCATGTGCAGAAGTGTCTAAGGGTCTCGTATCTGTGGGCGTACTATAGTATGCAGCTCAAAGTAGATTCCTGCACATAGACACACGCACGAACGGCATTCTGATGTGAAAATTGAGGAAAATGAAGGAAAACACCTCGGTAGAATATCACCCAACTTGAATGGCAGGTGAATTCGGCGGATATCCACCAATTCACTGCCATGGGATGTGCTGTGAGATGCTGACACACACAAGCACACAACGATGCACAATGGATACAAGCCAAATGGAAATAGGATTTATAACTCAATGTTATATAGGTATAATTAATTATATTTTATTAATTAAAATAAAAATAAATAAAAAGCGATATTAAAATATCACTAGATTGCTATCAGGTCCTTATTAATTTCTGTATACTTTTCAGATAAAAACGCAAATTTCTGAATTTATTCTAACAAAGATATTCAAAGAGATTTTGAATCCAGTGGGGGACAACAATAGAATGAAAGAATGATTGCGAGGTTTGTTTAAACAAATGTTTATTGTCAGTCTGTAGTTTACTTTATTATTTGAAACAATGCCACAGTGTCATTTCTTTGACTTCTTCTATATTGCATAGAAGTGTTTTATTCAGCTCTCCTAAAGTATATAATTTTCAAGCGATTATTACGAATATTTTATGTAGGGATAGTGCCATCTGCTCCCAGAATAATTTAGTATGGGAGCCTTGTTGACGATTTTTAGATGTAAGTATTTGAAAGACTACTTGGTTTTTAAGTGCTGTATAAAGTAACGAAATATTTATTTTTTCTCATGTGCAATCTTAGCCATGAAACATGGTTCAAGAGTATTGTGTGAATTTATTTAACCCACGCCTGAAAATTATTTCTTTATTAATCTTCCTTAACAAATGAAGAGTAAATTTTGATTTGTTTACCTCTGAAAGAACCAGCTAAAGTTAACTGTTTAATTAATATGAATGCGTTATCGGCTATGCAAATTAGCAGTTGCGCATTGCTTCCTTCACCGGATTATATCAATATATGAAAAGCTGACTGTGCCATTGGACAGTTGCGAATCAACCCCTCCCCCAACTCACATAACTGGAAAGTAAAGCTCACATTATACGATATTTAAAATTTACAATTATGATGCACATTAAATTACTCTCATTTTGCATTTCTCGAAGAACTTTTTCTTACAATGACTCACAATCGCCATTTCTACATAAAAGCTTCTCCTTTTCTGTTTTTTCGTTTATATAACGCAGACATAATTTACCAGCTATCGGATTTCTCCTTAATTTCAAATCCAGTTTCAAAATACACACAGAATCTCTAATCACTTACTCTTTTGTTCAGTGCAATCGGCACTTAGTCTGAAAAAAAAAATAATAAATAAGATGTTGATCTAAAATACGACTGATATTATTACACGAACATAATATTACGATTTTCATTTTTCATATAGGCATTATTTGCCAAGGATGTGGATCACCATCAGAAATTGAAAACTCAGACGAAGGTATAGAAGAACATCCTTATCACACCCTGAAAGCACAAAATGGGGAACACCAAAAAGACGAATCTAAAGAGCACGATTTAATGAAATCGAAAAAACTAGCGTCAGTACACAAGGACTCATGTGAGGAAGAAGGCAATTTGGGAAATTCTACTGATGCTATTTTCTTAGAAAGCAAAGATCAAAGCGGCGATGAGATGGCATCGACTGCTCTCGACTCACGTCGCAAGCCTTCATATGAAGAAGAAAATTTGGGAAATTCTGCTGATGCTATTTTGTTAGAAAGCAAAGGTGATGGTGGCGACGAGATGGGATCGACTGCTCTCGACTCACGTCGCAAGTCCTCATATGAAGAAGAGAATTTGGGAAATTCTACTGATGCTATTTTGTTAGAAAGCAAAGATCAAAGCGGCGATGAGATGGGATCGACTGCTCTCGACTCACGTCGCAAGCCCTCATATGAAGAAGACAATTTGGGAAATTCTGCTGATGCTATTTTGTTAGAAAGCAAAGGTGAAGCTGGCGACGAGATGGGATCGACTGCTCTCGACTCACGTCGCAAGTCCTCATATGAAGAAGACAATTTGGGAAATTCTGCTGATGCTATTTTGTTAGAAAGCAAAGGTGATGGTGGCGACGAGATGGGATCGACTGCTCTCGACTCGCGTCGCAAGCCCTCATATGAAGAAGAGAATTTGGGAAATTCTGCTGATGCTATTTTGTTAGAAAGCAAAGATCAAAGCGGCGATGAGATGGGATCGACTGCTCTCGACTCACGTCGCAAGCCCTCATATGAAGAAGAGAATTTGGGAAATTCTGCTGATGCTATTTTGTTAGAAAGCAAAGGTGAAGGTGGCGACGAGATGGGATCGACTGCTCTCGACTCACGTCGCAAGTCCTCATATGAAGAAGAGAATTTGGGAAATTCTACTGATGCTATTTTGTTAGAAAGCAAAGATCAAAGCGGCGATGAGATGGGATCGACTGCTCTCGACTCACGTCGCAAGCCCTCATATGAAGAAGAGAATTTGGGAAATTCTGCTGATGCTATTTTGTTAGAAAGCAAAGGTGAAGGTGGCGACGAGATGGGATCGACTGCTCTCGACTCACGTCGCAAGTCCTCATATGAAGAAGAGAATTTGGGAAATTCTACTGATGCTATTTTGTTAGAAAGCAAAGATCAAAGCGGCGATGAGATGGGATCGACTGCTCTCGACTCACGTCGCAAGCCCTCATATGAAGAAGAGAATTTGGGAAATTCTGCTGATGCTATTTTGTTAGAAAGCAAAGATCAAAGCGGCGATGAGATGGGATCGACTGCTCTCGACTCACGTCGCAAGCCCTCATATGAAGAAGAGAATTTGGGAAATTCTGCTGATGCTATTTTGTTAGAAAGCAAAGATGAAGGTGGCGACGAGATGGGATCGACTGCTCTCGACTCACGTCGCAAGTCCTCATATGAAGAAGAGAATTTGGGAAATTCTACTGATGCTATTTTGTTAGAAAGCAAAGATCAAAGCGGCGATGAGATGGGATCGACTGCTCTCGACTCACGTCGCAAGCCCTCATATGAAGAAGAGAATTTGGGAAATTCTGCTGATGCTATTTTGTTAGAAAGCAAAGATCAAAGCGGCGATTAGATGGGATCTACTGCTCTCGACTCACGTCGCAAGCCCTCATATGAAGAAGACAATTTGGGAAATTCTGCTGATGCTATTTTGTTAGAAAGCAAAGGTGAAGGTGGCGACGAGATGGGATCGACTGCTCTCGACTCACGTCGCAAGTCCTCATATGAAGAAGAGAATTTGGGAAATTCTACTGATGCTATTTTGTTAGAAAGCAAAGATCAAAGCGGCGATGAGATGGGATCGACTGCTCTCGACTCACGTCGCAAGCCCTCATATGAAGGAGAGAATTTGGGAAATTCTGCTGATGCTATTTTGTTAGAAAGCAAAGATGAAGGTGGCGACGAGATGGGATTGACTGCTCTCGACTCACGTCGCAAGTCCTCATATGAAGAAGAGAATTTGGGAAATTCTACTGATGCTATTTTGTTAGAAAGCAAAGATCAAAGCGGCGATGAGATGGGATCGACTGCTCTCGACTCACGTCGCAAGCCCTCATATGAAGAAGAGAATTTGGGAAATTCTGCTGATGCTATTTTGTTAGAAAGCAAAGGTGAAGGTGGCGACGAGATGGGATCGACTACTCTCGACTCACGTCGCAAGTCCTCATATGAAGATGAGAATTTGGGAAATTCTACTGATGCTATTTTGTTAGAAAGCAAAGATCAAAGCGGCGATGAGATGGGATCGACTGCTCTCGACTCACGTCGCAAGCCCTCATATGAAGAAGAGAATTTGGGAAATTCTGCTGATGCTATTTTGTTAGAAAGCAAAGATCAAAGCGGCGATGAGATGGGATCGACTGCTCTCGACTCACGTCGCAAGCCCTCATATGAAGAAGAGAATTTGGGAAATTCTGCTGATGCTATTTTGTTAGAAAGAAAAGGTGAAGGTGGCGACGAGATGGGATCGACTGCTCTCGACTCGCGTCGCAAGCTCTCATATGAAGAAGAGAATTTGGGAAATTCTGCTGATGCTATTTTGTTAGAAAGCAAAGATCAAAGCGGCGATGAGATGGGATCGACTGCTCTCGACTCACGTCGCAAGCCCTCATATGAAGAAGACAATTTGGGAAATTCTGCTGATGCTATTTTGTTAGAAAGCAAAGGTGAAGGTGGCGACGAGATGGGATCGACTGCTCTCGACTCACGTCGCAAGTCCTCATATGAAGAAGAGAATTTGGGAAATTCTACTGATGCTATTTTGTTAGAAAGCAAAGATCAAAGCGGCGATGAGATGGGATCGACTGCTCTCGACTCACGTCGCAAGCCCTCATATGAAGAAGAGAATTTGGGAAATTCTGCTGATGCTATTTTGTTAGAAAGCAAAGATCAAAGCGGCGATGAGATGGGATCGACTGCTCTCGACTCACGTCGCAAGCCCTCATATGAAGAAGAGAATTTGGGAAATTCTGCTGATGCTATTTTGTTAGAAAGCAAAGGTGAAGGTGGCGACGAGATGGGATCGACTGCTCTCGACTCACGTCGCAAGTCCTCATATGAAGAAGAGAATTTGGGAAATTCTGCTGATGCTATTTTGCTAGAAAGCAAAGATCAAAGCGGCGATGAGATGGGATCGACTGCTCTCGACTCACGTCGCAAGCCCTCATATGAAGAAGAGAATTTGGGAAATTCTGCTGATGCTATTTTGTTAGAAAGCAAAAATCAAAGCGGCGATGAGATGGGATCGACTGCTCTCGACTCACGTCGCAAGCCCTCATATGAAGAAGAGAATTTGGGAAATTCTGCTGATGCTATTTTGTTAGAAAGCAAAGATCAAAGCGGCGATGAGATGGGATCGACTGCTCTCGACTCACGTCGCAAGCCCTCATATGAAGAAGAGAATTTGGGAAATTCTGCTGATGCTATTTTGTTAGAAAGCAAAGATCAAAGCGGCGATGAGATGGGATCGGCTGCTCTCGACTCACGTCGCAAGCCCTCATATGAAGAAGAGAATTTGGGAAATTCTGCTGATGCTATTTTGTTAGAAAGCAAAGATCAAAGCGGCGATGAGATGGGATCGACTGCTCTCGACTCACGTCCCAAGCCCTCATATGAAGAAGAGAATTTGGGAAATTCTGCTGATGCTATTTTGTTAGAAAGCAAAGGTGAAGGTGGCGACGAGATGGGATCGACTGCTCTCGACTCACGTCGCAAGCCCTCATATGAAGAAGAGAATTTGGGAAATTCTACTGATGCTATTTTGTTAGAAAGCAAAGATCAAAGCGGCGATGAGATGGGATCGACTGCTCTCGACTCACGTCGCAAGCCCTCATATGAAGAAGACAATTTGGGAAATTCTGCTGATGCTATTTTGTTAGAAAGCAAAGGTGAAGGTGGCGACGAGATGGGATCGACTGCTCTCGACTCACGTCGCAAGTCCTCATATGAAGAAGAGAATTTGGGAAATTCTACTGATGCTATTTTGTTAGAAAGCAAAGATCAAAGCGGCGATGAGATGGGATCGACTGCTCTCGACTCACGTCGCAAGCCCTCATATGAAGAAGAGAATTTGGGAAATTCTGCTGATGCTATTTTGTTAGAAAGCAAAGATCAAAGCGGCGATGAGATGGGATCGACTGCTCTCGACTCACGTCGCAAGCCCTCATATGAAGAAGAGAATTTGGGAAATTCTGCTGATGCTATTTTGTTAGAAAGCAAAGGTGAAGGTGGCGACGAGATGGGATCGACTGCTCTCGACTCACGTCGCAAGTCCTCATATGAAGAAGAGAATTTGGGAAATTCTGCTGATGCTATTTTGCTAGAAAGCAAAGATCAAAGCGGCGATGAGATGGGATCGACTGCTCTCGACTCACGTCGCAAGCCCTCATATGAAGAAGAGAATTTGGGAAATTCTGCTGATGCTATTTTGTTAGAAAGCAAAAATCAAAGCGGCGATGAGATGGGATCGACTGCTCTCGACTCACGTCGCAAGCCCTCATATGAAGAAGAGAATTTGGGAAATTCTGCTGATGCTATTTTGTTAGAAAGCAAAGATCAAAGCGGCGATGAGATGGGATCGACTGCTCTCGACTCACGTCGCAAGCCCTCATATGAAGAAGAGAATTTGGGAAATTCTGCTGATGCTATTTTGTTAGAAAGCAAAGATCAAAGCGGCGATGAGATGGGATCGGCTGCTCTCGACTCACGTCGCAAGCCCTCATATGAAGAAGAGAATTTGGGAAATTCTGCTGATGCTATTTTGTTAGAAAGCAAAGATCAAAGCGGCGATGAGATGGGATCGACTGCTCTCGACTCACGTCCCAAGCCCTCATATGAAGAAGAGAATTTGGGAAATTCTGCTGATGCTATTTTGTTAGAAAGCAAAGGTGAAGGTGGCGACGAGATGGGATCGACTGCTCTCGACTCACGTCGCAAGCCCTCATATGAAGAAGAGAATTTGGGAAATTCTACTGATGCTATTTTGTTAGAAAGCAAAGATCAAAGCGGCGATGAGATGGGATCGACTGCTCTCGACTCACGTCGCAAGCCCTCATATGAAGAAGACAATTTGGGAAATTCTGCTGATGCTATTTTGTTAGAAAGCAAAGGTGAAGGTGGCGACGAGATGGGATCGACTGCTCTCGACTCACGTCGCAAGTCCTCATATGAAGAAGACAATTTGGGAAATTCTACTGATGCTATTTTGTTAGAAAGCAAAGATCAAAGCGGCGATGAGATGGAATCAACTACTCTCGACTCACGTCGCAAGTGCTCATATGAAGAAGACTATTTTGGACATTCTCCTGATTTTCTTTTATTAGAAAGCAAAGGTGAAGGTGGCGACGAGATGGGATCGACTACTCTTGACTCACGTTACAAGGGCTCTTATGAAGATGACTTCTTTGAACATCCTCCTGGTGTTCTTTTGTTAGATAGAAAAGGACAATGTGGAGATAAGATGAGATTGACAACTCTCGAACCAGTTATTAATGTGGACCATTCTACCGAAATTGCTCATCTCCTGATTCTTTTGTTAATCATAATATTATTATTATGTTTCCTTTTTAATTTTTTCTCTTCTTATTATTTTAAGTTTCTTCTTATTTTTATCGCATTGGTTTAATTCGTCTATTGGGTTATTTTCCCCCTAAATTAATGTTACATACAAGTCATTTTAGCGCTGCATTTGTTTTATTTATTTATTATTATTTAGTTTTCATTCGTTTATTTTTGTTCTTCTTCTTATTATTTATTTTTGTTTGTTATCATTATGAGTATTCGTTTCTGATTAATATTATTATTCAAAATTATATTTGTAAACAATTCGGACTAATAAAAAAAAAAAAAAATGTTATTTTTATTTTTATATATATCGCACATAGGCTGGCAAAGATTAGAGGGAATTTTACTGATATCATGTTAATATTCTAACTCGAAAATGTTTAATAGAATGTTCCTTTCTTTCTTTCTTGAAAATTCTCAATATTATATTCTGTGATTTCTTAAAGAATAGCATGATTGTCCTCCCTTCATATCTACTCCTGTCTTCTCCGTCACTGTCGTGCTTCAACGACGATTTCTTTTCCAAGACAAGTACTTAAACATACGAATTTACTTTTATGGATTAGCAACTTTGTTCCTTATTATTATGAACTATGGTTTGGGTTATATATCGTAAAACAAAGAAAAGAAATCATTATTGAAACATAACTCAGTTTCAGGCTCTAGTGAACATTTTAGCATACTTAATTTACATTGTCCCACATTCCCTTTTTCAGGATAATAATCTACGCTCATAGTAAGACTCGTGATGGGCAATCATCACCTTCTCTTCAAGAGCAGTAAATTGTCATTCTGAATATTGTTCCTTTCATCATGATATCATTAATTTCAATTTTAATCGCGTCTGGTGGCGATCTCTGTTTAATTCCAGGTAGTTTATGCGCTAATTAAGGCTAGTGAATAATGAAAATGATAATAATAACTGCCAGTATCCAGAAAATTAATTAGATTACACCATAGATATTTCAGACCTCTTGTTAAGAACATACTGTAATTTCTCATGGCTTATTTAATGTACTCTTAAAAGTAACAAATTATTGAAAGTTTCTGAAAAGAAATTAGTAGAGGCAGATATTTATCCATTTCATTATACTGTATATAAAGATCAACAACCTACATATGTACCAGTATATATTCTAAGCAAATATTCCAGATGTCAAAATCAAACAGTAAAACGTATTTTTATCGCTGGTGTCGCTCCCCGACTATGTGACGGAAATTAAAAAAACATTAGAAGTGTTACATTCATAATATAATAATTATATTATATTTATAATATAATTATTATATTATAAATTAAATTGTGTTTTCTTTTTGGTAACATGATTTATTTTTAATAACTACAAATGCTGATTACTTGAACTCATTGGCTAGGTATTAGTAAATCAAGTTTGTTTAACATAGCGAATATCTGGTTTAAAATAGAAATCAATTATTTAATTTTTATCGATGTGTCACATTCCTTTCTAATAACAATCAAATTCCGAAATTAAAATAATGCAATCTTAGTTCTCAATATTTTGGCTTAGTAGAATTTCTCTTTCCTCATACCGACGCGTTTGCTTAAAGTATAAACAGATTTGTTATGTAAGTTTGAATTATTAGAACAAAGAAGCTGTTGTAGAAAGTTTTTTACCTTGGGCATATACCATGTTAAAGATACCAAGTAACTTTATAATCTAGGTTTAAATCCTTTTTTTCCCAAGTAAAGTAACATTACTTGTCTGTTTGCTTACTTGGGAAAAAGGGTTGAAACCTAGCTTATAAAATTGCTTGGTATCTTTAACAAAGAAGCTGTTGGTTCATTTAGCAACCACCCACATCTGCCGTGAAATGTGGGTTATAAATTTATATAAGTAACCGTCCTTTTACAAATGATTAATTAAGTGTATTGTCAAAAGGTTCAGATTTTGCAGTAGCACCCTTGTCATCTGCCTCATTTAGATTTTATGGAAGGTGTAGAAAAAGCAGGACCGCATTTACCATTAGCATTTGCTCCTCACAAAGAACAATAAAAAAAAAAAAAACAGCGTAGTTATAGTGGCAAAATAAAATACTTATTTTTAAATATTAAATTCATAATATAAAAACTAGAGGCCGCTGAAAAATTTGTGAGGCTTCGCGCTTCCATTTGAAATACATTGTTCTTTCCTTAGAATATAAAACTAACAGGAACTCTGTATTCCATAAAATTCATGTATGTAAGCGCACCATTTCTTTGCTGGACGTACATACACGTCCAGCAAACCTGGATAATATTCTGTCCAAATGCTGAAAGAACATGGATAAGAAATGAAGTTTGACCGTCATGACTATTAGAAGGTGCGATAATCCTTCACGCTGAAAATAACACTTAACCACATTACCTGGCATACGTAGTAACTACGTTCTGTGGCCTACAGCAAGAAACGCAGTTGCTTGGCGTTTGCTCGGTAACCGGAATCTAAGTTATATCAGACTAAATACCTTTGAGTTGTATTCATTTTGCTGCTTGTTTTTATCGTGTAATTATAGTTTTTAATGCCAGCGTAAAATAAGAAATCCTTTCATACTTTCTTCACTACATATTGTGTCACTTTGGAAGATCAATGTCACTAAATTTTTTGGCTAATTATTTTAATCACCAATACATTTCAAAATTCTCCCAGAACTTGATTGAAGATAATTATCTTTGTCAAACAATTATTTTATAAATTCATGAAATCCGAATCTAAAAATGAATACAGCCTCCATCTGTTCCAAATTAAGTTTCCTATTTCATTCATAATCTTAGTTCGAAGGTTAGTTAACATACGTAAATCTTGAATCATATTATGTAATGCATAATTTTTTATAACGGAATATGTTGGTTTTTGCATTTAAACTTTCTTGGTTTCTTCCCTAATCACTCACTACAAATCAAAATAAACGGCAGTTATGAAGCTAACTGTTAGGTACATATTTTCGGCTAATTTCGATGTTATGCGGCAGTTTTTAGCGATATTTTCCCTACAGTTTATCTTTTGAAACTTGGGTAGGTATGCATGCATCAAAATGAAATTTTATTTCCAAAATTTTCATAACAGAATTAATTCACCTTTAATGGCTAACTCCCCCCCCTCCCAAAATTATCACCACACACACACACACACACACAAATACTGTTAGATAGCTTGTGCCCACTTTCTTTTTGTTTGAATTCGTTATTTTTTCAAAGTAATTGTACTGTTGCAGTTTTAAGCAAAAGACAAAGGCGTAGAATCTCTGATAAAATACCATTGCATATAAATTAAAAAGACTCACAATCGGAAACCCCGAGTAATGTAGTTTCACACCATTTGTTGTTCATAAAAATAAATAAAAAAATAAAAAAATCGTTCCTAAAATTGAAATGTGCGACCCATATAATCTTATTTTGCAAGGAAAGCATGCAAAATGTCACATTTATTTCAATAAATGTTATTTAAAAAAATATAAATATTTGATATAATATTTCCAATGCAAACAAACATTTTGATTATTTATTTTCGCACATGTGAAATTCGTTTTTATTTGGGAAGAGACACAATAAGGAAATTGTGCAGCAAAAAGGATCAATCCAAAAAATACAGTGCACATAACTACAATAGTCCGTTAACGGCGGGGGGAGGAGTGTAATTGCATTTTAACAGACAGAATGCTGATGAAGTTTCATCAGTATGCTGCCTTTTTTATTAGGTCAAACGGATTTTGAGTATATTTGCGAACAGATATATTCAACATAACTTAGCCAGTTTTGTTGTAAAAAGTGTTGCATTTGAAGAAATATTAGCGGCATAATAATAAAACAGCAAAATTCATAATGCTTCAGAATAACTTATTATTACCAAAACAAAATGAGACATCTGTAGAAATCTATTATTATTATTATTATTATTATTATTATTATTATTATTATTATTAGAGTCCTTTTAATTATGAACTCTATAAAGATATACTTAATAAATTTGTATTTTTGTGTTTTTAAATAAATAAATAAACTAGTTTCATTTTGTCACAGATGGTTTTCACTGGACTTTTGGACTATTGTTCTTATTAATATTGTAAAAACTCGATTGTAGCTTAAATATTCCAAAGCACATTACATCGATTATTTACTTATGTCAAGTCCCATAAGAATGTTGTGAAAAATAACCTTGTTTGTCTCTGTATATTTTGTATTAGATATTTTTGTAAATAGCCCTTTGGAAATTAACTGCGTATACTTCTTTAATAAGAATATGTTAAAGTGTTAGAAACAAAGGCAATGTTTTTCGCCAGAGCTGTATGTAATAGATCTACATGGCGGCATTAGAAAGGATGTTTATTAAATTTTGTATGTATGAGAAAGGCTTACAAGCTCTGCACGTAAACACCTCCGAAGTCAGTCAGAAAGGTTCAAACAACTTTCCGATGGTCGGCAACTTACAATCAAAAGAAGGCACAGAAGAGAATAAAGAGTGGACATAACTTGAAACTTAAGATGAAAGAATCATGCCGAAATTTTCGGGGGTTACATACTTTGTGCGAGGTCTCAGAGAAGGCATAATAAAAGGGGACAGAGCCAAGCATATAGGGCTTCCCGGATCCAGAAGTCGCTAGAGAGAGAGAGAGAGATAGGGCTTCCCGTTTCCAAACATTGCCAGAGAGGAGCTTCCTTGTCCTAGTCTTAAGAGAAGGCTTCGGGTTGCCGAAAGGAGATGTTCCAATCGCCTGAGAAAAGCTTCCAGTCCAGAGAGGAATCCCGGTTAACAGTTGGCGGCAATTCGAGTTAGTGGAGGCAGCAGAAAAAGGAGGCAGTCGTCCAGGCATTTTGGCTAGCCCAAGCAGAGGAGAAAAGGCGAGACAAATTACCCGAAGCACCTTCGAACGGAAGTTTTTCTTTTTGCCAGAGCTGTATATGAGTACTGCAGGGCGCAGTTCACGGTCCGCTGTTTTTCCAATGAGATATTTCTGAAGCCGGATTTCCTGAAGGAAGCTCAAGCTCTGAGATGAGAGAATTGCCTTAATACTTTTTGTGCAAGACCTTTGACTGAATGTGTGATACAGAGATTTTGTAAGTTATATACCTTTGTGTAATTCCTCTTGTAGTGTGTTTTAGTTGGATAATTAGTTTTAGTGTGTTTTAGATTTAGATTAACAGTAACAAGAAGTGTCATTAAGAGAATCTATTGGCATATTTGAAGTAGATATACAGTGTGTAAAAATTTTGAAACACGGTCCAGAGACAACAGAGGTTGTTTTGTGTGCTGCTATTTGTATTAATTAGTTGGGTAAGAGCAGTTTCTATATCACATAAATAGAGAATTTGAATTTCAAGTTTATTATTATTTATAAATTAAATTTATTTTTCAGTTCATTTTTTGTGCATCAAGATTCTAGTCATTTGAGGGTAAAATGTCGAGTAAAAAAGTGGATGTTAGCGAGCATAGCAAGTTATCGTTACCATTTATTGCCTGTATGTTTTAACTAAAGCTGGAATTATTATGCTTATTACCGCAACTTAAAAAAATCAAAGCTGGAGTTGAATAAATCTTGTAATAAATAAATATTGTAATTCTATAAATATGATGATTTTTGCTATAATTTTTATTACCATAAATTCAAAATTTTTATTTTTAGTGAGAATATCTGAACTTTACAGTTCATGAATTCCAATTTTTACCATGATTAGCAAGTTCAATTTGATTGCATTTAAATTATTAAAAAAAAAACTTTTATCCTTATACTAAATTATTACCATATCTTTTAATATTTTTTCGGTATTCAGAATTTTTGTAGCAACTATGATGCTTGTCAAACAAAATCAACGTTCTCAAAATCAATAATCAACATTGCAATTGAAATCTTTCACAGAAAGATTTTAATTAAATAGAATATTTAAAAATCTAAATAATATATACATTTAGATTTACATTAAAGATTTTAAACTATTTAGAAAATTTAATATTAAATATAAAGTATCGTAGAAGTTGCATAATTATTTATAATCCATCGATATAAGTTAGTCATTTATTTATAAATGACTTACAATGTTGCTAGTTTAATATTACTAAGATTTTTTTAATATTAATATTTATTGTATACATGTGAAATTCTTTTTTTATTTTTGGGAAGAGACACAATAAATAAATTGTGCACCAAAAAAAGGGTCAAATATCGTAGAACAGTAAAGGAAATTCCAAAAAACAGTAATTAAACTGATGGTTTAGTTACCGTTATTTGGCTAGTACTTGTAAAGCTGTATACAAGTGTATATACCTAATTATACGGTTAAAGTAGTTGTCGCAGTCGGTAAGAATATATTATTCAATTAATTATTATTCTTATTTTACTGGCCTTGGGCCAGCTATCTCTCTGATTGGCTACCAGTGGAGATTGAACTGCCCACTCAGTTTCCAAAGTTAGATAGGGTAATCGGCCCCGCCTACTCCCTATTCGGGAACAAACAGATGTTAGCTGATTTATTTTTATTTTTATTTTACTGTTACTCGTTTATTTAACAAAACCAAGATATTACTGTTTCTAGTTTTGTATTTTTTAAGCTTTTAACGTAATTGTTTATTTTATTCATAAGTTTATTTTGGATTTGATAAATATTTATTTCGCTTTTGATAGATTAATACACATAATGATGCCAAGAAAATTTGAATTCGGAGCTAGTAAAAGAAAACCACTTAGAGAAAATGAAAAACAGCTAAATCGTCAAAAAGGGGAAATTTTGTCTTTCTTGCGTTCTGAAAATGAACAATTTCGTAGAACTGAAGTTGTACTTCACAGTTCTCGGAATGAAAACGAAACACTGGTATCATTATCAGGAGGAGATGAAAGTGAAAATGAAGAACATCAAAATGATGTGGAAAACATAGAAGGAGAGAAAGAAGTAAATGAAACAAATCAAGAGGATTCTGAAGAAAATTTTCAATCGGAGTCTGTACTTACCAGCAAGCAAGCTATCTCTTATCCTACCATAGCAGTGTGGCCACTTACTATTAATGAACAGTTTATCGAGCATATTTTAATAAATATGCCCCAGAATGTTAGTAAAATCGAAAATATAAAAAAAAAAAGAATAAACAGAACGAATAGAATATATAGCAGAAATGTAAATATATCAAATTTTTACTGTAAAAAGGCGAATGGAACAAAGGAGAAACGAGAGTGGCTAATTTTTTCAGAAACCAGCAAAGCAATTTACTGCTTTGTTTGTAAATTGTTTGCTAAGCCAAATAATAGCTTAATGAAGGGTTTTAATGACTGGGGAAATATAACACGAACCTTATGCGATCACGAGCATTCTATTGAGCATATAGAGCGATGTGCACATATCGCAAAAGAAAATCAAGTTCTGTAAATAGTCGAATTGATTTTGAATTGATCAAACAAATATAATCTGAAGAAAATTATTGGAGAGAGGTTTTAAAAAGAATAATAGCTACCATTAAGTTACTGAGCAAACTAAGGCTAGCATTTAGAGGAAATTACAAATGATATTTTTTCTGATTCTTGCGGAAATTATTTATTGTGTTTACATTATTTAAGTGAATTTGATGATATTTTAAAACATCACATGAAAATGTACACCAACGGTGGTTCTGGCAGATCAAATTATCTTTCTTACCATACTTGTGATGAATTCATAGCGTTAATAGCTAAAAAACAAAAGAAATATCAATATCAGAAATTAAGGAAGCTGCTTATTTTGCAATAATATTCGCTTCAACGCCAGACATCGCTCATAACGACCACTAGCTATGATATTTAGGTATGTTGCTGCAAATTCTGACATTAGATAAACATTTATCGGGTTCAACAGAATTACACAACATAATTCCTTATATTTAGAAGAGGTAGTATTAAAAAATTAGAAGAATTATCTTTGGATATAAAAATGTGCAGAGGGCAAAGCTATGATAACGCTGCCAATATGAAAGGTATCTATACAGGTTTACAAGCTAGGCTGAAAAAACGTAGTCCCTCTGCACATTATATACCGTGCTGTAGTCATTCCTTAAATTTAATTGGCAACTATGCTGCAGAATCTTGTCAGGAGGCAGTGCAATATTTTTGTTTTATTCAAAATGTATATAATTACTTTTCATCTTCAACAAGAAAATGGATATTCTTGTTGAAGATGAAAAGTAATTATATACATTTTGAATATACTTTGAAACGTGGATGTAAACAAATTAAAGACGCATTATTTGAACTATCCATTTCTCCTCATGAAAACCCTATTTCTAAATCAGAGAGCTCATCATTGGCTGAACGTTTTGACAAACCAAAAACAGCAATTTTAACAGTTGTGTGGGACAAAATTTTACAACGAATAAATGCTACTAGTAAATCTCTACAAGATCCAATATGGATTTGTTTTTAGCTAATAATTTGTTACACTCTTTAGTTGGTTTTATTTTAGATATAAGAAATAGTTTTGCTGCTGTAAATGAAGAAGCGAATTTATTAACAGATGAGACAAAATTTAAAGATGAAAAGGAAAGTTAAAAAACGAAAAAAATGAGTGACGAAGTTTCACAATCTAACGATGAGATTATATTACATGGGAAAGAAATTTTCGCTGTGAACACTTTTAATGTCATTTGCGATAAGCTAATTTTGGAAATTAATGAAAGAACAAAAAGCTATTTCGACATGTTAGATATGTTTGACATTTTTTTGAAGGAAGATATAGATCAAGACAAGTATTAATAAAATTTTACAAACTTATGGTACCGATATTGATGCAGAAAAATTTACTGATGAAGTTAAGCAATTTTTAATAAAGAAAGAAAATTCTTCAATTAAAAATATGTACAAATTTATAAACGATAGGTTAAGGTCTACTTTTCCGAACGTAGAAACAATTTTAAAAATATTTTTGACGATGCCTATTTCAAATGCAAGTGCTGAACGCTCATCTTCAGTGTTGAAACGAATAAAAAATTATTTAAGAAGCAACTCGCACCAAAATAAAACAAATGACCTGTCGATATTATGCATTGAATCAGATATAATGGACTAAATCAATTATGATGACATTATAGATATACGTGTTTGCTGAAACCAAACCAGAAAAAAAAAACTTTTAGTTATTAATTTTTTATTTAAATTTGAACTGATTTATTTTCATACTGTTTTTTAAAATGCAAATATATGTATAACAATGTTGTGTTGTGTTGTGTTATTAAAATGAGTTATTATGGAAATGTTGACTTTTATTTTCAATAAACTAAAAAAACGCTTATTTTTGAGGGCCTCATAATGATGTTGCGCCTCGGATCTCCAAAAGTATAAATGGGCCCTGTGGGGGGATACCAGTTGAGTAAATTTTATTTAAAAATAATAAGAGTCTTTTTTTGAATCTTGTTCTTTCTACATTGATCTTTCATATTGACCTATTTAGATTATAATTTTTGCCTTCGAGTGGCGCTGATGGTTACTAATTTGTTTACTTTCATGTACTGTATTTGTCGTGGTCGCGTGGAGATTGTTTCATATTTGTGTAAACCAATTTATGCAATCGTTCAATGAATATTAAGGATTCTAATTTTAATTTGAACCAAAGACCTCAATTTGGAAATCGATACCTAACTAATCCAGACCGCGTTTTTGAGCATAACGCTTGGTAAGTACGTTTGGTAGCTATTATTGGTATTCACGTGATAGAACTTATGTGGGTATTTAACTTCCATTTGTTGTATTAATGAATGGTAGAATGCCGTAACTAGGAGCAAAATACTAATTTAATGCGTTCCGTCAAGTTTTTGAGCCTGGGATGAAATAGTAATATGTCCCCTTTCAAGAGAACGAAATACTCTCTCTCTCTCTTTCTTTCATCCCCTCCACCTAGGAGGCGATCCGTTAATATAGGAAACTCCAATTCATTTGGTATCATCCATATCCTTTGGTCCAAAAGATCTAAAGACCTGAATTCGAATCCAATCTAGAATGCAAATAACTTTTATAAGGTTTGTAACCTGAGGGTGTGGTTGCTGGTCTCCTATTGAGGTGGTAGGATTTTTCTTCCTGCACAAGCAAACCAGCCGCACGAACACATTCTGTTAACGAACTATTTAATAAATATGTAATACAGAGGCATACACTCATGTCATGCTCTTAGTTGCTCTGAACCTTATAAGTCAAAAATTTTGATGTCTCACTGACATTTTTTAAAACTTATTGGCTCTTAAATATTTATCTGTAATTGTAGATGTTTTAAATTTCTTTCTGTTTTGCAGGGTTTTTGTAGGTTTGAGGATGCCACTGTTTTTACATGATATTTGAGTGTTTGTAATACTTTTTCTTTGTATTAATGCAAAATCAGTCATATTTTGCTGTAAAAACTGAAATTTAACTTTAGATTATTACTCTTCCATTTGATTGTTTAGATTATGTTCAAGAAACTAAGACTATAAAGTGAATGTATTATGTTTGAAAACTGCACGTCTTCTCAGATGGGTTTGCTGTTTTGCAGAAACAAAATCCTTGCCACCTCTACATGATACCAGTTGACATCTTCAGTTTAAAAAATATATAAAGGTTGATTGCATTTCTAGATTCAAACTAAGATTTTCTAAACAGTGTCATTGTCACTTGTGATTGTTTTGAAGAATCATCATCATCATCAAATTCCTGCCATGTACCCTCAAGGGGTGTACAGGATATGACAGTACTACATGAAAAAATTACATCATTATTAATTTCCTACCTACAATTTTCCTCCAAATCAGTCTGTTACTTGTCAAGACTCCAACATTATCAGATCTTATATTTCTATCGTCTAAGGCACTTTGTACCCTATCAATCCACCTATATCTTGGTCTTCCTCTGGGTCATTTTCCTGCCAACCTGGCAGAGAACACTTGTTTTGCTATCTTTCCTCTCCCATTCTATTTAAGTGACCATACCACCTGAGATTAGCTCTGGTAATGCATTCCTGGATGCTGACAATGTCAAGTTCTTTCCTAATATCCTCATATTTAATATGATATTACCATTGATGCCATCTGTTCATGCCTCTAATCTTTCTCAGGACTCTCATATCTGCGGTCTCTAGTCTTTGGTCAAGTGATTTACTTCTGACCCAGCTCTCAGATCCATAAGTTAAAACTGGTTTGAACACTGTCTTGTATACAGCTAATTTAGTGTTCCGACTAATTTCTCTCTTATTCCATATGAATTTATTCAATTGACTTCCCACCATACCAGCTTTGCTGATTCTGTTGTCTATTTCTTTATTTAATTTACCATCTTCAGTAAAAATCGTGCCTAAATAGCTGAAATGTTTTACTTGTTCCACAGGTTCTCCATTCACAACACAGTTGACATTTTCAATGATTCTGCCTATTTTCATTTGTCTTTGTCTTTTTATTGCTGACCTTCATACCATATCTATTACAACAGCTATTCAATTTAGTCAGAGAATCTTGCAGACTTGTAGCGGATTTATTTAGAAGTATAACATCATCCGCATAAAGCAAAGAGCTGAAGAAGTATCTTTAAAACAGTAATGGCTTCCATAAAAACAGTTAACTTATGAGACAAAGTTGATTATATTTCTTTTTTCTGTGTTTTCTGGCATGACATGGTTTATTTTTAAAATGTATCATCTACTTAATAGGTCATAGTTCTATTTTGTAGTCATTTCCCTCTTGCCACTCACACAGAATGCATTTGCAGTGCACCTGAGATGAGATTGCAGTGTTTTCCATTTGCTTAGGAAGAGTTCTGATCCCATATAGTACTTGAGGAAACCTTTCAAATAATGCTTTTAAATGAAGGTCAGTTTAACAGAAGATCAGAAGGAAATTAACAGGCATATAATGGTCCATCATAGTCTTCATTTTAGCTGAAATCCCATCCTCCCCACACATTCAAGTAAAATGTTTGCTGTTGAGTTTGATACTAAACTCATGAGGACACAAATATATAAATCAGAACACATGGCTTGAAATCAGTCAGTCTTGTTTTAAAGTTTCTTCAAAAATATTATCAGTCAGTCAGCTGAAAACATTCAAAGTTTTCTTGTATTTTTTTTTATTTTGATTTTTTTCTTGTATAAAATCCTCTAGTGTCTGAACTATAAAAGTCAATATCTTTAGTTATTTGTTACATAAACTGTTCCAAAATTCTTGATATGTACCTTCAGGGGATGTAAAGGAATGAAGTAATGCATAATTATGTAAAAAAAAAATTGTTTACATTATTACTATCATCCTATCAATGATATTGTTTCAAATTAATGTTACTTGTCAATACTCCAATACTGTCAGCACTTGCATTTTGTTTCTCTGACACCAATAGCAGCATCAGTCTATCTATGCCTTGGTGTTACGCTTGATCCTATTCTGACAATCTTTTCATCAAACACTATCAAACACTTCCTTTCATTCTTTAAGTGATCATATAACCTCAAACTTTCTTGAAGTCAGAACATTGTCATCTCCTAATACAGATTGTAATACTTAATTGCAGAGTGATTTTTTTTCAAAGTAAAATATGCAATTATTGGGAGACCTTGCAGCATCACAGGCTGAGAGTAGATATGGTGTCAGAGATGCATGTGTTGTCAGTATGAATATCTTCTACCTTTGGCATGTTGAAGATACAAATGCATATACATCATAATTCATATATGTAATGTAACTTTTTTTACCTTAAAGAAAATCTTCATATTTTTTCATTTGTTAAAGGAAAATTACACAAAAACAGGACTATTATTGTTTTCTTGACCTCTATGAAGTCACAACACTCATCATGGGAAATTGGCGTTAATCAGCACAGTCTTTTGTACAACTCCTTAAACTTATCCGCTGTTTGCACTCTAAGGCCATGCATTCTATATTCCTACCATTCTCTATGCAGAAAACTTACTTCTTACCCTTTTATGCACAATTTCCTTTTGCAACTTCAAGGATGTTCCCCCTTATCCCCTCCCCACCAGTGTTATTCCAGTAATACCCCTTCAACAACTTAAATATCCCAATCACAGTCCCCTTTGTCTTCTGTCTACCTAATTCTACAGTCGTCATGCCCTCAGTCTTTCTTCATAACCAGCATTATATAGTCCTAATATCCTTTTTTCTTATCAGTCCCCACACCCTCTTTAAGCTTACTTCATCCTCTTGAAATCCTGGACCAGATGTGAGAACATAGATACATGCATTGCTGTATCACGCTGTATGTACAGTATTTTTGAGTGTGTGTGGAAAACATTTTCAAGAACCAGAAACTGAAAAAATTGTGAAAATTTTGAAGAAGAATTTCTGTCAAAAAAAAGAAAAAAAAAACTATCGCAAAATGAGAAATTTGATTAAACTTGGGTATGATAAAAAGCATTATTATGTGGATAAGATATGCAATTAGCTGAACAAATTTATATTGGAAACATAACAGTTTCTATTAGTTGAAAATTTTCTTCTATTATTTTCTTCATTATAAGTATAGTAATTGCTCTAACACGTGAGTTTTTGTCTCCATAAATTCTACACAATGAATAAACAGTTTATGGTTTTTAATCTTATGCAAATAATTATTAGGCAGTTCATTGTTATAGTTTTTAATAAATTAAAGATGCCAAGAAATTATATTTTTGTTTAATCCTTTATTTAAGTGTAAGCAAACAAAGTTTATGCTTGAAGTATCTTTATGACTAGCCTACTTGTATAAAGAGTCTGACTTCACATTAATTGCCTTAGTATCCTATAATGAAAAGCACACATCATTTTGGGTGTGTATGTGAAGGGCTATTACCCTGACTTGTTTCAATCTTTATTGAGGTATGTTCAACTGCAGGAATACCACTCCAAAAATTTAGAGTGATCTTGATCTACAAGATCGCTCTAAATCTCACTGAATGACCCTAAAGGATCACGACTAAACTTATCACTTCTGACCTGAATCATTCCAGGAGGAAACTCAGTTGGGATTCCACACAGGCAAAAACCAGCCACCAAGCAGAACCTCTATACTGCCTGGGAAGCAAGCTACCATCAGTGGGAGCCAGACCCAGAAGAAATACCAAGGTTGAAATAATGCAGAAGTCATATATTTCTTATGTATAAGTAATGAAAAAAGGTGTAACACCTTATTATTAAAATACTCTTAGTATCCTATAATGAAAAGCACACATCATTTTGGGTGTGTATGTGAAGGGCTATTACCCTGACTTGTTTCAATCTTTATTGAGGTATGTTCAACTGCAGGAATACCACTCCAAAAATTTAGAGTGATCTTGATCTACAAGATCGCTCTAAATCTCACTGAATGACCCTAAAGGATCACGACTAAACTTATCACTTCTGACCTGAATCATTCCAGGAGGAAACTCAGTTGGGATTCCACACAGGCAAAAACCAGCCACCAAGCAGAACCTCTATACTGCCTGGGAAGCAAGCTACCATCAGTGGGAGCCAGACCCAGAAGAAATACCAAGGTTGAAATAATGCAGAAGTCATATATTTCTTATGTATAAGTAA
Source organism: Typopeltis vanoorti (assembly GCF_054136105.1). Taxonomy (NCBI): domain Eukaryota; kingdom Metazoa; phylum Arthropoda; class Arachnida; order Uropygi; family Thelyphonidae; genus Typopeltis; species Typopeltis vanoorti. The sequence goes on along the minus strand of NC_143561.1, from coordinate 97,587,855 downwards.
TGAAAAAAGGTGTAACACCTTATTATTAAAATACTCTGAATTAGAGCTAGTTCAAAGTGTTGTTGTTGTTTTTTTACTTGGTTGTAAATTAAATTAAACCTTTAATTTAATTTAATTTAAAAAAAACTTTAATTGAATTTATAACCATGGATTGTAGTGACTTTGTTTCTTCACTTCTCCCTCTGCTGAACCTTCCTTGGAACCATAGGAATGTTTCAAGAAAGGAGTTGCTATTCAATTCCCCATTTTGAAATTTTTCCACATCGGTCTGCTTGAGATTACCTGTTATTCAAGAAGTTTATTGTGGAATACTGTAGCAACTCCTTTCTTTTCTTTGATCACTGTCTGAATGTTTTTTTTTTTTTAATTTATGAAATTTATTTATTTTGTATGGGGTTCCTTTCCTCCCCATGCTGGCACAGATTCAAAGATAAAAACACCAAACCAGCATGACATGGCCTCCACTTCCTCCCCACATGCTTCGAAGATGACACACTGTTGAAACGACTCATACCTCATTATTCCCACCCCTGATCTTATCCCATCATATCCTTCTCCTTCCCCTAAAATTTCTATCTTTCACCTCCTTCCCAAAGAATTTTCTGCCTACCCTTAAATCCTAGGTTTTTAAAATTCACATACCTCTTGCCTCACTAATGATTCCCCCCCCCCATCTCTCTATCCCCACATCCCCTCCCCTTTCTGTCATACTTTAATTGCAGATAAATGTATATCTCCATATGATGGATGCTGCTGAATAAGAAGACAACCAGCAACATCCTACAAAAGTATGTCTAAATTATTCTTCCTATATATTCTTCATATATCTGTCTTTAAAACATCAGTAATGCCCTAAAATTGAGTAAAAAGCCAATGACATTATAAAAAACCGGTACTCCTAAACAGAAATAGGTTAAATAGCCATAAAAATAATAACTTATTACTCCTCTTTATTCCGCTCAGTATATCATGAGCTTCTTTCATGGAGAAGACAGAAAAACTGGTAACAACTAAAGAAAGAGCCATATGGCTTTATTTTGGCAATCTAAAATTACACGAGAGAAGGATATTAAAGATCCAACATTTTTTCAAAGCTGAATGCTTGTAGAAAACTTTGTAGTGTAGTAAGTTATATGTTAAGTAATTAATTCTTAATTAAGAAAGTTCTTACTACATCTCCTGCAATTCCCTTACTTAAACAAGATTTCAAGAATGCAATCACGCTGCCTTACATCAAGAATGTCACAGACAAAGTGGCTGCGTTGCTCCACAAGTACAATATAAAAGTGGCTTTTTTTACCTTTACAAAAAATATCAATAAATAAAAAATAAAAAAATAAAATTCCTACATTTCACCAAAACCTCCACATCACCCCATGAAAAAACCAGGTGTCTATGAGATTTGTTGCTTTTGTGTAGGCCAGACAGGAAGGTTGGAAGAGATCCACATGTCTGAACACGTAAAAGACATCAAAAAAAAAGAAGAGAACATAAATCATACCTGGCATTCCACACAACCACCACTACTGGCCATGTAGTGCTCTGGCAACAAATAAAAATGTCATATATTGATAATAACTGTTTCACAAGAAAATTTAAAGAAGCCTCACAAATGCTTAGGATCCCTACACAATGCAATAAAAATCAAGGCTTAATTTTGCTGTTTTAAGGATACTTTTGACATAAGACTGAGTGATATATGCACGTAAACACAAGAAAGATATTTAATTAACCATATATTTCGGTCTGGAAATAGCAGACCATCCTCAGTGGTATTACAAGAACAGTTTTAAAAAATACAAGCTAGAATACTAACAATAGATCGTTAAAAATAGAACACGCCACGTGATGTTATATCACTAAGTATGAAACGGAATATTTTGAAGTAGAGATATGATTGGAAAAAAAAAAATTAATGAGTAATCTTGACTAGACTTTCCCAGATTTTTGATATAGATATACAGTTATTGCGATTCAGGTTGGGACGATGGAGCAAGGCCTCCACGCTTTCCTTGAACAAACATTCAAACCTATAAGTCGAGGCGAGTTCTGGGCCACAGCATCTTTTGGTCCAGGACTCGCCTCTTGCATAGATCCCGTTACAGGTTTGAACGTTTGTTCAAGGAAAGCATGGAGGCCTTGCTCCATCGTCCCAACCTGAATATCGTAATGACTGTTTATCTATATCAGAAATCTGGGAAAGTCTAATCAGGATTACTCATTAATGGTTGTTTTTTTTTTTGTTTTTTTTTCAATCATGTCTCTACTTCAAAATATTCCATTTCATACTTAGTGATATAACATCACGTGCCATGTTCTATTTTTAATGATCTGTTGTTAGTATTCTAGCTTGTATTTTTTAAAACTGTTCTTGTAATACCACTGAGGATGGTCTGCTATTTTCAGACCGAAATATTTAGTTAATTAAATATCTTTCTTGTGTTTACGTGCATTAAGGCTTAATTTTAAATAAAGTGTGGTCTTCTTTCATCAAAAATTTAACTGCCACGGACTTAGGATATAGCACATGTGATACCACAGAATGTGATAGCAACAACTAGCAATATTCCAACATGCACACAGTAATGAATTTATCATTTGTATTCTGGTTTATCAATTATATTTAACAGTTGTGAAGTTATTAAAAACATCTAATATGTGTAATTAATTGTTAATAGTTTTTTGTTGTTTAAAACTTGTATGTACCACTACCCCTGATGATGTAAGTCTTATGACACACGAAACTTGTCAGATTTTAATTGCTTGTTTTTAATAAACTCCTTATTTATACCACAGTGTGGTCTCAATAATGAAAACTTCTCATAGAACTGCTTAACCACAAAAACCTATGTGTACACACCAAGGGAAGCTATTCAAAATATAGCATGTCAATGATATGTGTTTGGGCATATGATGAAAGAGGAAGAAATCTGATGAACACCTGAAGTTGTAGTCTTTAAAGAAAAAAAAAACTGTGCGGACAGACTGTTCCTAAGGGCAGATGGAGATGGAATGAGAGAGGAGGAGTTGGTTCTGTATATTATCGTAAAATATCTCACTTCCTTTGCTTTACATTTATCTTATTTTGTTTATTTATCTACGTTCTTACTTAAACTTATTCTTGCCCCCCTTTTTTCTGTGGTTAGTTAGACCTCGTGTTGTAAGTCTGTCTCACGTAACAGTCCCTGAGCAATCACACAATATCAATTAAGAAATTTATTTGATCTTAATGACTGTGCCACTTAATTGATCCTTTTATGTTTGAAAGTCAGGGCGAGAAGATAACAAAAAATAAGTTAATACTTCTATACAACAATATCTTTATATGCAAGTCGTGACTCGTTACTGTATTCTACTCCAGCAGGCTTGTTAATATTTTCAGGATAGTGCATTGGCTAAGAGAACCAGATAATTACAAAACAAAAACATATTTATTATCAACTTAAAGGATATGATACAAAGCACATAAACATTAAGAAAAGATTAACTTAATCAAAGGCAGTTTAACACACAAAATAACTTGCTATCTAAGCAACAGAGACTACAGTGCATTCACAGAAAACCTATTGTGCCTTGAAATAAAAGTGTCTTCTATGACACAACTTGGCTTACAAGCATGCATAAATATTCCAGGAGGGATTACAGTAACTTTCTTCCAACACATTCAATACTTAAATGATACTAATTCAGATATTATCACAAGCAACCTGTGAATTAGGCATACTTAATAATATATATCCTTCTGTTATTTCACATTCAATCTTACCCAGCAGTTAGCAAGTATCCTCTCTCAATCCTTTACGATTTTGAGTTACATTCACATAACATACTACAACAAAATAATGGCTTACTTGCTAACAATCTCTGGAGGAAAGTCCAACTTATATTCCGTAACACACACTGAGACTGGAACGTCTTCCGTCCGGTCTATCCTCAAGAGGTTTCCTTCGTCGGACGTGCTGAGGTTCTGGCGTAGCTACCCGGAGTCTGGAAAGAGCTGGCGGCAGGAAAAACGATTATTCTGGATTGATGGAAGGAGCTCCCGCAGACCTCACAGGTGAAGAGCCAAGCACGAGACCAAGGATCAAAAAGCCAAAAGTCCAGAACCACGTGCTGCATTGCCTTTTATTCCATTTTCAGTCCTTTGTTCTTAATTATGAGCATTCCAGGAATTAGCCAGAAGCAATGAAAGAATTGACGTCATCGCTGGCCACTTGACCTTACGATTTTGGTGGTATTCAGCACTAATCTGGCATAACTCCTATTAAGCTTTTACCAATTAGTCTAAAGTGCAGGTGCATTCTAACAGTAAATTATTCTTTTATATTTTTACATCTTACTAAGCACATTTTTTTCTTATAAATTCAGACAAAAAAATTTTAAAATCCTTAGCGAAAATTCTCTTAAAAAATTAATTTCTCGCGAGATTTTACATTGGGAGCTGGACAGTGAACAGATGTTGACCAATAGCAGCTTGTTTTTATTGCCTTGTTGGCAAAGATTGCAGCCATTTCAATGGAAAAGCATCCATTAAAATACCTCTAGCAGAGGCATAATGTATAATATACCTAATTCTTCTTGATGGAAGGAAATAGAATTTATATATACCTACTAAGAGATAATTATTTGAGATATAAGTAATGGAAGGGAATGGGTGCTAAAGTGCATGGATTTGGCGATACCATCAGAAGGGCAGTAAGCAAGGTGGCAACATTGCCTCCAATTGGGAAGAGTGATCATGCAGACTTTAACTGGGAGATTGCCAGTTGTGGAATTTTCATTTAAAAAGAGGAATATGTGTAATTACAAAGCAAAGGATCCAGCATAGAGCAATGCTGCAATGCCATGTCATAAGAATTTGAATGGAAAGATGTTAGCAGTTCATGGGAAATGGTCATTGGATGTTTGAAGAAAGTAGTAATTAGACTTTATATCCAGAATCTGGAGCATAAACCAGGCAGAAAATAGATGGGTGAATAGCATGAGAAGGTAAGGATTATACATTTTTTAGAAGCTCAGGTTGGTTGGTTCTTTGCATCCCTTAAAAACTTAGTAATCTAGAAAATTGTCTAGATAAGTTGTATTAAAGTGTGCAATATAGAGAATTAATAACAAAGTAAAGTTACAGAATACTTAAATTTGCTGCTTTAATACTAAATATTTTCTTAATATTGTTGTTATTAAATATTTTGGAAGAATTTCTTTTATTCCTGACATACCAGTATATAGCATAACTATATTTGAAGATATGACAGTATGAATGAATTCTTGTATGCTAATTAGGATTAAAAAAAAATTAGCATAAGGCATTCTGTCAACTATATATGTAGCAAGTAGGCTTCCTTGTTATATCATTCGACTGTATTACTGTGTTTCTTGATACAAAGTTAATATTTCCCTCTTACAAAATAATAAGTGAAATTTCTTTAATAAATTTAGTTTAATTCCCAAGTGTAAGCAAACAAAGTTTGCACCTGAAGTATCTTCAGGACTGAGGCAGCTTGTGGTAAAGATGGACCAAGCTTTCATCACTTTTTTCTTAGTATCTCCCATAATGCAAAACACATCTCCTTGCAGACATGTATAATGCTATGCAATAAGGGAAGGGTCACTACCCAGACTGGTTTTGACCTTTATTGAGGTCTCGTCAGTGGGAGCCAGACCCAGAGGTGGTGATACTAAGGTGGAAGTAATGGGGAAGTCATATTTACCGATATGAGCTGTCAAAAGGAGTGTCTCATCTTATTATTAGATTACTCTGGATTTAGAGGAAGATGTTGGAAGTTTCCCCCCCCCCCCTTGGTCCACCTTTACTATGAGTTGCCTCAGTCCTGAAGATACTTCAGATGCAAACTTGTTTGCTTACTGCTTACACACGGATAAAGCATTAAACTAAATTTATTGTAGTCTAACCAAGTGGAAAAATCTTTCAACATCTTTCTCTAAATTCAGGGTAATCTAATAATAAAGTGTGACACCTTTTGGCAACTCGTATTGTTAAGTTCTGAATTAAACAAAAATTAAATTAATTTACGTTTCCTTCAGACTTAACGTAAGCTTACATATTTGAATCAAATTTTGATGTACCAGAATATACTAGACTCTTGTAAATTTCACTAAAATATTACTAAGCTGAGAATCCTTCATTTAATATGTGATATTATAAAGTATTGTGAATTGCTGGACTGCTTAAGTGTTAAGTACTTATAAATTGCTGGGAGAAAGAGATAATCCGATTAAATAGAAATGGCCGGAATCGAAACACGTGCATCAAAGAGTACAGGTGTACCTTTTAGTAAGCAAGTAAGTCTCCCTCCCACTCATACGTGCAGAAGAGGACTAAGAATTCCATGTCTGGCATGCACTACTGGGTGATGTGAGGGTGACGCTGAGAAAAATGGGAGGAGTAATCAATGACGTGGAGTGAACATATGGTGCGCAATTTAAAAAGTCATGCAGCACCGACGAGGAGGGCTTGTTCGTTTGAGGCTGAGTTTTACTCTTACTCTTGTGTGGAGTTACGCTCCAGAGTTTTTTGGGCAGTTTTGCTGATGTGTATGGAGCCTCCTTGTGGCATCTCCTCATTCCCCACTAATTCGAGACAACGATGGAGGAATTTTGCCGTAGATTTCCCAACAACTTGCCAGTCGGCGACCAGCCCAGCAGAAGGTATTCACCGATGCTTATGGAGATGTCATTATGATGTTGAACGAGTTCACCAGAGAACAACATCTACCTATTTTCAGCGGCAGAAGTAAGTGCAGATTGAACCCTTGGAAGAATGCCTCAGGAAAAGCAGAAGGAACGTGGTGTCGGAAGTAATTGTCCAGATGAGATATGTAAGGTGGCCAGATAATTCCCCAGCAATTGGTAACGTACAGTCTATGTTTTATTATGTGTATATGTGTATTAGATGAATATATGTAAAATTTAGGAAGAACTCTAGAGAAAGTTTTCTTTGAATGATATAGTAATAATGAGAATCTTGAATATTTTGTTAAGTAAATTAATTGAGAGCACGTGCAGCCTAAGAATTGTCTTTTAATGATAGAAAAAGTTACGAGGAATTTGTGAGAAGAAATTGTATAAGAGCACACGAAGCTAGTTTAGTAATTCAGCTAATAATTGTCCTTAGTATTAATGAATAAGTGTGATTTTTTTTAGTGTAAATTGTAAGCCTTAATTGAAGTTCTTTGTCATGCATGCTAAGATAGATATGGAGAATCTAAGTAATTAGTGCTCAGTCATTAGCAATTGCAGATTAATTATTAAGAGTAGATTCATAGTATGTACTATGTTTCAATTGAATTAAATGTTTTGTTTCTTTTGTTTAACTGATGACTTGCCTGATTTTTTTTCTCGTTCTTCTGGTTCCTCGATTCTACACTATCTGTTAATCTAGGATGCGGGGTGGCGCAGTGAAAAATAAATTTTCCCTGAATCCGAAAAAGGAATCAGAACCAGTGTGAGACAAAGGAATAGATATCTGCCATTAGTAATTCCTTTGTCCCACAAACTACTAGCATCATTCTTGTAAGTATAGATCGGCCAAGAGATATATTGAAGTTAGTAATATTAAGAATAATCTAGAGGTAAAAATAAAAGAATATAAAGTATGAAATATAGAGTAAATTATAAGAATAAAATTAAGAGAGAAAAATTTTACAGTATAGGTAAATATGACTTCTCCATTACTTCCACCTTGGTCTGGCTCCCACTGATGAGACCTCAACACTACTTGCACTACTTTACCCCAGTCCTGAAGATACTTTCAGGCACAAACTTCGTTTGCTCACACTTGGATAAAGGATTAAACTAAACTTATTATGATGAGACCTCAATAAAGGTCAAAACTGGTCTGGGTAGTGGCCCTTACCTTATTAAATAGCATTATACATGTCTGCAAGGAGATATGTTTTGCATTATGGAAGATACTAAGACAAGGAGTGATGAAAGCTTGGTCCACCTTTACCACGAGTTGCCTCAGTCCTGAAGATACTTCAGGCGCAAACTTTGTTTGCTTACACTTTGATAAAGAACTAAATTTATTATAGTCTAACCAAGTGGAAGGTAAAAAAAAAACAACTTCTTTTCTTTCTCTATGCATGTGTATGAAATCTATAATTGCATGAAGTTATTCTGGCTGATGGTGAGAGGATTAAAAAAAAAAAAGTATTTTTTCTGAAACCAGTTCACTGTGGATAGGGGATAAATTGTTCAAGTATCATTACTAGATTTGAGCATTCACCCACTTTTTTTACTTTAATTATGGAGTTATTTGCAATTATACATGACTTTATGTTTTGTATTTGGTTTAAAGATGCATACTCGATATTTTGTTTAATGAATATTTTGCAAATTCTCTTTTAATCTCTTTGTTTCACTTTATTGATAAATACATGAGTAGTATTTTCAGGGATCATGTGGAATGGGATGAATCTCAAGAGAAACAGGCCAAAGAAAAAGTAGAAAAAAATTCTGTAAATTTAGTTCCAGATGAAAAACAAGGTATATGTTTTTCTAAATTAATTCTTTGAAATGATTTTTAATGAAAAGTTTATGTGTAATACTGTATACAAAAGTAAAAGCATATTTTGGAATGAGTATTCTTAGACACTCTTAACTGCATATCAATTTGTCTTGTTTATTTATTTTTTTATTGCTTCTAACCCTTGTATTTCTTTCTTTCTTTATTATTTTTTTTTGTATTCCATTTCATTTAAAAGATCCAACTCCTTATATTCCCTTATTTTAAAAAAAAAAAAAAATGGCTCACTTTCCCTTATATATTTCTTAGATGTATCTCATTTTCTCATAATTTACTTGGCTGTGTCAATGCACCATAATCTGCTGTGGATGTTATGTGTGTTCTTAGATTAGTTTGTCTGTTTTCCTTATGATAAAACCCTTGTACCTCCCTGTGAGACCATTTAACAGTCCTTCAGTTGGAAAGTACTTATTGTGTCATTAACGTGAGTCACCTCCATGTCTTTCTAACAAAGATCTGCTAACTATGCTGTGGAAACACTTTATTATTAAATATATATATATATATGTCCCTGTTATGTCGTTACTTTTCCTATAATAATTTACTTTCTTTATGAATTTACCTCTCTACAATGACTACAAGACTTACAAAATTTCCCTGACTCTAATATCTATATTACTTCTTACGTGTTCATTCTATAAGGAAAGCAAATTCTATATCTCTAGCCGATTCCTAATTTTACTCACATGCTTACCCTGACTGATAAAGGTTATTCCTTGCTAAAAGAAACGAATCCTCTTAATTTCTTTCTGGGGCCATCTCCTCTTCAGATATTAACAAATTTATTTTTTAAAGCTGTGCCAACCAATATCTTAGAATAGAGGGGACTCTTATTCAGGGAGACTTCCAGACTTTTGGTGCACATAAGTGAATAAATTTAGTGCTTAAACTCATAAATTAAACGCTTTACTGTGGCTAAGTAAATTCTGGTTTGCAGTCCTCTGTAACAACATGTTATACCTTTCTTTCAATTCCCCCCGCTATGGTTCAGATTAATGAGTGGTAGTTTTGATTCATATCACAGGCAAAACTCGGGTATAGAAGAAAAAACATATTTATTGGAATTTAAAGACATATACACTTAGACCAATCTCACTTTCAATTAGTTCAATGACATGCTAAATCAAACTGTATGAAACTGATTAATACTCTAATGCATGAACAATAAATCCTTCTTTTGAGTTAGAGATTAAACACACATAATATACACATTATATACTTCTAATCAATATTCTACCTACTATGTTAGTCTTGCACATTAAACTAGTCACAATCATCTATGATCATTCCAGACAATTTTTCTTATAGACATTAGCCACTGCTAAATAATCACTTAAAGTTCTGAAATACTGTCCATACTCAGTTATTACACTACAATGATCTTTTCCCTTTTACTGACTGGGTAATTATACAACAAAATCTGTACTTTACTATTTCTTGGGGCAGGATCTCCAGGTCCATCTGAACTGTTCTTCTTTGTTTGAATTACCTCTCGATACTTCCATAAGCCTGCATCCACATGGTGGGTCACTATGGTCATCAGATTAAGCTATGCTCTGCACCTGGTGTTGTTCCCGCGTCTATTCGCAATCTGTTTTGGGCCATCCTCGCTTCTACTGCCGGTTCATAGGATACGTCCGCAATATTATTCTGTCAGAACTTTCATCGAAGGAGCAAAGACAGCATATGCCAACATCTCATGCTTTAGTAGTGGCAGAAATTCAGACATCGAAGGGAAAGGCGCACCATCCGATATTGTACTATCGCCAAGAAACACCATCAGGAACTTCTGGTCCATGGGAGAAGTCGAATCATCATCCAGCAAAATAGGTGAAAAAAGCCTTGAGAAAGGGGGTGCAAACCCTTTTTATTCTCCCTTCACTTCCCCCCTTTTTAGCACCCTGTTACTAGCTGCAATAGCGCCTTCTTACTTTCTGCGATCTTTTCCTGCCCACTACTTTCTTCATCTGCGGGAATTTTGGCACATCGCGAGATCTCTAGCAGCGTCTTCCGGGAAACGAATGTGCGTCGCTTTCCAAGATTGCCAATGCCTCAGGCCCGCCTGTGACCTTTGGAATATTGTTTACATCTAATTTACCCATTCATTGTATACATGATGCATTCATATAATACCAATTTATACACAAAGTTCTTTACATGGTCTTACAATTCTACTAAAAGGAGGTAATTCTATTTCTGTTTAAGTTAGTACTTTATTTCTTCTGCTCGAGTACAAGTTTTTTCTCTCAGCTGATTTTTCTGCCTTGTTAAATCCTGAATGAATTGTTTCTTTTTTAAAGTTCTTCTTTCAGGATGTAACATCCCTTTATTATATTTTTGTAGTGGTAGTAATGCCAGGCAAGATGATCAAATTAGACTTCAGCTCCTCCTCCTCCAACAGAAGAGATTTAACAAATTTGTTCTTCAGAATAAGTGCTGAAGCTGAAAGAAACCAAATAATCTTGTAACCAAATATTTGGTAGGAAATAATAATAATAGGTTAGGGAAGTTGATGATGGGATCATACAGACTGTATGATTTGCTTTGACTAGCAACAAGCTGTCTGATTATCTTTATGATCATAGATGGGGATATATATACTCATTTGAGGTAGCATGAACATTACAAAAATATGTTACAAGAATTTGTTGACAAAAGTAAAAACGACAAAAAGTAAATCCCAAAAAGATTTTAACATGTAATCCTAGAGGAACATGGAATAGGGGATGACCAAGAAGAAGATGGACTAAGTCTGGAACAGGCCACATGGCCTATAGTCTGAATAGGAAGATGATGTCGACTATAATATCCATAAGTAATGGATCTGGCTATGTTTGAGGTAGGAATGTCACTGTTGGATAGCAAGCTGGGAATAGATGATCTCCTTAGTATATGCGTGTTGGATCCTACTTGTTCTTAATCTATACTTTGGATCCGACATGATTACAATTACGATGTTCTTAACTAATTGATAAGTTGTGAGTTGATTTCTAATTCAAATATAGAGAAAATTTATATTTAAAGACTGCGCCACTCTATATCTGAATTAGTTCAAGAATTGAAGAAAAATCAACCTTCAACTATTTCTCCTTAAAATATATACTGGCCGAGTATATTTGACTTATTTAATTTACCCACTTTGGTTCGAATATTTTATGAATGGTGCAGTAAAAGAGATTCAGGCAAAATACAACTTTAGATAAACAAAAACAAACATTTAATTTTAAAATCACAAATTTTACACTTAAGTTTAAATCAGTAATTAAGATATCACAAACATTTTAACTCCTCAGGTAAATTCAATCATTCAACTCATACAATGGTAAATCTGTTGTCTCTATAATACAGTCTTCTCACAGTTCCTTAAGTTCCAAATACAACAAAAATTGCAGTAATACCTCTTCACAAACAAACACTTTTAAATATACACTTTAGCTAACTTCCTCAATAGTTACTGTTAATATAAGGAAATTCTAGGATGAAACTCGCACACTTCTCTGTATAGAAATATTAATGGTTGGAATAATCTTACCGATAATCTTCTATCTTCATCTACTTATACATATACACTTTTTATAACTGTAAACACTTTAAACAGTAAACGGCACTCATTAAAATAATTCTTCTAAGCAATAACTGAATTAATCATCGGTCACAATACACATAAACAAACGCTGTTGCATAAAGTACTACTGATCACTCATGAAATAGGGCAACACAATAATTCCTTAACTTTAGGTTTTATATGCATGGTTGTTCACTCTTCCGGCATTCAATTAATTCTTCGACACTACAATTCTAAACACAGCTATCGGTATACTTCAACTTTACAGCTCTACTATTCTTTAGTAACTTCGTGCTTTGCTTCAAGGTTCTGTGCGTCCTTGAAAGGTCGGCCCTGAAATTAAATCTCAATTCAAGTATTGCTAGTATATTTAGTAGTCCCTCAGCTGTCTTCCATAGCTATAATTGTTATTCTAAAACTTATTAGCTAATCACCTCTCGACTAGTAGACTTTATTAGCTGCTTGAGTGACTTGCCGACTCCTATTATCGCACTGTGATTCCCGAATGCTCCGATTCCAACCTAATGCCAATCTCTCTTATAAATCTCTAATGCTCTCCCTTTTCCAGCGTTCCTCGCTTTTTATATCCGTTTTTCCCGCCTAAATTCTTCTCGTGATCTCTTTAACTAATTCCTTTTTAGTAAACTTTCAGCTTTCTCCCCATGTTCTGTTCCAAAAACGTGCTCGCTCGCTTACATACGTTTCCATGACAACACAACAAAATATAATAAAATTGAGCTATTACATAACGTTAAACTTTACAAACAGGAATAAATAGAGAATATTTACATTTCAAATAATGCGCAGTTAAATTATCAAATACAAGTTCTTATAATATTAACATAATAATAATTAAAATAGCTTAATAATATTTAATACAGTCTTTTCATTATTAATACATATGTCTTGATTAAATAATTAAATATTAGACAAAATTAAAGTAGATATATGAATATTAATTTGTAAAATAAGTTGTTTACATTAAATAATATTTACAAGTCTAGCCTTTGTGATGGAAGATCATGTTGGATTCTGAAGCAAATAATAATTACTCTAATCTCTACATAATCAGAATCCAACATGTGTATATATGCTGTTTTTGTTTTGCATATATACTGTGTATGTGTGTGTGTTATTATTATCATTATCTGAGACCTCTAGGGACTCAAGGATTCATTGAGGGAGGCCAGAAATCACCCACACCAACTGTCATACCTTCTCTTGAATTCATTCACATTAATGCACTCACTACCCTAAAGGTAAACTATTCCACTCATTCTCTGCTCTGTAAGAGAAAAACCTGGCTCCAACCCCTTTCTTGATTGTGATCAAACTTAACTTCCATGGATGCCCCCCTCCCCCAATGTTCTCACCACACCTTCCATATAATGAAAAATTTCATGAGATGATATCTTATAACAACCATTCAGAGGTTTATAGACCTCTATCATGTCGCCCCTCTTTCTCCTCTTAACCAGGTTTTGCAATCCACATGTTCACAATCTGTCCTCATAATCTAACTCCCATAATCTGAATATAATTTTTGTAACTCTTCTTTGTGCCCTTTCCACAGCTTCTTTATCCCCTTGGAACCCAGGTACCTGAATTACTGTGCATAGATTTGGTCTCATGGCCTTATAAAAAGGTGAAATGAAGATCAAGGCCTTATAAAGAGGTGAAATGACTTCCTTATCCTTACATGTCAGGGTTTGTTTCAACATCTCAATTATCCTCTGATTTATATTTGAAACTTTTGCTGTGTGACCCTTGAACTTCAAATTCCAATCCAAATTCCAATAGCCTCATCAGTTTTTTGTACCATAACCCCCACTAATATAATATGCCACTGGAAATCCAATTCATGCCGTAGTGCATAACTTTACATGTGCAGAGGCTTAAGTGCTGTGAGGACATCATATTGGAGGCTTAATGGTTTGTATACAGCACTCAGAAAGGATTACAACAGAATTTAATACTTCCTATATATTTCGTCTCAGTAAATGAGACATCTTCAGGGATTACAAAAAAAAACTAATGTAACATAAAAACAAATAACACACAATACTAAGCCCAACCACATGGGTAACACTAAAGTCCTATCTAGGTGGAGCGCCCTCTAAGGGCAGTTATAGGTGACCTGGAATGTAAAGTGGGACCTCAGGTGATAAGCGTTTCCCAAATCTTAGGAAGCTTAATACAACCATATTTGTTGAGATTCAGTTGATTTCTGAGAGCTGCTGCTGATTCTAAGAATAGTCTCTCTTTTTTGAATTTGCTGTAGTGGAGCATGGTGGTTTTTTCCCATGAGATCCTGTGGGTTGTATCTAAGACATGGTCAGCCAGGCCTGACTGACCATAGTCATGTTTGCAAATGTATGACTTATGTTCCTCCAGGCATGGCTGATCTGCCTGTCTGTCCAAAGTACATCAGTTTACAGGAACAGGGTACTTTACAGACTCCAGGCACTGAGAGAGGAGGGAGCTGATCTTTTGTAGAGCGGATAGGGGTAGCAAGTTTGCAGTGGGGCTTAAATGCTGTGTGTGTAGGTTGTACTTTTTTAAAATCTTGGCTATTTTTTGGATGTGCCATGGTAAGGTATGGTGATGGCATTTCTAAACTCTTTCTGAAGAGAAGACCGAGGAAAGGGGAGGACTTGATTATTTTTTTTAATACTATGATCGCTGTAGCCATTAGAGAGGAAAGTGTTGTAATATGTGGTCAAGCTCAGTTGTAAGGGCGGTTCCACTGGAACAAAGATTGTGGGCTCTCTTGGTAAGAGTTTTAATAATGCCATATTGTTGAGCGGGGTGGTGGTGGGAGAGTTTGTGAATGTATCTGCCTGTGTGCGTGGGTTTTCTATATACAGTGAAGGAAAGTGTACAGTCGGGAAGGCATGTAACTAAGGTGTCTAGGAAGGGTAAACAATTGTTCTTTTCCATTGTAAACTGGATTTTTGGATGTAGGCTGTTGAGGTGACTGAGGAAAGAGTCTAGTGTTTCTGGGCCATGAGGCCAAATAGAGAACACATCATCTACATATCTTAGTCAGATAAAAGGTTTGAGAGGGCTAAGCCTATGGCTCATTTTTCAAATTCTTCCATATAAAAATTGGCAAGAGGGGGTGAGAGTGGGGAACCCATGGCAGTTCTGTCTATCTGCTTGTAGATTTTGTTCTTCCAAGAAAAATAACCAGAATTGATGGCAAAGAAAAAGAGATCTAAGATGTCAGAAGGAAAAACGTTTTTTAAGAGTTTTAAGGTATCAATTAAGGGAATATTGGTAAACAATGAGGAGATGTCAAAGCTTACCAATATGTCTGTGTTATTTAAGGTTAAATTTTCTATGAGGGTTTTAAAATGGGTAGAGTTTTTTTATATAGGATGTGGAAAGTCCAGTGAGGGGGGGGGTCAGAGAGCTGGCCTGCTGTTTTGACAGCTTGTAGCAAACAATTGTTCTTTTCCTTTTTCATTGTAAACTGGATTCTTGGATGTAGGCTGTTGAGGTGACTGAGGAAAGAGTCTAGTGTGTCTGGGCCATGAACCCAAATAGAGAGCACATCATCATCTACATATCTTAGCCAGATAGAAGATTTGAGAGGGGCTGAGTCTATGGCTCGTAAACCATATATTCGGAGTGGATGGGGACGGAAAGGTTTGAGTTTTTTCGTGATTTCTGGGGGCCAGGAAGACACTTTTTTAAGTAAGTTTTTTAATTTTTTGACTTGTGTTTTTGTGGGGTTGTGTTCTAGCAGGGTGTAGGTAGTGATTTCAGAGGATAATCCTCATTTTCCGATTGTATTCCGTGGTATTAAGAATGACTGTGGCATTACCCTTATTTGCTCTGGTGATGACAATACTTTTTTCTTTTCGTAATTTCATGAGTGCAGTGTGTTGGGCGGACGATAAATTAATTTTTGGAGGCGGAGACTGGGCAAGGATGTTGGTGCCTAAAAGAAATATTTAGGAAGTATTAAATTCTGTTTTAATCCTTTCTGAGTGCTGTATACAATTCATTAAGCCGCCAATATGAAGCATAACTTTACACTTACTAACATTAAACTGACAGCCATTTTCTTTTATCCAAATTTCCAGCCTGTTCAAATCATTTTGTAAGTGCTGGATATTAGTAGCATCCCTGATTGCCCTGCTATCTTCTCATCATTGGCAAACATTTGCACATCTGATGTGTTAGATTCTTCCTGATGTCATTACTGTATAGATTAAAAAAATAATGGCCCAAGGATTGAACTCCAAGGTACACCACTGGTCACCTTAAATCTGGCAGATTCACATCCACACTACATCTCAGATCATTGCTTCATCAAGCTGCAACTTTCATTATCTTTGGAAGCATCCAAATTGAAAGATCCAGGTTACATAATAAACACTTGGGCTTTAATAACTAACCTCACTCACTTGAAAGGGGACACAGAACCAACGAAAACATGGTGGCCCCTACCTAAAATCAAAATAAAATCCGTTATGCAGATCTGCAGTCATCAGAAAAATCAACAGAGGAACATTAGAATCCGACAACTTGAAGAACATCTGAAATATCTTCCAGGCCTTGAAAACCAATATCTTCCAGAAGAAAGCCTTGAATATCATTCAGCCCTCCAAGCCATGCAAAGACACTTAGAATTATCTGCAAAAGGTGCCTTGCTTAGATCGTAGCATACACAAATAAATCTTTCAGATATCTGAACTCTGTAAAGGAGGTCAAGGCATGATTTCCCTTGAAAATAAGAGATTCGATCCTTCAGGATAGTCTTCCTCCTAAAGACATTTTATTCCAATCATACTTATGTAATAACCAACTTCAATTAAATCATGAAATCATCCACCAGAGGACTTACTATTATTGTTATTATTATTGTTCCAGGCAACTCCAAGGAGTCGACAGACTCATCGAGGGAGGCCCTAACATCATGTCAAGAACAACTATTCGACATTGACACAGTTTCTATCATACCT